>NC_091060.1:51251864-51565925 GCF_000393655.2 Nicotiana sylvestris | reverse complement strand
TAAAAAGCGGTAGTAAAATCATGCAATAAAAACGTATTTAGTAAAATCAAGATAATTAAGCCAATAATAAAAACAGTTAAGCGACCGTGCTAGAACCACGGAATTCGGAAATGCCTAACACCTTCTTCCGGATTAACAGAATTCCTTACTCAGGATTTCTGGTTCGCAGAATAATAAACAGAGTCATATTCTCCTCGATTCAGGGATTAAAATTGGTGACTTGGGACGCCTTAAAATTCCCAGGTGGCGACTCTGAAATAATTAAATAAATCCCGTTTCGACTGTCCTTCAATTGGAGAAAACTCCCCCACGCGCCCCGCGGGCGCGGTAAAAAGGAGGTGCGACAGTTATATGATCACTTTCTTATGAAGTGTTAGTGAAATGCCTCAATCTTTTTGTTCTTCCATATTCATATGTCAAGATATGTTAATTCTTATATCTTTTTAGAATTTGAAGTGGTATTTCGATAATTTTAAATTAAATGGAATATATCATTACATATTTATTTTTATGTTTAATTATTAAATTCAGTTAATTTTGAAAGTGTACATCAACAAAAATTATGTCAGGCGACTAAAAAAATAACTATCATATGTTACTATGAAAATTCTCCTATAAGAATATGTTAATAGATCATATGTTTATCAATTTTTTAAATTTTTACTAAGCATATATTTACTTATAAATAATTTAACAAAGTAAGATTGAAATAATATTAATATAACAAAAAATTCAAAAAATCCGATAAAATCGAATCAATTCAAACCAATATAGTTAGTTTAGTTTGGTTTTGATAAAAATCGAACTAATTCGGTCCATGTATACCCCTAATTATAAGTAAGTCTGTGTATACAAGACACATATCTTATATTCATTAGTTTGGTGTAAACGTTCAATCATGAACGTGAATAAACATTTACTTTACAAATATTGCAACATTTTTAAAATCATTACATTAAATTTTTTTCCTTAAATTTTGTGCCGTCAAATGATAAGTTCACTTAAAAATAAAATGCAAGTAGCAATTTCTTGGTTCCATAAGAGATGTCAGAGAAAAGCTAGCTAATTATTCCAGTGGGCGGTGAAGCACATGGGATTCCTCCTGTTTTTGTGGCCATTCCTGTTAGTCTGTCTTATGTACTAGCAACGGGGTGGTTGGAATATAAAGTACTAGTACTTTTGTACGTATACTCATTTACGTATTCTTAACCTAGTTGTTCGGTTTCGGACAATTTCTATCTATGTACGTGTCTGCCATTCATCCATTCTTGGATTATTCTCCCAATTCAGAGCTTCGTATCTAGACACTAGACACCACTCTCATTCATATATATATATATATATATATATATATATATATATATATATATATATATATATATGAACTAAAATAGAATAAATGTGCGTGTTTAATTAGTGCAAATAAATGTGGTTAATTTTGTGCAAATCCTTAACTCAATCAATCTGATATGCACTCATCATAATTCATAAATAGGGTGTAATGTCATACCATATTTGATATAGCACGTGTCTACATGAGCGGAGCTAGCCCTTCGGATACGGGTTCAGCTAACTCAGTAATTTTTGTCCAAATTCTGTATGTATCTTAAAATATTATTAAATTATGTACATATTATTAATTTAAAACTCAATAACTCAAAAGAATTAGAATAACTCATAAATTTTAAATCCTATCTCCATCGTTGCGTGTCTAGATAAACATGTTTTAACGGATTCAATATCAAGAGGATTTGACGGGAAACAAATATCTAAGACGGTTTGACATAGCTAACTATTTTCCGTTGGTCGTCTCATATCAAGGTTTTTGTATGCATGTCCATACAACAAAATATTCTCAAACTCAAAGTACCAAAGTAGCACCCTAATAAAACGTTGAATGAGGGTGTACAAAGTAAATCTCTTTCTCTTCTTGTCTATATGCGACTATGTGTATATAACTATAAATAGCATATGTCAACGTACGAAAGCTTTTCAAACCAAGGTCTATTCCCCTTTCAAAATCTACATATATAGGCTTCAAACGATATTTTGCGACTCCACTAATAAAATTAGAAGTGTGCTTTTTATATTTGGATACATTGAAAAAGACAATAAATTACTTAAAATCTTTCACAAGCGAAATTTGTATCGGTTGACAAAAAAATTATTTTCTTGAGAGCAGCTTCTCAGATGATCAAATCTCTTCTTCATATTTGCCGAAAAATCCGCACATTTATTCGTCTGCCTCCAAATATGAATAATTTGTGCTGTCGTTAATATGAAATATCCGTAATAACTGCTTCCAGAATAGTTGGTCATTTTCAAAAGGAATCACGTTTGATGTCCGGTAACATGAAAATATAAACAGAAAAAAGTGTCAAAGTCCCTTTATATAAGCACCTTTAGCCTCAAGCAATCAGCCAAGTGTCTTCATCTCTTTCCTTATTCAAATAGTTTCAGAAAATCTTTATTAAATTATTCACCGAAATTAGATATGATCTGGTGATCTTATGTTATTTTCTACTATTATTTTTTACAATTAGTTTCGTCCATACGTATAGGTCTTTCAGACCAGTGATCAGCTAAAGATAGGCATGTGCTGAGCAGCATATGAATAACACGTATTCAAGCTCTATACATGAATTGATTATGAAATTTCTTTATTTAGTTATTTAATGTTACTAATAGTTGCGTTTATGAGTATTATGGCTATGTTCGCAAAAGTTTCCAACCTCAAGACTGGTCCCGTTCCCAAAGCCCAGAGGATATTTACCGGTCAAGTGATCCACAATTAATCACGTCAAAATCCGGGAAGTTCACGGTTAGCCACTAATAACACATGTATTTACTTTTAAGTCACTGTATAAAATGTCTTTAGTCTTTAGCCACTGCTTTAATAAACTTTAACTGCCCGGACGAAAATACCCTTCTGCTCATGTCCTTAACTTTTGAACTTAACTTCAGGACTTCAGGACTACATGTCCTTAACTTTTGAACTTAACTACATGACTTAAGGACTATATGATTTAACTTTTGAACTTGTTACTGTAAGTTCAGGACCAAGTGTCCTTAACTTTTGAGTGTGTTAGTCTAAGTTCAGGACCTATTGTCCTTAACTTTTGGGCTTCTTAGCCTCTATTGCTATCACGAACGCAAGTCCCATCTCGCGAACACGGAGCTTCAGTTGTCCAGGCCATCGCGAACGCGACACACCAACGCAAACGCGAAGAACAAACTACCAGGGCCCCCAGTTGCTCCAAATTACTCTACGCGGACGCGGGACCTACATCGCATTCGCGATGCACACTTTGCCTCACCCTTCGCGAACGCAGGACCAACATCATGAACGCGAAGGGCAATTCTCCTGCCTCACTTCACATCCCTTCGCGAACGCGAGAGCCCTCTCGCGAACGCGTAGGCCAAATCTCTGCAACACAGAATTGAAGAAATCTGCAACTTTCAAAATAAAAATTTGATCCGTTTAACCACCCGAAACTCACTCGAGGCCCTCGGGACCTGAACCAAACATGCCAACATATCCCATAACATCATTCAAACTTGTTCCAACCTTCGGATCGCCCAAAACAACATCAAAACATCAAATCATTATCAGATTCAAGCCTAAGAAATTCCAAAACTTCCAAATTTCGCTTTCGATCAAAAGGTCTATCAAAGTTCGTCTGAATGACCTGAAATTTTGTACAAACATCCCAAATGACACAACGGACCTGCTCCAATTTTCAAAATTCCATTCTGAGCCCTATATCAAAATTTCCACTACAAACTAGAAAACGTCAAAATTCCAATTTCGCCAATTCAAGCCTAAATCTATCCCGGACCTCCAAAATCCATTCCGATCACGCTCCTAAGTCCCAAATTACCTCTCGAAGCTATTCGAATCATAAAAACCAATTTTCAAGATTGTTTACTCACAAGTTAACTTCTGATTGACTTTTTTCCAACCAAAAGGGCCAACTGAAGAGACTAAGCGCCTCATTTCTTTACAAAACCACTCCGAACTCAAACTAACCAACACAATGCGATACAGCTGAACAACATATAAAGAAGCAGAAATGAGGAAAACGGAGCGATAACTCATGAATTAACTGGCCGGGTCATTACATAACCTTTGGAACGTTATTTCTTCTTTGAGAAAATTGATATGTCCTTCTTTACTTTTTATAGTAGACAAAAAATTTTCCATTGGAGGTCTATCGAAAGGAAGAAAGGTTCTACCTCCTATGCGTTCCATTAAAAATCCTTGTTTTGTTACATAAAAGGTATGAGCTCCTCGATAAATTAAGGGAGTACCTTATATAACTGGATTAGTAAGGTCTTTTACTAATAGGAAAGAACTTGAGGCTTATAATGGAGAATTTTCTAGGGAGGTTATAACTTCAACATTGGAGAGTTTGAAGCTAATTCCTAGTTTCCCGCCATTAGCATCTTTAAGACCTTCTTTGATTTTTTCAAAGAATTTGATTGGAATGAGCCCTTCTTGTATGCAGTTGAGATCTGCACTTGTATCAAATAAGGCAATGATATCTAAGGTAAATGACTTGTTGATAATTAGGATGACTCTTATATGCCATTTTCTTATGGAAATTCTGGAGAGGTGATTGCAAAAAACTTCTTGTTCAACTGGTTTAATTTTAGTTGGTTTGGGCTCTTCAGGTTTGGTAGAGAGCTGTTGGGGAACAAGATGGTCTAATTCTTGTCTAGCCTTAATTTCTTGAATTTCTTCCTTAAGGAATGCTATCTCAGTTTGGAGATCTTGGATAGTTACTACCTTAGGTTTTTGGGAAGGGAATCTACGGAGGATATCAGTAATATTGTAAGTATTGGCAACTTGAGGATGATTGGTAAAGATACTAGAGGAAGATGTAGAAGGCTTATCTATTGTTCGTTTGAATTGCTCGAGATATACTTCTTTTGCTCAGAATCTTGGAGATTGCTTATTATTTCAAGAAGAAGATTTTGTTCTTTGGAGAGAAAATTAATCGCAGGTTCCTCTTGACTAGATTGGGATGAAGATGATTTTGTGTCATCATCTTCGAATTGGTTAAATTGTTGTTCAAGTTCATCATCAACAACATCAGAAGTGTCGCTATCTTCTAATAAAAGTTGTTCGATCTGTTTAAGAACAGACTCATCTAAATCAAGATTTCTAACTTTGTTAGACAACTTGTAGTATTTGGCTATATGACCCAGTTTGTTGTACTTGAAACATTTGCTAGAATTGGGAGTTTTGAAGTTTGTTGGTTTATGTTTACTGGGAAAGGTTTTGGATTTAGAAGAAAACAGTTTGGTCTTCCTAAGCTTGGGTGCAGAAGATCTATATTTCGGAATCTCCATATCCTTGGTTGTTCGTCTCTTGTGAGGCATTTTGCTACAAGGTGGTAAACTAATGTAACGACTCGATCGGTCATTTTGAGCTTTGCACTTTGCTCGCCAGTTCTCGAGCATGGCTACCCCAGTGTGATGTATTATGACTTATGTAAATCGTCGGTTTTGGTTTTCAAGGTAATCGAAATAAATTGGAAGAACAGTTCTCACTTTGAAGCTTAAAATTTGAAAGGTTTGACCAAGATTTGAATTGTTAGTAGATGACCTCGGATTGGAATTTTTATGATTTGGTTAGCTCCGTTAGGTGATTTAGAACTTAGGAGCATGATCGGAATGTATTTTGGAAGTCCGGAGTAGATTTAGGCTTGAATTGGCGAAATTGGAATTTTGACGTTTTCTGGTTGATAGTAAGATTTTGATATAGGGGTCGGAATGGAATTTCAGAAGTTGCAGTAGGTTCGTTGTGTCTTTTGGGGTGTGCGTGCAAAATTTCAGGTCATTCAAACGTAGTTTGATATACTTTTTGATCAAAAGCGAAATTCAGAAGATTTTGGAATCTTAGGCTTGATTTCGATGTTAATTGGTCGATTAGATGTTGTTTGAGGTGTTTTGAAGATTAGTACAAGTTTGCGTAGTGGTATATGAGGTGTTTGTGCTTTTGGTTGAGGTCCCGGGGGCCTCGGGGCGATTTCGGATGGTTGACGGAAGAATTGAGTTTGGTTTTGGCAGCTGAAAATGTTCCATTGCTGTCATAACCGCACCTGCGGCTAGGGGACCGCAGGTGCGGTCTCGCAGAAGCGAGTTGGGAGCTGCAGATGTGGCCAAAGGCAAAGTAAGTGAAAACCGCAGATGCGGGATATGAACCGCACCTGCGGGCCCGCAGAAGTGGATGTCTAGTCGCAGGTGCGGAAGGGGCCTTAAGTGATGACCATAGAAGCGGTGCTCAGATCGCAGGAGCGGTTGCGCAGGAGCGAGGAATTGGCCGCAGGTGCGAGAAGCCTGGGCCAGGAGGTATAAAAGAATTCCTTCGCAATTTTTGAGTTGTTCTTCACCATTTCAAGTCGATTTTGGAGCTTTTTGGGAGATTATGAAGAGGGATTCAAGGGATAACATCTGGAGGTAAGAGTTTTGAACCTAATAATCGATCCTATGGCATTATTTCACTGATTTGGCTTAAAATTAATGGAAATTAAGAGTTAAAAAGTTGGCATTAGGTCTTGGTATTGGAGACCTTGACTTCGGGATTTGAGGGGCCATTTGTGGTTGAATTTTTGGACTTTCGATATGTATGAACTCGCGGGGAGATAAGGAATCTATTGATGTAAATTTTATCGAATTTTGAGACGTGGTCCCGGGGGTCGGGTTTTGGTTTATTTCGGGATTTATGCTGTAAATTGATTATTTTTGCATGGGCTTCGTTCCCTTAGCATATTTTGACGTCGTGATTCTGATTTTGGGTAGATTCGACGCGAGTTGAGGCCGATTCGAGTGGCAAAGGCATCGCAGGCTAGAGTTCGCACCAGATCGAGGTGAGTAATGATTGTAAATGTTGTCCTGAGGGTATGAAACCCCAGATTTCACATGGTTGTACTACTTTGAGGTGTCACACATGCTAGATGGCGAGCGTGGAGCTGTGCACCGTTGGGGATTGTGACTTAGACCATCCCGAATGACTGTTTTGCCGTATATTTGACTAAAAACTATTTGCTATCATCATGTTTTGGGCTGAATGCTATATTTGGGCCTCGTGCCAACTATTTGGATCCTTAGGGGATTTTAATGCTATTTCTTCACTGTTTTGATTTTATATCTGCACTCAGTCATGCTATATTATACTGTTTTCATAAAATAACCATGCTTACTCTATTTTAACACTTTAAATGATATTTTGGGCTGAGCATCATATTTTACTATGCCTGAGTGACTTTTAAAGATTTCTGACTAAGCAGGGCCAGAGGGCCTGTGTTGTGAGGATTATTATGGGATCGGGCTGCACGCCACACTAGTGTTGTACTGATTATGATTATAAGACCGAGGGCCTGAGTTGTACGCCATGAGGTGGCTTGATACAAAGCCGAGAGCCTATTAATTATGCCACGAGATGACTTGATATTGCGCTTGGGTCGTAAGGGGCCCCTCTTGGAGTCCGTACACCCCCAGTGAGCGGGAGTACCCAGTGTGATATGAGATATAGCCCGAAGGGCTGGTGCTATTCCATGTTATTACCCGAGGGGCTGATTCTATTGACATTGTGCCCGAGGGGCGGTTCTTATGTGTTTATCTCTTCTAGTTGCCTGTAACTTACTTGTTTAACTGTTAAAAAGGTATTTTAAAGAAACTTATACTAAACTATATTTTAAGAGATTTTACTAGTTAATTGCACTTTACTGGTTTTACTCTACTTATTTATAGCATGTTGTGTTTTTACGTGATTTCTTATCGCTCAGTATTCAATTATTGTTATTACTCACTGAGTTGGAGTACTCACATTACTCCCTGCATTTTGTGTGTAGATACAGGAGCCTCGGGTCCCGCTAGAGAGTGCTGATTGCTTCTAGCTCAGGCGGTTCGGAGTTCACTATGTAGCTTCCCGGCGTTCACAGCCCAGTGCTTCTCCCCTATCTCATATTCCCTTGTTTTAGTTCTGTAATAAAACTATGTAGACTCTTCCTACTTTTAATCAGTTATTAGATTCTCATGACTGGTGACACCCTAATGTTGGGCTGTGTCTATTCCGTAAATTGTACTGTCTTACTGTTTGTTTGGGATTTAATCATGTTAAAGACTTAAATTATATTATTTTAATTGCTTAAAAATAAATTGGGTGTTGTGTCGGCTGGCCTTGTCTTCACGAGAGGCGCCATCATGACCGGGTCTGAGTTTAGGGTCGTGACAAGTTGGTATCAGAGTCTAGGTTACATAGGTCTCACGAGTCATGAGCAGGTTTAGTAAAGTCTCGCAGATCGGTACGGAGACGTTTGTACTTATCCTTGGGAGGCTGTAGAACCTTTAGAAAAAACTTCACATTCTTGAATTCTTATCGTGCGTCCTTGATTCAGCATGAAATGTAACTTTTTGAATTCCTTCCACACATTCGCATGCGTGCATGATCACTCAGTATCAGATGTGCATCGATGGCTTGTGATTCCTTGATCGAGGGGTGAGATATGATCTCTGTGTGTTGATGTTAGGCCAGTTTGGAGGACTTGAGACCGGGTTTTACCTATAGCTGGAGCACTGAGGTGTTGATTGTGTGAGCACGTGCTTTTGGATTTGTATTGCCGATAATGTCCCTATTAGTGGGAATGATGACTAGATAACTATGTGATGAGTATGATGTGACTACGATATGTATTCATATGATTTGAAAGCAACGAGAAGGGTCTCCTGGAGGATAGAAGAACTATTAGGTGCTTGATTTCCATCTTGATTTGAGATATAGCCCTGAGTTATGGGTGTGTGAAGAATCTTTTCGTGTTTTCTAGTTGGGGGAGCGAAGTGGATTTCACGTTGTGATATGAGTTCAGACTCAGGAAGATTAAGTGACTGCGTAATGTCTATGACGGTGGAAGGGTATAAAGAGATGTTAGTTGAGGAGAAGCAGGTGGGTTATCTCATGCGGATTGTTCTGAAGTTTGTGTAATCCTTTATGTCATTTATTGGAAGATCTCTGTTACCAGGGAAATATATGTGTTGCAATTTGAATTCGGGTCGCCTAAGAGAGTGGGTTTAACTGTTATGAGAGTGAATGCAAGATTTACAGAAGATTTAAAGTATTAGATGGTCTGTGTTTCACGAGCTTATGAAGGATTGAGTTTAATCTCACTATGGTATTATGGTAGCAATAAGTATATACGTTATGATTTATTATTTGTGTTTTGATCTATGGCTTCGAGCCAAGTGGGGGAGTCTGTTATTGATTAGTTGATTGCACGATTATGTGCTATGTTGGTTCCAGTTTGACGCATGCTGGTGAATCAGTTATGGCTTATGGAGATTGAGACTGAGGATGACTCGAGTAAAGGAAAATTTTGACAAAGGTTATATTATGCTTCATAGGTGTATGAGAATCACAGTATTTCTTGAGTGGTTATTAGTAAAGGATGTGCGGTGCATAGAGCAGGAAGTTGCTTGGTTGTAGATGAGGTTACATCATACGGTGTCAGAGTGCTAATGAGGCACAAGTTGTTCGGTTCATTTGATCAGTCTAATTGAGGTTTGAGTAGAGTGGATGACTCTCGAGAATGGTTCTAATGAGTTCAACATTTTCATGTAGTATTTGGAAGTTTTCAAGTTGTATATTTGGCTAGAAACTGAGTTTTCATTGGAGGGTGTCAAGACTAGCGGTATTTCTATATCGTCATGGCATTCTATATATCAGTATTAGGAAGGTGAAGGAAACAACTTTGGGATCACAGGAAAACCCTCCAGGGTAGGTATTTTGAATGTGGTACTTTTGGGAATATTTAAGAGAATATTCAATGGCTTATGAGTCTTAAACGGTGTGATTTTATGCTTGGTCTCGTGTGGTGAGTCTGGGTCGAGGAATTGTGGTGTTATAGCAAGAAGAAGTATCAAGTTGAAGGTGAATCAGAAGGAACTTGGATAGATGGGATAGCTTGGTAGTAGGCCAGATTGGCATGGTAAGGATATGATTAGTTCTTTGGATACGTACGAGGCAATGAGTTTCTTCAAGTATTTCGCGAAATTTCTCTTGAGTTTTAGTGACTTGCATAGCTTTGTTGAGTTAGAAGGATTCAGTCCTGACGGTTTAATCTTGTGCAAATGGAATTCGGAGAGTTCTTCATGGTTTCTACCACAGTTAGAGATGTGTATTTTCTACGAGTGTGAGGAGCATGGGATGTGTAGTGATTTTCTTCTAGATGAGATCAATGGAAAGTTCTTGGCTAGTTGTATGCATAGCTGCTTGTGGCTCGAAAGGGATATGGAGTTCTCATGTTTATCCTAGGATGGTATGGTATATATGGTATGTTGTGTAGGATTGAGATTTACGTATGTAGGGTTACGGTTCAGTTCTGAAAGGAAGGTCATAAAAATTCTTAGGTAGCATGGACAGTTTCAGATGACTAGATAAATGGGATCACTGATTGGTATGTGTTGATGAGGGTACACATTTTAGAAAGGGGGATGTGTTTGAGTTGAGGATACCTCATTAGTATTGTGGCACTCTCTTGTTGGATATACTGTTGATATTCGAGTTTACTTGGTGGTTTAGAGAATTTTTTTTACAGTACCTCTCATGGAATGATTGGGTATTAGAGGTATGGTATGTATTCGGATGGCGAAATTGGCATCAGATAGGGTGATTCGTGTGCTAAATGGATTTGGAGACTGGGAGTTCTCATAAATAGGTTATGTTGTGGTTGTGGGTCGCGTGTATCGGCCTTGTGTGGTGACTATCGGGGTTTGGAGACCCGAGTGGATCCTTGTGGCTTGGTAGGTTAGATTTTGATGTGATATTGGGTATAGATTGGTTGTCTCCGTGTCGTGTCATTCTGGATTGTTGCGCTAAGGCAGTGGCGTTGGCTATGCCAGGGATGCCACGGATTGAGTGGCGAGGTTCGACATATTATGTTCTCAGTAGGGTGGTTTCATTTTTTGAAGACCCAACGGATGGATGGGAAGGGTTGTCTTTCCTATTTGGCCTTCGTGATGGATGTTAGTGCAGGGACTCATACCATTGATTCAGTTCCGATGATGAGGGGTTTTTCGGATGAGTTTCCTGCTGCCAGGCATGTCGCCAGATGGGGTTGTTGATTTTGGTATTGATTTGGTGCCGGACACTATAGCGTATGGCTCCGCCGGAGTTGAAGGATCACCTTCAGGAACTCCTTGATAAGGGGTTCATTGGTAGACCTATATTGATGTGTGTTCTGCATCGAGACAACTTTGTTGACTTCGAGTTGCTATTGGTGAGGGATGTGTTTATTCGGTTGTTATTGAGATATTAGTGCTCTGAGGAGTTCTATATGTTACCTTTACATGTTGCGAGGCGTTGGAATTTGTTGGTTATAGGCACATGTGATGTGGTTTTATTAGGGTCTCTAGTGGGAGTCGAGCGGGAAGAGTACTAGGTGTTGCTCGGTGGATAGCGTATCGGTTATGTCCTTTCGGGTTTGTGTGGTGTTATGTATTTGCTTCACCGTGGTTATGATGATTTGCTTGGGTTCTAGTCATCAAATTGAGCATGGTTGTCGATTTTAGCAGAGTGACTGGAGGTGTTTCATGTAGACCAGTGTTTGGATAGGGTCGCGCATTGAAGCAAAGTCATGTGGAGGCATGAACTTTCGAGTTAGATTTGTGTGTTCTGTTTCCACGATGTGTGATGGGTTCTCAGCATTGTGTTATGGTGGTACTGGTGAGCTTGCGGTAAAACTCTCTCATTTGAGTCATTTTTCATGATTTGAGTACGTTCGGATTGTTGCTTATTGGTGCACGGGTTGCATGAGTTGTGGCTTTAGATTGTATTGATGTGTCATGTTACTAGAGTAGTTGTGTTGGATTATATGAGATCGTCGGGATAAAAAATGAATACAAACAGATTCAATTTCAGTATGTTGTAAGGATAATATCGATGTTCGACTCAGAAATTTGCTAGGGTCCTTGCCAAAGGAGGAGTGACTTCATGAATGGTTGATCTGAGGAATGGTTATTGACTTCCTACGGGTTTCATTTATCATTGGCAGTGTATGAAAGTGTTGAAATGAGACTTTAGTTGATAAGAGGTTTACTATCAGTATTCGGTTGTTGTGTGCAGTTGCTGTGATTAGGAGTTATCGCTACAAGTGTTCGAGTTATGTGGCATATCATGTAATTGACCTGAGGTTGCAGGTATGGGTTATTACAGCTTGTTCGGGCTTATTCAGAGTATAAATGTGAGATTCTGATCTTGTGGATGATTTCAGAAGTGGGAATGTGGTTCTAAGGTTTATGGGCTAGGTTGGATTGTGAAATTTCAGTTACATTGTGCTATCAGACCTGTATGAGATAGGGTGACGTGGGATCACCCTCGGGTATGTGCATGGAAAGGTTATTCAGTGATTGGTTGGCTTTTGGAACAACTCTGGGCATGTTTGAGGACGAACGTATGTTTAAGTGGGGGAGGATGTAACAATCCGACCGATCGTTTTGAGCTTTTGCACTTTGCTTACCAGTTCTAGGGTATAGCTAGCCCCGTGTGATGTATTATGACTTATGTAAATCGTCGATTTTGGTTTTCAGGGTAATCAGAATGAATTTGGAAGAAAAATTCTCAGTTTAAAGCTTAAAATTTGAAAGGTTTGACCAAGATTTGACTTATCAGTAGATGACCTCGGATTGGAATTTTATGATTTGGTTAGCGCCGTTAGGTGATTTGGGACTTAGGAGCGTGATCGGAATGTGTTTTAGAGGTATGAAGTAGATTTATGCTTGAATTGGAGATGACTTGATATTGAGCTTGGGCCGTAAGGGGCCCCTCCCAGAGTTTGTACACCTTCAGTGAGCGCGGATACCCAGTGTGATATGAGATATAGCCCGAGGGGCGGGTGCTGTTCCATGTTATTTCCCGAGGGGCTGATTCTATTGACATTGTGCCCGAGGGGCGGTTTTTATGTGTTCATCTCTTCTAGTTGCGTGTCATTTACTTGTTTAACTATTAAAAAGGTATTTTAAAGAAACATATATTGAACTAAGGTGTTTTAAGAGATTTCACTATTTTATGGCACTTTACTGGTTTTACTCTGCCTCTTTATAGCATGTTGTTGTGTTTTTTACGTGCTTTCTTATAGCTCAGTCTTCAATTATTGTTATTACTCACTGAGTCGGAGTACTCACATTACTCCCTGCACCCTGTGTGTAGATACAAGAGCCTCGGGTCCTGCTAGCTAGTGCCAATTGCTTCCAGCTCAGGCAGTTCGAAGTTCACTAGGTAGCTGCCCGGCGTTCGCAGTCCAGTGCTTCTCCCCTATCTCATATTACCTTGTTTTAGTTCTGTAATAAAACTTTGTAGACTCTTCCTACTTTTAATCGGTTATTAGATGCTCATGACTGGTGACACCCCGTTGTTGGGTTGTGTCTATTTCGCAAATTGTACCGTTTCACTGTTTGTTTGGGATTTAATCATGTTAAAGACTTAAATTGTGTTATTTTAATTGCTTAAAAATAAATTGGGTGTTGTGTCGGCTGGCCTTGTCTTTATGAGAGACGCCATCACGATCGGGTCTAGGTTTAGGGTCTTGACAACCAAATTGTTCACCGAAACTACCTAGATCTCGACGAGTCTATGCTCTATCTTTGGCTAATTGTCTCAATATCTTATCATGTCGATAGCTTTTGAGAGCGGCATCTTAAATGAGACTAGTGAGTTGGCCATAGGTGATTTGTTCGTAAGGAATAATATCACCAGAATGCTGATTTTGGAGTTCTTCTTTAACTAAATCCCCAAGAGACTTAGGTAGACCATCTAGGAATTTTTCTTTCCAATATAGGAGATTTCCATCAGGTTTTTTGTAGATTCGGGTAAGAAAGGAATATTTATACCATCTGAAATCAGAAAGGATTTTACACTAAAGGTTGTTAAGTATCTCAGAAGATCTTTTCCTAAAGATACCTGGACTACCTATGAATGTTTTGATAATGGTATAAGTCAGGGTGTTGGTTGAATTAGGAATGGTAGGGCCATCCTTAAGAATTGGTTCTCCCGTTGAATCAACTCAGACACTTAAGAGAATTTGATTCTTATCTTGTTCGCTAAGATGAGTATCCCACCATCCTTTACGTTAACCTGTGAAACCTGCTACTAAGACATGGGTAGTAAGTTGGTTAGAACAGTTATGAGAAGTTCGGTATGCAGTGGCTACCATAGTCATTTGTTGTAATTTGGCCAGAATATTATATTCAGAACAACATTCATAGATATTATTGGCATTATAGTTGTTTTGCATAACATTGGGTCTCTCTTATAAGGCTACATCAGGATGGGTAGCTCTTGCATAAGAAAGTCTTTGGGGCTGATGCCAGTTGAAGTATCCTATTCTGACAGTGTTAATTTCTAAGGGAGGAGTTTCATAAAATTGTTCTGACTGCGAATTGGTTTCTTGGTCAGAATCGGCTTCTTGGAGAGCATGTACGGAAGACTCCTTAGATGGAGTATCCTGAGTTATCAGGCTTTTCTCAATTTCTAGGATCCTACGCTGAAGGTCAGAGAACTGAGGATAGTCTTTAGTTTGGTGTATCCGAAGTTCCATAGCGAAAGTTCTAGGGATCTCATAAGGTTTAAATAAAGGGATTGAAGAAGTGGAGGTATCTGCTAGCTTAGAGCTAATAGATGCTGCAGTTGGTTTTGTAACTAAATATTCACCAAGGAATTGTAAATATTTGTTCGTATAATTATTTTGTACAAAGATATTTTTAATATCTTTGCCTGTAATAGCTTCATTTTCGTTTTTTAATTTGAAAGGATTAGCTACAACTGAAGTATTTGCATAACTTGTTGAAAATCCTTGTGCTAGAGGAAGTTCTGAGATGACTTCTTCTCAGGAGGAGGTTTTCCAAATTTTTGAAACATTAACTGATTTAGAAAAAGAAAAATCTAATTGGTGATATTCAGCATAAGCCTCAAACCATTCAAAGAAATTGATTTGTTCTTTTATGAAATTTAAAGACTCATAGTAAATACTTTGGAGATTTTTTTATCGCTCCTTGAAATTTCTGGAAAACCAAGTTCTTTCAAAAATATTTTTTTGTGAATAAAAATTTGCTCGATGTTTTTCTTTATCAATTTGGAAATCTTTTTCCAAAATACCTAATTCAGCACCTAAAGCTGAGTAAGTGGGAGATTGAGGTTATTCATAATTAACTTCTATTTGAAGGGATGTTTCTACATAATATTTGGCTTGAGGAATCCTAGAGTCAAAGTTAACAGTTTCAATTCTAGAAGGAAAATAAGATATTGAATGTCTTCCAGACTGAATCTCAGACTGTGTCGAAGAGGACGAGACAAAGACTCTTTGGCAAAGGGACCTTTGGAAGGAAATGACTACAGATCCGCTAGAATATTGTTGGATTTGAGAGACCGTTGTATTTTCCGATTTCTCAGCCTGAGTAGCATCTTGTAGTAACTAGTTTTGTGGTAGGGAAAATTGGCTCCAAGAAATGGGTTTTGGTATTGACAGGTGAGATCTTTGTAGATCTGTTTTGAAAAGAACGGTTTCTCCTTTATGGAGGGTTTTCATGGCTCCAGTGTTAAAGGCAGAACTCATGGCTTTATACTGTATTCTATAAATAATTGCTACCGGTAAGGATTCAATTTTTGTTTTATAATTGGATGTTTTAACAGTAAGAGTTAAAGAATCTAAGATATTTCTATCTCTAAGAGACACCGTACAATTAGAATTAATCAAAGTAAATTGGACCGCTACAAAGGCTGTTTTCTACCATTTCTAGGAGGGAATCATTGAAGTCTAAAAATCTAGAATCTCTAAGACAGAGGAGTAGAGACGTGTCTAGACCTTCCCTGGACAGAGGTCTAGCTACAATCTGTACTAAGCCAAAATGGAGATAATTGTATTTTCGCCTATATTTTCCTATAGACTTTGGTTTAAAAGTATGATTTACTCATGATTTGATTCAAGAGGAATGGTTTGCTCAATTGTAGAAATATGGTAATTACTAGTTAAGGGCCATCGTGAAGTCATGTAAATTGTGGACAATTGATTTTTAGGGTCCTTCAGTCATCAATTGATTGCTACAAATCAGAAAAGCTAATTTTTTCTTTGAGTTTGGGATTGGAGGAGGATGATGAAGAAGTTGGAGACGAGAAGGAATTTTTGAAGGAGTGTAAAAAGGATGAAAGAAAAACATGGCTTAGATCTGCAGGTAATTACAACAAATTTAACGACGATAACTTTAATGCTTCCTGTTCTTGGTTCAAGAGACCATTGGGTTCCATAAGGATAATATTCAAGTTCCTAACTCAATATTATGTAGAAAAGTTAGATCCAAAAATCAAATCTACGGATACATGTCTTCTCTTATATATAATAATTAAATCTAATTATTTCTTAAGAAATTGTTCTTTAGGATGACTCAAAGGTTATAAATGGTTCTGCAAGCAAACTGAGAATTATTATATCCATTTTTCTCAGAAAAACTGCTTACAGTGCAGATCCGGAAGGATCAAAGTGCCAACCTTAGAGATCTTCTTATGAAAAATATAATATTTAAAGAAAAATATAAAAATCACGTCATACATACATACATACATACATACATACATACATACATACATACATACATACATACATACATACATATATATATATATATATATATATATATATATATAAGTCTGATCTATTAATACCATATAAAAGCAAGTTAAAAACAAAATAATAATCCTTACTTCTCCCATGGCTCTGATACCAAGGGGTCCGGAAGCGAAACTCCTAAAAGATTAGGGAAAAATTAAATAAATGC
The DNA here is from genome assembly GCF_000393655.2 of Nicotiana sylvestris. NCBI lineage: Eukaryota > Viridiplantae > Streptophyta > Magnoliopsida > Solanales > Solanaceae > Nicotiana > Nicotiana sylvestris. Next base: position 51,549,101 of record NC_091060.1, on the reverse strand, counting down.
AAGGACAAGAAGGAAATAACAATAAGATAAGCCTTTTACATCTTCCTCTAGTATCTTTACCAATCATCCTCTAGTTGCCAATACTTACAATATTACTTAGTAATATGCAGTATATATTATGTACATACCTTAAGTATCTCTTTCATGATAATTATGATAAGTAAACTTTAACATTATAGATCCTTAGTTATACTTTATGCAGAGAAGTGTTTCAGAAAATATTCTTGGAGAAATTTGAATTTCTTTGATGGTAGAGGTCAAAATGGTATAGAGAAGGGAAGATTTTAAATTTTAAATTGAAGTTTTAGTGTTAGAAAAATGGAGGTGAAGCTATCAATGGGAGAAGACTGAGTTTTTCTGGTTGGGGGGAGGGAAGTTGGATATATTAACTGATAACATTCCTAATTCCTTAAACTATGCCAAAAATTTTGGGTCCTGTTAAATCAAATTATTAAGTTTCGCACAAATTAAGGGAGATGGAAATCTTCTTTGGTATATCTGGTAACCAATAGTTGTAAAAAAATGTAATATAAGAATTTGTTGTATTTTTTGTTATATATTCTTCTAAGTGTTGCAGTTCCGAAAACGAGTTTTGTATCTGTTATAAAAATAGCTTTATTGGTTTATTGTGTACTGCAGTTGATATTTGGGCTTTTTATTTTTATTTTTAATTTTTGGTCGGACGGCCCAAAATAATTACATATGGTAGCCCAAATATATGTTATATATACAATGATTCTCTATATTTATGTATATGTATGTATATTTATAATTGATATACAAAACATATTCATTTTTCGGCTATTATTTTTTTGACCGGCCCAAAAATATACTAATTGTTATACCTCCGTTCTTATGTTTATTAAACTCTTATTATCACCAAGATCACAATAGTTTTTCAATTTCAGAAGTTTAAAATTTCTATTTAGAGGTTGAAATTCAAAGTTAATAGTTAATTATTATTAAAATTATTTGAGCATTATTATTTATGCTTAAATTTTTATTATAAACACTTTTAGTAATTTTCTTTAAAAATATTACAATTTCAACATTAGTCCTTAGAAAGCATTGAAGAATATAAGGAGGGTCGTAAAGAATGCTATTGATGATAGCCTTAAATCCCTTTTTTGTTAATTACAAAGTGCCTAAAGCTTTCTTCTCTTTGAAAGTTACCAGTCATCTAAAGCTTCTCGTATTGTTAATAAATTATGATATCTCCCTTGGAATTAAATGACCTTCCTCTTTCCTTAGTTATTGTTTCCTTTTTGAATATTTGTGTTTGTGGGATTAAACTGAGTTTGTTATTATTGTGCTTTCTCCTACAAAATTTTCACTTGATTCATACTGCTTTAAACTAGTACTTTCACTCCACTATTTTAAATAAAAAATGAAAGGTCACTTTAAAGAAAATAAAAAGGAAAGATAAGGTAAACCAGTAACTCAATACAATCTCATTAGGTGCAGCCGGTGTCTAAGATTTTGACACGGCTCTAAACTATCATGAGGCCTAGTTTCAGTGTTCGATTCCTTGAAAAATGAAGAAGATAGGCTAAAATTCTATTGGAAGATTGAAACCCGCTTAAATTTGAGTTTGATAATTTGAGCTTCCGAAGTTGTAATTGCTTTTTCTCTAAAAGAACTCTCATAAATTCTTTTCTACTAAGAATTTGTCATTAACCAATTATTTTTTTGGAGTAGATGTTGTTGGAATAGCTTGAGAACATCTTAAAGGGTTTGAATATTAATTTTGGAACGATCAATGGAGATTTAAGGTGGTTTGATTTGACAATTTGTAATAGGCGACGAACATTGAAGAAGATTAATTGTGTTCCCCCCAATGTATTCCACATGTATCACATGTGTATCCGTTGTGTATTCCATATGTATCCCGTGTATACCTATTTGTGTATACCTATTTGTGAGATACATGTATTACTGAGAAAATTTATAACTTGATATTAATTACAAATTTTGATCCAAACTAGTTCAAATCACCTTCAATCTTCCTCAATATTTTTAACAAATATACCACTAGGCAGGTTGCCCAGTGGTTAATATATATATAACAAACCAAAAACAATGGTCCAAGATTTACAAACTGTCTAAAACTAAAACTTAAAGATGAAAAGCTACTACTAGCTAGTAAGTTTATGCTAACTATTACAAAGTATAAATGAGACAACCTCCAATGTGTGATGTTGTATGTATCCACAAGTCAAGGGCAAAACCTCAATGTAGCACCTCTAACGCTCTCACCAGGTACCAAGTTTTACATTTCATAGGACAAGGCAAGTGTGATTCTCTAGTCTACAACAACTTCTGAAGCTGTCCAAGTATCGACCATAGCAGCACTTCTGAATTCCTCCATGTATGTGCAAATGTAGCAACTAACTAACCTAACCATTCCGTGGAAACCTATTATAAAATAATATATATCCTTTTGAAGAAGCCGGAGCAGTACAGTGTCAAAGCAACTCAACGAGGCTTGGATTGTACCCCAAGAAAGTATGAAGAACAGTATAGTACTCATGCGTGCATTTCCTAGACCATACACTGTTATAGAATTTACAGATTGAGCATGTAACCATGTTAATACCACTGGACAATGGTATACAATATATAGACACTGCCACGAGTAGATCCAATCCAGACAGGAAGATCCTGCATTTGTGATCCATAATTTCTAATAGTGTACAAATTACTTCATCCACAATGTAGATTGTAGTAAAAACTTAGTAAGCCATCCTTCAATTCATTTGTAAACCATAAGACAAACCAATCTTGGCCTAGCAATTTCCTGTAACCATTTGAACTTGAACTTACATGTGTTGAGGTGTAATGCCTGCTTAGCTTACGTATTCCTTGTGTCTTTAGGCCACCACCAGAATGAGCATGTAGCCATGCTAATATCATTCGTATGTCACCTATAAACACATAGAACATCCAGCAACAAATGGAACAAGCAGGTTGTGATCTTTTATAAAGAGACATAAATCCAGAGCTTTTCTTTTTGCAACCCTAACACTAAGGTTAGGAGTTTGGGATTTGTCAAGATTGATTAACCTCCTTCCTGCACTTGGCAGTTCTGAGAGTGGATGATATTGAATTGTTCCTGCAAAAGAAAAAACAAGGTTAGTTAAATATCAGCCACTATGTTGCCCTCCCTTAAGACATGCTGAAACAACACATTAAAATTCCCATTCATCTTCTTAATACTCGTAACTTCAACCTTAATGCACCATGGATGATCCCATTCTCCTTCTATAATCTTATTCATACCCAGAGAATCTGTCTCCAAAATGAGAGGATATAGGTCATGAGCAACATAATAAGATAGACCTTCTTCTATTGCCTTTGCCTCAGCCAAAATGTTAATTGATTCCTCCAGTTGTTGTGCCTTTGCATGCACCAAATCACCTTCCCCATCCTCTCACACAAAAGCCAATAAAACCAGTACCTGGATTGCCTCTTGATTCCCCTTCAGTATTGCACTTGTACCAGCCAGTATAAGGCAATTGCCATGTCACTCTTTTAATTACAATCATTGGCCTATACTCCCCAAAGAACCTTATCATATCTAGGCAAAGATGTGGAATATGAGTAAGCTAACTATATATAACCTTTGGAAAGAACTATTGTGTCTTGTTGATCTCATGTGTTACCCTATTTATTGGCACTGACTCTATATTCCTATTTGTAATTCTCATCTTCCACAGCTCCCAAGTAACAACTGCTGGCACTGCTTGGCATAATGGCTTTAGTTTTGGACAAGATGAAGCATTCCACCATGACCTAATAACCCGATGCACCTGTATTAGTGGAACATTTATCCCTGCAGTATTCATAAATGTCTTCCAAATTCTAGTAGCAATTGTACCTATCGAGAACAAATGCTCAAAGGTTTCCTCTTGTGTATGTTCACAACACCAACACCTAGAGACACATATTACCCTTGCCTTCTCCATAAGTCATCAGTAGCCAGTTTTCCCCTCCATAGCCTCCAAAGAAAGAATTAAATCTTGAATGAAAATCCTTTAATCCACATATTCTTGTATTCTAGATTAGGATGTGCTTTATGTCTTAGTAAGTGCCAATCACTACTCATTGTGAACTTACATGATGCAGTAGGTTTCCATAAAGATTTATCTCAGTAACCAGAGCTGATTTCAAACTGCACTTTTTGTATAACATGTTCAGCTATATCTTCAGGAAGGTCTGGTCAATCAGCTCCTCATTCCAGCTATCATCTTGCCTCAATTCTGCTACCTCTTCCAGTTCCTCATTTATATGAAACTCAGGTGGCACCAAGTGGTATAGTGCTCCTAAAACTATCCAGTTTTCATGCTATACATTTGTTGTTCCACTCTTCATCTTCCACAGTATCTCATGCTCTACATCTTCCCTTGCATTCAGTATCTTCAGACCTTCCCTAAACTGTACTACTGTAGGAATCTCTTTCTTGCAATACTTGTTCCACATGAATTTAGACCATAGTAATTTGGCTTAGTAAACAAAGCTCTAGAAACATCATGTAGAGATCTGAACCCTAATTGTAACAACCCGATCGGTCGTTTTGAGATTTTGCACTTCTCTCGCCAGTTCTCGGGCATGACTAGCCCCGTGTGATGTATTATGACTTATGTAAATCATCAGTTTTGATTTTCAGGGTAATCGGAATTAATTTGGAAGATCAGTTCTCAGTTTGAAGCTTAAAATTTGAAAGGTTTTGATCAAGTTTTGACTTGTTAGTATATGATCTCGGATTGGAATTTTTATGATTTGGTTAGCTCCGTTAGGTGAATTGGGACTTAGGAGCATGATCGGAATGTATTTTGGAGGTCCGCGGAAGGTTTAGGCTTGAATTGGAGAAATTGGGATTTTGGCATTTTCCGATTGATAGGTGAAATTTTGATAAAGGTGTCGGAATGGAATTCTGGAAGTTAGAGTAGGTCCGTTGTGTCATTTGTGATATGTCTGCAAAATTTCTGGTCATTCGGACAAGGTTTGATAGACTTTTTGATCGAATTCGGAATTCCGAAGGTTTTGGAATTATTACGCTTGAATTCGATGTGATCTTGGTGTTTTGATGTTGTTTTGAGTGTCCCGAAGGTTGGAACAAGTTTGAATGATGATATGGGATATGTTGGCATGTTAGGTTGAGGTCCCGAGGGCCTCGGGTGAGTTTTAGGTGGTTAAACGGATCAAATTCTTGTTTTGAAATTTGCTGATTTCTTCAGATCAGTGCTGCAGAGTTTTGCTCTTCACGTTCGCGAAAGGGCCCTCGCGTTCGCGAAGAGATGTTGAGTGAGGCAGGCTAGTTACTCTTCGTGTTCCGATGTTGGTACCATGTTCGTAAATGTTAAGTCGGATTGTGCATCACGAACGCGTGGCATGGTTCGCATTCGCGTAGAAAGGTGAAGCAGACTTGGGCACTAGGCCCTAAAGCATCGCGTTCGCGACTGAAGAAACACATTCGCATAGACTGAGCTGAGTAAGGCATCGCGTTCATGAGGGTCGTGTTCGCGTTCGCGTAAGAGGAAATTGAGTTGTGAATTATTTGTGCTTCGCGAACACGAGGCTTTGACCGCGTTCGCGAAGAAGGAATTTTTGGCCTGGGCAGAATGTTTAAATAGTCATATTCGCGATTTTAGGTCTATCTTTCACCATTTTTGAGCGATTTTGGAGCTTTTTGAGAAGGATTGAGGAGGGAATCAAAGAGAAACACTTGGAGGTAAATTTTTTGAACTCAATACTCGATCCTATGTTGATTCTTACTTGTTTAAACATGAAATTTGTGGAAATTAAATCCTAAAATTGGGAAATCAGGGCTTGAAATTGGAGAGTATAAATTGGGGATTTGAGGGGTCATTTGATGTCCGATTTTGATGTTCTTGGTATGTATGGACTCATGAGAGGATAAGGATTCTATTGTTGTGATTTTATAGGATTCCGAGACGTGGGCCCGGGGGTCAGGTTTGGCCAATTTCAGGATATTTGATATAAATTGGTTATTATCGAGTGGGTTTTGTTCCCTTAGCATATTTTGATGGTATGAATATGTATTTGGCTAGATTTGGAGCATGTGGAGACTGGGTTGAGAGGCAAAGGTATCGCGGGCTAGAGTTTGGACCGGATTGAGGTAAGTAATGATTGTAAATGTTTGTCCTGAGGGTATGAAACCCCGGATTTCACATCGTTGTGCTACTTTAAGGTGACGAACATGCTAGATGACGAGCGTGGGGTCGTACACCGTTGAGGATTGTAACTTAATCCGTCCCGTATGATTGTTAAACCGTGTATTTGATTGAAAACTGTTTGATATTATTGTCTTTTGGAAAGTATTATCATGTTTTGGGTTGAATGCCATATTTGGGCCTCGTGCCAACTGTTTTGGATCCTTAGGGAATTTTTACTACTATTTCTCACTGTTTTGACTTCTTATTTGTACTCAGTCATGCTGTATTTTTCTGTTTTCATAACTCAGCCATATTTATTCTGTTTTGATATTTTAAATGATATTTTTGGGCTGAGCATCATGTTTTACTATCGCCCGAGTGGCATGAGAGATTTCTGGCTGAGTGAGGCCGAGGGCCTGTGTTGTGAGGATATTATGGTATCGGGCTGCGCGTCGCAATAGTGTGGTACTGATTTATGATTATGAGGCCGAGGTCCTGTTTGATTATGCCACGAGATGACTTGATATTGCGCTTGGGCCGTAAGGGGCCCCTCCCGGAGTCTGTACATACCGAGTGAGTGTGGGTACCCATTGTGATGATTCTTGTTATTACGAGAGGCCGAGGGCCTGATTAATTATGCCATGAGATGGCTTGTTATTGCGCTTGGGCTGTAAGGAGCCCCTCTCGGAGCCTGAAAACCCCTGTGAGCGCGAGTACCCAGTGTGAGTGATATGATGTAGCCCGAGGGGCTATTGTTGTTTCATATTGTTGTTCGATGGGCTGTTCTTGATCCATGTTTTGCCCGAGGGGCGGTTCTTGATTCATGTTATGCCCGAGGGGCTAATTACGAGTGATTGTGAGGTAGCCCGATGGGCTGGTTCTGTTGAGATTATACCCGAGAGGCGGTTTATGGTACATGTTTTGCCCGAGTGGCTGTTTATGTTTCTATCATTTATACTCACTATTTTATCACTCGTTTGAAAATATTGAAAGTTGTTTTAAAAGGTTTTTACCGAAACTGAGCATGATTTTTGAAGTAAACGATTTCTGTACTGTGTTGGAAATGTCCTTCTTTTGTTGTAGCATTTTGACGTGGTTTACGTGTTTTCTTACTGCTCAGCTTTCATTTACTTTTATTACTTACTGAGTTGGCATAGTCACATTACTCCCTGCACCTTGTGTGCAGATTCAGGTAGTTCTGAACCCGGTAGTGGGTGTTGATTGCTCAGTGGTAGAGTCATTGGAGTTAGCAAGGTAGTTGCCCGACGTTCGCATCACTGTTTTTCTCCCTCTTGTCTTTCTTAGACTGTATTTAGTACTTTTTTTGACTCTTGTTGTATTCAGACCTTAGTAGATGCTCGTGACTTGTGACACCCCGATGTCGGGCTTGTATATTATTTCCGCACTGTTTATTTAGACTTACATTATGATATATCTAATTAATTAAAGGCTTAAAAATGATTGTTATTGATTAAATGGTTAATTCGGGAGTTGTGTCAGCTGGCCTAGTTTCACGATAGGCACCATCACGACCGGGTCGGTTTTTGGGTCGTGACACTAATCTACCCTCTTCCTTAGGCAGACATAATTTTTGCCAGGATGCCCAATGTCTACTATTGCCTTCCTCCTTTGTACTCCAAAAGAACCTTGCAAACATCTTGTGCAAGTGCTTAATTACATTATTTGGAGGATTAATTACTGTTAACATATGTAATGGCATGCTTTGTAACACACAAGTGATGAGTGTTGCTTTCCCTCCAAATGATAACAATTTCCCTTTCCAAGAATGTAGTTTATCTTTCACCTTCTTTATGAGATCATTATAGTAATCTTTCCTTCTTCTAGTGTAGAAGATTGGGCACCTTAAGCAGGTAAAAGGAAACTCCCCTTTAGCAAAACATGTGGCATCTCCTACAGCCTGAAACAATGCATTGGAAACATTAGCATGCATATAGAACGAGCTCTTGGTTTTGTTGATCAACTATCTATTGATCCTCTCATAACTCCCCAATATATCATCACCTTCTTCAGAGATTCTGGTTAAGCTGAGGCAAAGATGATAGTGTCATCAGCATATGCCAAATTATTCAAAGGTTCAGACCACTTAGGAGTTAGGCATGCCAAATCCTATAAAGGCTTTGTCCTCAAATAGCTTGTTCAAGGGTCTAGATAACACTTTTGCTGATAATATGAACAATGCAGGAGATAGTAGATCACCTTGCTTCACCTCTCTTCTAGACTTGAAGAATTCTGAAGCTTGACCATTCACCAACACTGAATACTAGTTATTTGATATCAAGTTCCATACCATGTTGCTGAAATATTCTGCAAACCCCATCTTCCTTAAAACATGTAGCTAATCGAATAATGATTCAACATGCCCATGCAAAATTGAAGAAGTATTTGAGTATTGAAAGTGAAAAGCTGGGATGAATTAGTTTGCTGAGAGGATAGAAATATTAGCTTCTTTCACAATCATGTGAATGGAAAAAGGAAGAAGTTGCAACTAAAGAGAATTACAAATGGAGATGGGAATTGGATTGATGATCAAGGTCAATTGGCTGCTGTTGTTGTGGGCTTCTATCAGAAACAGTTTAGCAAAGAAGGTGATCCTACAAATATTGCTTTGCTTGACAATATGCCTTCCATGGTGACTGTATAGCAGAATATGGAGATGTATAGGTATCCAACACTAGAAGAGGTCAAGGGTGCAGTGTTTGAATTGAGTGGAGATAGTGGCAGTGGTCCAGATAGATTATTGGAAAATTTTATCAAGACTGCTGGGAGATTATTGGCTTTGATATACACAACATTGTACTACATCTTTATGGAGGTGCTACACTACCTATGTCCATTACACACACTAATTTGGTGTTGTTTCCTAAGAAACCTATGGTGCAAACCTTTTCTGACCTTAGACCAATAAGTTTGAGCAACTTCATCAATAAAGTTGTCACGATCCCAAATTATCCCGGTCATGATGGTGCCTATCACAGTACTAGGCCAACCGATTCAACACTAATAATAATAAGGTCTTTTGTAAATTTATTTCCAAATCAATTATGATCACAAGTCTTTCATTTTAATATAACAAAATACGCAGAAAAACAAATACGCAAATACATCCACACTGCCCGATCCTGGTGTCACTAGTCATGAGCCACTAAGATATTGTCCAATACTGTCTACTCAATACAAGATAAGACTGAAATAGATAGTATTAAGGATAGGAAGGAGAAAGGTAGGGTTGCGTACGCCGTGCAACTACCTTGCTATCTCCGGAAAATACTCAGAAGCTGCTAGATACTCTCACTCGGATGCTCTGGCACCTGGATCTGCACACACGGTGCAGGGAGTAACGCGAGTACGCCAACTCAGTAAGTAACCAAAGTAAATAAAGGCTGAGTGCAGTGACGAGCATTTAAATCATATACATAGTTTAACATAGAATCTCAATGTAAATAATATGGTCAAATCCGTAGTTCAATTTCTTTACATCTCGTAAAAACTCCAGTTTCAATGAAAGTTATTTAAAACACTTGTTCAACATTTTTCTACAGAGGCTTAGTATAAAAGAAGAGTGAAAGCAGTAATTTCATAAACAAGCCCCTCGGGTAAAGTATCACTCATATATATGGCCCATCGAACAAGCCTCTCAGTCACTCGTGACTCAACTCTCATCAATCGGCACTCACAATCAGCACTCCTGCTCAATAGATGTCTCATAATAATAACCGTTGCAGCGTGCAACCCGATTCGTAAATATATATAGTCGACTCACTCACTGGGGTGTGTGCAGATTCCGAAGGGGCTCCTACAGCCCAAACGCTATATCGTTGCGACGTGCAACCCGATCCAATACATATCTATATACATCGCTACGGTGTGCAGCTCGATCCATAAATATATAATCCTCACCATCCGTCCCTCGGCCTCTCTCAGTCATAAACCTTACAGCCACTCGGGCATTTCAGTGAAAAAATCAGGGAACTCAGCCCAAACAGTTTTCATATATTTGAATGTAGAGTAATGAAACTAAATCAAACGATAAACAGGTAAATATCATGACTGAGGATATGCTTTCAAATCAAAACGGTGTGAGGATAATAGTAAAATACTCCTAAGAGTCCAAACAGTATGGCACAAGGCCCCAAACATGACATTTAGCCCAAGTTAACAGAATTATTTCTAAACACGTAGGTTTTATATAGAGTTTATCAAATTATGCAACTATACAGTTGCCACGGGACGGACCAAGTCACAATCCTTACGGGATCACGCCCACATGCCCGTCATCTAGTATGTGTGGCACCTCATTTATCAAAATAGTATGAATTTCTGGGGTTTCATACCCTCAGTTCTAGATTTACAATCGTTACTTACCTCAAACCGGACAAAAATCTACTCTGCATGCCTTTGCCTCTCGATTCGGCTTCAAATCGCCCCGAATCTATCCAAAATCAGAATCATAACATCAATACATGCCAAAGGAACAAAGCCCACGCGAAAATTATCAAATTAATTCAAAAATCCCAAAATTGGTCAAACTCGACCCCCGGGCCCACATCTCAGAATCCGATAAAAATTACAATACTAGAATCCTTAACCTCTTACGAGTCTATACATATCAAAATCATCAAAATCGGACCTCACATGGCCTCTCAAATCTCTAATTTAAACTCTCCAATTTCAAGCCCTAATTTCCTAATTTTTCACCCTTAATCTCTTCAATTTCCATGTTTAATCAACTGAAATTCACCACAGATATGAGTATTAAGTTCAAAAATCTTACCTCAACAAGTTTCCCCTTGAATCCCTCTTCAAAACCCTCCAAAAGCTCTAATCCTGTCTAAAAAATGGTGGAAATGGGAAAAAATTCGCGTAGGGTTTAATTTATACCTTCTGTCCAGGCATTTCCGCACATGCGGCCCAAATCACGCTTCTGCGGACCACATCTGCGGTTTTTCATTTATTCCTCAAGGCCACATCTGTGCCCAGGCACCGCACCTGCGGTCCCGCAGATGTGCCCAACACACCGCACCTGCGGTTCTTCTTCTGATGGCCAACTTCCTCATCTGTAGTCTCCTCCACGCCTGCGTTCCCCAATCCACAGGTGCGGATATGACAGAAGCAGCAGCCAAAGCTGCTCAATTTCAAGTCCAATCTTTCCGATAACCTTCCGAATTTATCCCGAGGCCCCTGGGACCTCAACCAAAAATACTAACATGTCACATATCACCATTTAAACTCATACCAACCCTCGGAACACTCAAAACAATGTCGAAACACCAAATCACCATCGGATTCGAGCCTAAGGATTTTCAAACTTTCGAATTCCGCAACTGATCCAAAAACCTATCAAACCTCATCCGAATAACCTGAAATTTTGCACACACGTCACAAATGACACAACAGACCTACTCCAATTTCCGGAATTCCATTCTGACCCCGATATCAAGATTTCCACTGCCGACCAAAAAATGCCAAATTTCCAATTTCTCCAATTCAAGCCTAAATCTACCGCGGAGCTCCATATTACATTTCGAACACACTCTTAAGTCCAAAATCACCTAATGAAGGTATCCGAACCATCAGAATTTACATCCGAAAACTTCTACACATAAGTCAACATCTGGTTGACTTCTCCAACTTAAACTTCCAAATAAGAGACTAAGTGTCTCATTTCACTCCATGACCATTCTGAACGCAGAACAACCAATAGGATATGATGAAATACAACTGAACAACATATAAATAAGTAGAAATGGGGAAAACAGGACTGTAACTCATGAAACAACCGGCCGGGTCATTACAAAAGTGATATCCAGGGTGCTACATGATAGACTAGAGAAGTTCTTACCTACCTTGATATCTCCTAATCAATCTGGATTTGTGAAGGGAATGAGTATCTTTGAAAACATTCCTCAAAATTTATTTATTACCATGTTTATGTGTTTTCAATTAATCCCAACCATACTAATTTTTTCTTTGGTATTTTGAATGTTGTATATCATAGGTAACCTCTTATTGGCCATAAAGGTATAGAAGACTAAAGTATGGTAAAAGAGACCACAATATTGCCATTCTGATAATTATTCCTAGTTTATTACGAGGGAAGTGCACCAACAGTCATTTTAGGACATCTATTAAAGAATAACTGAATTTTATAAAAATTCTAAGTTTAGCAGCCTTAATATCAAATTCAAACAATTGGGTCTAAAGTTGAAATTATGGGTGAAATTTCAAAATTCAGACCTTTTAGCTTAAAGTTACTTTGACAGAGCCCAACTTTTGAGCTGATACGACAACAACAGTAGCATAAATGGTCTGAAGGTCGCTGCCCTTTAGAGTTTAAAATATGACAGAAATAGTGAAAAAACTAGTTCAAGTGCACAAATAGTTGAGAAGTTAAAAAACGTGGGTCTAAAGTTCGAGACTTCAAATATACAAGTCTGAATTTGGGTGCTACCAAGCTCATGGCTGTCCAACGGGACATGTCGGCTCGTCCCATCCCGGTCCCATCCCGTTCTGGCACACGAAAATTAAATGTGATTGGGCCTATTATTAAACGGGACATTGGATGGGCTGCCATTTTATCCCGGCGGGCCGGCCCGTTAAGGAGCCGGTCTCATCCCGTCATGTCCTGCCAACCTGCTTATTTTTTTTTAAAAAAAGGAGCAGTTGGCCAATGATATTTTTTCAGAATAAATTGTTGGTAACAACTATAAACGGTCATTTTTGGCCCCTGCCCCCCAAAACACCCCTATCTCCTCTCCCTGAACTTTTAATTTAACTCCTAAATTTATTAAATTACACTTTGACCCTATTTCTCTCTACCCCTTGGGGTAGGTGCAAGGTTTGCGTACACACTATCCTTCCTAGACCTCACTAGCGGGATTTAACTGGGTCGTTGGAGTTGTTGACACTTTGGCCCTATTTTAACTATAAATACCCCTATCCTTCTTTATTTTTCTCCACAAAAGTTTTTCAATTTTTCTCAAATATCTTACATCTTATATGTATTCTTCTCTCAATTTTCTCATAATCAACTGCATTTCAAGTATTTGGGCAAATAGTTGGAGCAACTTTCAAGCTTCAAATTAATTCTTCAAGTATTTGGAGTAATTGTTTGGAAAACTTCTTCAAGTTTCAATATTTAATCACGGTGCACTCGTTCCATCTCTTAATTTTAATATTTAATTTATGCGCATCATTTTAGTGCTTAATTTTTGTGTTTATTTTATGTGTTTCATTTGCATGTTTAATTTTTGTGTTAACTTTTTTAATTTATTGTTGTATTTAAATTATGGCTCATAAAAAAATATTTAGCATAACCAACCCATTTAAAAAATAGTAGTAAAGGTTCTAGTTGTAGTAATACTAATCCGAATCCTTCTCCTAGAATTAGAAAACATATAGATGAAATGACTCATGCTGATGAAACTTCATTTATCCAATCTCCCATATTTTATAATATTAATTCGGGAGAATAACTAGATCATGAAACTTTACAAAGATAATTTGGCAATGAAGAAGAAAATTAGAAAAAAAATTAGATGAAACACCCACTAGTCCAGCAATACAAGCTCCAACTTAGAGTCAATTTCGGTCAGGAGTTTTACCCCCTGTACCTCCTGTAAGAGGTAAGGCTAAAGGCTGAACGTATGAAAATATCACTTGTATGGAATTTTTTGGAACATGATAAAGTCAATTTAATTACTACATGCGTAAAATGTAAAGCAGTATTTGCACATGAAAAATCAGGTAGGACATGAGGTATAACTAGGCACTTATCTAAAATACACAAACCTTTATGGATACAAGCTCAAATAGATACATGAAAAATACCGGATCCTAGCAGCGGTACTGGCGCTTCTACTGGATCTGGCGGGGGTTCTAAATTTGTTTGTTACGTGCTTTTACTTATTTAACTTTTACCTGTTTACACACCTTCACTTACCACATACCTTTATTTGCTATATGCAATTACTTGATACATGATCTCACCTATTAAATTTCTACTTGATACCTTTTTTTACTTGCTACACGTCTTTACTCATTTAATGTCTTACCCTTCAATGCTATGTCAGATTGGATAACTATTAGATTTTTTGTGTGTTTATGGTTTATGGGAGCATTGTCAATATATATGTGGGAGACTTGCTCTTAGATACTGGGTTGCCCATCTTACTTTGTTCGAGTTTATATTTTCTAGTTGAATTCCGTGTGCTCGTTCTCTTTGTGCTAGGTTGTGAATTTTTTTGTGCTTGATTGTTCTTGGGTGGTTTCATATGAACTGATATTGGGATCGGGTTGCGCACCGCAATGAAATTTATATTGATGTTAGGATCAAGTTGCACGTCGTAACGTTAGTTATATTGATATTGGGCTCAGGTTGCATGCCGCAACGGTATTTATATTGATATTTGGATCGGGTTGCACATGACAATGGTATTTATATTGATATTGGGATGGCATTGCACGCCGCAATGGTTTTTATATTGGCTCTTGGATATGAATCCTTGTGCATATTTCACATATATTGTTTCCTTCGTAGAAATAGTTCATAAGATTATGACTTTGTTTGCCATGTTTGTTAACTTGCACTTTAGTTTTCTAGTTGATGGTCTTACTATTATTCGTTTTATTTCTTGTCTTGTTTCCTGCTTATTATGTGCACGTGAAAAATTTAAGCGAGTATCTTTTGACTTAAAAATTTTACCACTGCTTCACTGAGGTTAGTCAAGATACTTACTGAGTATATGAGGTTGGTTGTACTCATACTACACTTCGGCACCTTGCGTGCAGATCTTGGAGCTGAGCTGTTATGAATGACGAGGCTAGCATTAGGGATGTACCAACATACTAGATTCAAGCTACCATTTGTTCATAATGATTTGTCACTTAAAGTTCTGTTTATGTAAACTTCAACACATGTTGTATTTTATCTTCGTACCAGCTTTGTAAATTCAAATCTTAATGGCTCATGATTTATACTACCAGGCCTTGGAATAGTTGTATTAGATTCTTTTGCAGTTTTATTAATAATATTAATGATTTCTCATTATAGTAGTGACTTATACTATTGGTCTTACCTAGCGAGCTGGGTTATGTCACGACCCAAGTTCCCCCTCCATGATCTGTTGTAACGGCACTTAGTCTCTACAACTAGGTAAGCCTAATATTGCGGAAATGAAATAGAAACACAAAGATAACAGTAAACGAATATTGTTAATAAGCATAAATGATGCCGCTCGACATATACAATAATCATTTTTCCCAAAATTCGGAACGTCACAATGTCACAAGTATCTAAGAAATCCTAACAATTCTATACATTATCTCTATGGAAAAGAAGAAAATGAACATAAGGAATAGAAGGGGACTCCAAGGTCTGCGGACGCGGGTAGCTGTACCTTGAAGTCTCCTGAAGCAGCACCCACACAGCTAGACTCGAGGCTGATAACTAGTTCCTGGATCTGCACATAAAAAAACATGTGCAGGAAAGGGCATGAGTACACCACCACGGTACCTAGTAATTGTCAAGCCTAACCGCGGCCGAGTAGTGACGAGATCAGGCTAGGGCCCTACTTGTATAATTATAATGAAATAAGACAGAAGAAGTATTACAATAAAATAAATACAGAAATCTAACATAAATGGAATTCAACAAAAGCCAACAACTCAAACACAATATTAGCAACATGGGATCTCCCAGGATACCGTCCCGCAGTCACAAACATAAATGTAAAGGGGAATCTTTCGGAATACCGTTCCGTAGTTCCAAGTAAATATACAGGGCTGGGAGAACTCTCGGAATACCATTTTATAGTCCCAAATTAAATATACAGTGCTGAGAGATCTCCCGAAATATCGTTCCGTAGTCCCAAAGTAAATATACAGTGCTGGGGGATCTCCCAGAATTCTGTTCCGTAGTCCCAAAGTAAATAAATAGTGCAAACAATAGAATTACAACTACAATATGAAGTTCTACGATTTAGACTAAGTCCAAGTCAACAAAGAAGCAGGAATTCAATAAGCATGTTGCACAGAGTTTAGGTAAGCAATTAAGATACATAGTCATGCCACTTTAAACTAAACAGGGTAATTACATATGCTAGTGTAGCTCAGTTAAAGGAAAAACAAATATTTTACTTAATGAAAACGGGATTTTTCAATAAATAGCCCGTGCACGCACTCGTCACCTCACATACACGGTGCTTATATATCACACAGTACCGAATCCTAAGGGGAGTCCCCCACACAAGGTTAAACAAGCCACTTATCTCGAACCAAAGGGCAATCACAACTCAATCACAACTTTGCCTTTCAAACACGCCTCCGAACCAATAATATCTAGCAAATTACAAACCAAACATTTCAAAATAAGCATTAGGAATCACCCACGATAACAAAGGACTCAATTTAGATCATTATTGAAAAAGTCAACACCCGGGCCCGCTTGGTCCAAACCCGAAATTTGGACCAAAATCCGATTACTCATTCACCCCCGAGTCCGGATACACAATTGTTATTGGAATCTAACCTCAATTTGAGGTCTAAATCCCCAATTTATCAAATCCCTAATTTTTACCCAAAAAATCCCCAATCCCACCATGAAAACCTTAAATTCTAGGTTGAAATCTTGTAAAATGAAGTGAAAGATTGAAAGAAACTAGTTAAGAATCAGTTACCTATGATTTGGGGAAGAAGAAGTTTTTGGAAAATCGCCTCTTGTGTTCTACGTTTTGAAAATTTGGAGAATGAATGAAAAATCCCGTCCAAAAGTCATTTTGATCAGTTGCAGGTGTCGCATTTGCGACCTGAATTGCGAAGCTCGCAAATGCGAAGAACCCATCGCAACTGCTAAGGTCTCCCCATTCCTGCTTCTTCGCAATTGCGAAGAAAGTCTTGCAAATGCGAGCCTGGCCCTTCGCAAATGTGAAGGAAAGTTCGCAATTGCGAACGCTGCTGCACCCGCTTCTCCTCGCAAATGTGAACCCCTCAGAGGTCACAATTGCGATGTCTGATCTTGCAAATAGAGGCCTGCAACCTGTTCAGTTACACCAACAAATTTTTTCAAGTTCAAAATATTTCGTAGCCTATCCGAAATTCCGGTTGAACTGTGGAGGTGTGTGGGTAGAGCAGGCTTGGAATTGCTTACTGCATTGTTTAGTGTTATATTCAAGACTAATAGAACGCCTGAAGAGTGGAGGTGGAGTACAATGGTCCCGTTGTATAAGAACAAAGGTGATGTCCAGATCTGTAACAACTATAGGGGCATCAAATTACTAAGTCATACCATGAAAGTTTGGGAGAGGGTAGTAGAAATGAGAGTGCGAAGGACGGTGTCTATTTCAGACAACCAGTTCGGGTTCATGCCGGGACGATCTACCACAGAGGCTATCCACCTTATTAGGAGGATGGCGGAACAGTACAAAGATAAGAAGAAGGATCTCCACATGGTGTTTATTGATCTGGAGAAAGCGTACGATAAGGTTCCTAGGAAGGTCTTATGGAGCTGCTTAGAGTATAAAGGGGTCCCGAGTAACTATATTAGGGTGATTAAAGACATGTATGATAGAGCTAAGACTCGGGTTAGGACAGTAGGAGGCGACTCTGAACACTTTCCAGTTATTACGGGGTTGCACCAAGGGTCTGCGCTCAGCCCATTCCTATTTGCCCTGGTGATGGATGCACTGACTCATCATATTCAAGGGGAGGTTCCATGGTGCATGCTATTTGCTGATGACATTATTCTAATTGACGAGACAAGAGGCGGCGTCAACGAGAGGCTAGAGATTTGGAGACATGCTCTTGAGTCTAAAGGTTTCAAGTTGAGTAGGACGAAGACGGAATACCTCGAGTGCAAATTTGGAGTTGAGCCGACGGAAGCGGGAGTTGAAGTGAGGCTTGACTCTCAAGTCATTCCCAAGAGAGGTAGTTTCAAGTACCTTGGATCGGTTATTCAGGGGATCGGGGAGATTGACGAGGATGTCACACACCGTATAGGGGTGGGGTGGATGAAGTGGAGGTTAGCGTCGGGAGTCTTGTGTGACAAGAAAGTGCCACCGTTACTAAAAGGTAAGTTTTATAGAGCAGTGGTTAGGCCTGCCATGTTGTATGGAACTGAATGTTGGCCGGTAAAGAACTCACACATCCAGAAGATGAAAGTAGCAGAGATGAGGATGTTGAGGTGGATGTGCGGGCATACAAGGATGGATAAGATTAGGAATGAAGATATTCGAGAGAAGGTGGGTGTGGCCCCCATGGAGGACAAGATGCGGGAAGTAAGACTCAGATGGTTCGGGCACATTCAGAGGAGGAGCACTGATGCACCGGTGAGGAGGTGTGAGCGACTGGCTGTAGTGGGCACGCGGAGAGGTAGAGGAAGACCTAAGAAGTATTGGGGAGAGGTTATCAGACAGGACATGGCGCGACTTAGGATTACTGAGGACATGGCCCTTGATAGGGAAGTATGGAGGTCGAGCATTAAGGTTGTAGGTTAGGGGAGAGTGTGAATATTTCTACAGCACAATAGAGTGAGACTATCCAGTTAGGAGTTAGACTAGGAATGTCATTGGTCGTCTATTGATGCAGGGCTTTACCTTCTAGTTGTACTATACCAGCCATCTATTTCGTATTTCGTATTTCGTATTCTGTATTTCATATTTCATATCTCTTATATATTGTTGTTATTTTTATTACGCATTTTTATGGTACTAATATATCATCTCCTATTGCTTTTTTGAGCCGAGGGTCTCCTGGAAACAGCCTCTCTACCCTTCGGGGTAGAGGTAAGGTCTGCGTACATATTACCCTCCACAGACCCCACTTGTGGGATTATACTGGGTCGTTGTTGTTGTTGTTGTTGTTGTATCCGAAACTCACCCGAGCCCTCGGGGCTCCAAAACCAAACATGCACACAAGTCTTAAAACATCATACGAACTTACTCATGCGATCAAATCGCCAAAATAATACCAAGAACCATGAATTTAACACCAAATTAAATGAAATTCTTAAGAACACTTTGAAATTTCTATTTTCTCAACCGGACGTCCGAATTACATCAAACTAATTCCGTTTTATATCAAATTTCACAAACAAGTCTTAAATGTTATATTGAACCTGTACCAGGCTCCGAAACCAAAATACGAAACCGATACCAACAAGATCAAACATTAATAATTTTCTTCAAATCATTAAATTTTCAGGCTCTCAAGTTTCAACAAAAATTCATAACTCGAGCTAGGGACCTCCGATTCCGATTCCGGACATACGCCCAGGTCCCATATTTTAACACGGATCAACTGGGACTGTAAAAAATGAATTTGGGTCCGTTTACCAAAAATATGACCAAAATCAACTCAAATGAAGTTTTTAATCAAAAATTCTTATTTTTGTCAACTTTTAACACAAAAGCTTTCCGGAAATACGCTCGGACTGCACACACAAATTGAGGAGGTATAAAATGAGATTTTTAAGGCCCCAGAACACATAATTTGATTTTAATTCATAAGATGACCTATCGGGTCATCACAGGTTAAGTGCCACCATGACTTGGTGAGATTTTGGGTGGTGACAATGTTGTCATGATGGTGTTTTTTTTGTGCCTCTCACATCTGATTTTAATTTTATTACAAAATTAAATTACTTTGCAAGTCTTGAATTACACATAAATATTTGCAAATTGTATTAACAATAAAGTTTAGAATTCTATTAAGTAAAATTAAAGGCCCAATACATCAATTTTTACATACAAACTTAAAAAAAAACTAAAGGTCCCTTAAATCCTCTACCCGGCCCACTAAGGACACACCACTAGATTAGGTATATGGGCTAGTATCCCCCTATCCCCCTTCTCCCCCCACAAAAAAATAAAATAGGAAAAATCATCAGCCATATCTATTTATAAATAGCTTATTATAAAAATTGGTCAATCTATTAAATATTGTCAATATTAGTCAAATATTATCAATATTAGTCAAATATTATCAATATTAGCTAATTAGTTATTTGTAACTCCAAAAATGTCAAATTTTTACTTTTTTTGAGTGGGTGTTATTAGAATAGATTGGGTACATCTTAAGGAGCTTGAATCTCAGTTTTAGGATGATTTGGGGGAGTTTTTAGGCCGTTTGAATTGAAAATTCGAATTAGAATATGAAACATGAAAAAACAATATGTGTATCGTATTGTGTATTATTTGTGTGTCACATATCTATTATATTTGTATAAAATATGTATCACATGTATATCTATGTATACTTGTGTGTAATACGTGCGTGATACATGTTTGATACATGTGTCACGGAAAAATTTTGAACTCGATTTTAACTACAAATTTTGATGCCAAATCAGTCCAAATTACCTCAAAGCTTCCTCAAATTTTGTATATTGATTCATCTATATCTTTCAATAATTTTCAACCATACCCATTAAAAAAGATTTTTTTGCTTCGATTTTTGAACCTTGTATATATTTTTTTTGTATTCAATCACCCTGTTTGCTACCTCATCCATGAAAATTTCTTTCCGTCTTGTATCTAATGTTGTTGACTTAGACTATGGAAAAAAATCTTTGCGTGTGATTCTTGGAGAGAAAGAACATTATTTATTTAGGTTTTCAATTTTTATACGTGCTTGGCTAATTTTGGTAAGTCTATGATCAATGGTTAGAGATTATAAATTGGAACTTATTTGGGATATTTACGTAAGATTCCAAAAAATAGCCCCTAATCGTAAAAAATTTAGGAATTTTTACATCCTGTAGCAAAGGTTGATACCTTATTTATTTTAAATAAATATTCTTTTAAAAAATTATATTCCATAGCTACCTTTTGATTTTTATAGCAAAATATCTATTTATGTCACCTCCTACTCTTAAGCCATAAAATACGCCTTGTATTATCTTTCTCTCTCATTCTTTAAGATTTTTCTCTCACAAAATTACCGTATTTGATGTAAAACTTCTCTCTATACGTTTTCTCTCTCCAATTTCTCTCACTTACATCGCCATTCTCGAATACAGTAGCAGAACCCACGATTCTAAACTTCCAATTTCTCTCACTCTCATCCCCATTCTCTTTGCCTTTCTCAGATACCATGATTCTGAACTTCTTCATCTGCATTATCTCTCTCAATTTTCTATAGTTTTTGCTCCAAATAGTTCTGGTTAGTATTTAAGTTGTTAGATTTTTGCTTTTACTGTGTTTATTCTCTTTATCTCTTCTAAATTTTTATAAATAATAACCATTGTTATGCTTCCAACAGAAAACTTTAAAGTTCCTCTCCAATGGTGGATTCAACATCCCAGAAAAGGGTTACTAGAAGTATACCCACCAAAGCACTCAATTTCGATGGGCCCTCTTTCTCTTTGCAAATTTCTCAAGCGGAATTGAAATTTGCAGGTTCAACAGCAAATACAGTTGCAGAGAGGATAAGTAAAATACGAAATGACACATCAAAAGAAGTCCAAGTTGAGAAATCTTCGAAAGAATCAACACTTTCTAATGAGGTAAAGCGAAAAAAACCTATGTGTCACGTCCCTAAATCCGGACCCAGTCGTGATGGCGCTTCTCGTAAAGACAAGGCCAGCCGACACATTCCCATTTCAATTTTTTAAGCAATTTAAAATAATAAGCATTAAGTCTTAAACCTCATAATAATAAATCCCAAAATGATAAGCAGTGAACATTACGGTTTGCAGAAATAAAACCCAACACAGCCCGATACAGGGGTGTCACTAGTCATGTGCCTCAATCAATATACTACAAGTCTGAAATGTCTATAAACTATTATAGAATAACTGAAAGAGAGAGAAATGAGATAAAAGGGGAGAAACACGCGATTGTGGACGCCAAGCAGCTACCTCGTGAACTCCGAAATCTGTCGGGAGCTCTCAACCCTCACTAGCAGGATCAGCAATGCCTGAATCTGCACACGGGGTGCAGGGAGTAAAGTGAGTACTCCAATCTCAGTGAGTAATAGTCATAAATAAAGAGTGAGAAGTACGAAATCACGTAAGGCACATTACATGCTATAATGAAGCAGTAAAAGCCAGTAAAAATAGTGAATCAGTGAAGATATGTAAAGTTATTTTAGTTCAGTTTAAACTTCATAAAATGCCTTTTTTAATAATTAAGCAGGTAAATGATAGGCAACTAGGAAAGATAAACCCATAAAGGATCGCCCCTCGGGCAATATCATAGAACAACACCAGCCCCCGGGCTATATCTCACATCACAATGGGTGCCCGCGCTCACTGGGGGTGTGCAGACTCCTGGAGGGGCCCCTTACAGCCCAAGCACAAAATCAAGCTATCTCGTGGCATCATCTCTAGGCTCTCGGCCTCATATCAACAAGTCACCTGGTGGCGTACATATCTCAGGCTCTCGGCCTCATAATCATAATGAGTGTTTCTCACAACATAGGCCCTCGGCCTTACTCAATCAAAATCCTCACAAGCCACTCGGGCAATAGTAAAATATGATTCTCAGCCCAAAATATCATTTAAAAGATCATTTAAGTGTTAAAACAGAGTAAACATGGCTGAGTTATGAAAACAATGGGATATAGCATGACTGAGTTCAAGTATAAAGTTAAAACAGTGAGGAAATATCAATAAAAATCCCCTAAGGGTTCAAATAGTTGGCATGAGGCCCAAATATGGCGTTCAACCCAAAACATGATGTTCACAAATAGATTTCAGTCAAATACGCGGTAAAATAGTCATTCAGGATGGACTAAGTCACAATCCCCAACAGTGCACGACTCCACGCTCGTCATCTAGCGTGTGCGTCACCTTAATATAGCATAACAATGTGAAATCCGGGGTTTCATACCCTCAGGACATCATTTACGATCATTACTCACCTCAATCCGGTCAAATCTCTAGCGTGCGATGCCTTTACCCCTCGAATCGGCCTCCACTTACGTCGAATCTATCCAAAATCAGAATCATGACATCAAAATATGCTAAGAAAACGAAGCCGCGAAAATAATCAATTTACAACATAAATCCCGAAATTACCAAAACCCGACCCCCGGGCCCATATCTCGGAATTCGATAAAATTCACATCAATAGATTCCTCATCTCCCCATGAGTTCATACATATCAAAAGTACCAAAATCTGATCACAAATGATCCCTCAAATCCGCAAGTCTAGGTCTCCAATACCAAGCCCTAGTTTTCCCCAATTTTAACCCTTAATTCCATTTTAGGTCCAAAATCCTTACATCAGTGAAGTCCCCTTGAAATCCTTCTTCAAAATCGCCTAAAAAGCTCCACAACCGGCTTAGAAATGGTGGAATAGCTCAAAAATTGCAAAGGAAACAATTTATATGTTCTGGCCCAGGAATTTCGCATTTGTGGCCCAATTCCCACTTCTGTGGTACCGCTTTTGCGGTCTAGACCACCGCATCTGCGGTCCTCACTTAAGTCCTCATTTTCGCATCTGCGATTCACTATCCACACCTGCGCCATCGCAGGTGCGACTCTCCAACCGCTTCTGCAGTTTCTACCTCCCTTACCTTCTTCCGCTTCTGCGGCCCTCTTCCTCGCATCTGCGGCATCGTACCTGTGGTCCCCAATCTGCAGGTGCGGAAACAACAGAAGCAGATAATCTAAAGCTTCACCAAAAATTCCGAACTCTCCGCCAACCATCCGAAATCACCCTGAGGCCCCCGGGACCTCAACCAAAAGCACAAACATATCTCATAACCTTATTCAAACTTATACTAATTTTCAAAACATCTCAAACAACATCGAATCAACAAAAACACATCGGATTCAAGCCTTAGTTTCCAAAAATCTTCCGAATTATGCTTTTGTTAAAAAAACCCAACCAACCACGTCCGAATGACCTGAAATTTTGCACACACATCCCAAATAACACAATGGAACTACTGCGAACTCTCGGAATTCCATTCCGACCCCTATATCAAAATCTCGCCTATCAACCGGAAAATGGCAAAAATCTAATTTCGCCAATTCAAGCCTAAATCTACTCCGGACCTCCAAAACACATTCTGATCACGCCCTTAAGTCCCAATTCACCTCCCGAAGCTATCCGAATCATCAGAACTTACCTTTGATCCCTCTAACACATAAGTCAACATCTGGTTGACATTTCCAACTTAAGCTTCCTCAAAAGAGACAAAGTGTCTCAAACCTTACCAAATCCTTTCCGAACCAGAGCTAACCAACCTGATCACATATAGAACCGATAGACAAAGCAATAAGAATCAGAAATGGGAAAAACGGAGCGGTAACTCATGAGACGACGGGCTAGATCGTTACATCCTCCCCAACTTAAACAAACGTTCATCTTCGAACGAGTCAAGAAACATACGTAAAGTCTCAAATAGGTGAGGATATCTGCTCCACATCTCCTGCTCGGTCTCCCAGGTAGCCTTCTCCACGGGCCGACCTCTCCACTGCACTTTCACTGAAGCTATATCCTTTGACCTCAACTTTCGAACCTGATGCTCCAAAATAGCTGCTGGCTTCACATCATAAGTCAAATCACCATCCAACTGAACCATGCTGAAATCCAGAACATGAGACGGGTCCCCAATATACTTCCGGAGCATAGAAACATAAAATACCAGATGCACACTCGACAAGCTTGGTGGCAAAGCAAGCTTATAAGCCACCTCCCCAATCCTTCGAAGCACCTCAAAAGGCCTAATGAACCGGGACTCAATTTACCTTTCTTCCTAAATCTAATAACACCCTTCATGGGTGAAACCTTCAACAGAACCTTCTCACTAACCATGTAGGACACATCTCGAACCTTCCTGTCAGTATAACTCTATTGTCTCGACTGCGCTGTATGAAGCCTCTCCTGAATCACCTTCACCTCTTCTAAAGCATCCAACTCCAAGTTTGTCCCCAATAGCCTAGCCTCACCCAGCTCAAACCAACCAACTAGAGGTCTATACCGCCTCCCATACAAAGCTTCATATGGAGCTATCTGAATACTCGACTGGTAGCTGTTGTTATAAGCAAACTCTGCAAAAGGTAGAAACTGATCCCATGACCCTCCGAAATCAATGTCACAAGCACGCAACATGCCCTCCAATATCTAAATAGTGCGCTCGGACTACCCGTCTGTCTGAGGGTGAAAAACTGTGCTCAACTCAACTTGAGTACCCAACTCCCGCTACACAGACCTCCAAAACTACGAAGTAAAATGAGTGCCCCTATCTGAAATGATGGAAACTGGGACACCATGCAAACGAACAATCTCCTGGATATAGATCTCTGCCAACCATTCTGAAGAATAGGTAGTACACATAGGAATGAAATGCGCGGACTTGGTTAGCCGATCTACAATCACCCAAATAGCATCGAACTTCTTCAAAGTCGGTGGAAGTCCAACTACAAAGTCCATCGTGATCTGCTTCCACTTCCATTCTGGAATACCATCCGCTGAAGCAAGCCGCCCGGTCTATAATGCTTATATTTCACCTGCTGATAATTGAGACACCGAGCCACAAATTCCACAATGTCTTTCTTCATTCTCCTCCACCAATAATGCTGCCTCAAATCCTGATACATCTTCGCAGCACCCGGATGAATGGAATACCGCCAGCTATGGGCCTCCTCCAGAATCAATTCCCGAAGCCCATCCACATTGGGCACACATATCTGGACCTGCATTCTTAATACCCCATCATCACCAATAGTCACATCTCTAGCATCATCGTGCTGAACTCTATCCCTAAGGACAAGCAAATGTGGATCATTATACTGGTGCTCTTTGATGCGATCATATAAGGAAGACTGAGAAACCATACAAGCCAATACCCGACTGGGCTCCGAAATATCTAACCTCACGAACCGATTGGCTAGGGCTTGAACATCAACTGCAAGAGGTCTCTCCCCAACTGGAATATCTGCCAAACTCCCAATACTCACCGCCTTTCGGCTCAAAGTATTGGCCACCATATTGGCCTTCCCCGAATGGTACAATATAGTAATATCATAATCTTTTAGCAACTCCAACCACCTCCGTTGCCTCAAATTAAGATCCATCTGCTTGAACAAGTGCTGGAGGCTGAGATGATCAGTAAATACCTTACAAGACACACCATACAAGTAATGCCTCCAAATCTTCAACGCGTGAACTATGTCCGCCAACTCCAAATCATGAACGGGGTAGTTCTTCTCATGGGGCTTCAACTGACGAGAAGCATAAGAAATAACTCTACCCTCCTGCATCAATACACAACCAATACCAACTCTCGAAGCATCACAATACACGGTATATGAACCTGAAACTGATGGCAGAACTAATACTGGAGTTGTGGTGAAGGCTGTCTTGAGCTTCTAAAAGCTCTGCTCACACTCATCCGACCATACAGATGAAGCACCCTTCTGAGTCAACTTGGTCAAGGGAGATGCGATAGATGAGAATCCCTGAACAAACCGGCGATAATAACCCACCAAACCGAGAAATCTGCGAATCTCTATGGCTGAGGACGGTTTGGGCCAACTCTGAACTACCTCTATCTTCTTCGGATCAACCTGAATACCTTCGCTGGACACCACGTGCCCCAAGAAAGCCACTGAACTGAGCCAAAACTCACACTTGGATAACATTGCATAAAGCTTCTCCTCCCTCAATCTCTGCAACAAAACTCTCAAATGCTCCGCGTGCTCCTTCTGACTACGCGAATACACCAGAATATCGTCAATGAAGACTATGACAAACGAGTTGAGATAAGGATGAAACACGCTGTTCATCAAATGTATGAACATTGTTGGGGCAATTGTCAGCCCAAAAGACATCACCAAGAACTCATAATGACCATATCGGGTCCTGAAAGCCATCTTAAGAATATTCGAGTCCCTGATCTTAAATTGGTGATAACCTGAACAAAGATCAATCTTGGAGAACACTCTCGCTCCCTGAAGCTGGTAGAATAAATCATCAATGCGAGGCAAATGATACTTGTCTTAACTGTTACTTTGTTCAATTGCTTGCAATCAATGCCCATCCTCATAGTTCCATCCTTCTTCTTCACAAATAGAACCAGTGCACCCCAAGGTGACACACTAGGCTGAATGAACCCCTTTTCAAGGAGTTCCCGGGTTCCGTGGTTTTAGCACGGTCGCTTAACTGTTGTATTTGACTTTACCTGATTTTCAAAACATGTTCTTCTTAACTGTTGTATTTGACTTTACCTGATTTTCAAAACATGTTCTTACTTCTGCCTTTAATTTTGAACCGCTTTTATTATTATTTTTAATAAGAATTGCAACGTCGTGAAAACGCGTCTCGAACCACGTCACATCAATGTGCCCGTGGTTGTTGACACATTTCGACTCCGTTGAGATTCGGATTTGGGTCGCATCAATGCGCACCCGAGTTTAAGAAGGTAATTTATTAAAAACGCTCCTAAAGTGTCTAACGCGTTATTATCCTTAGGGCAGGCTGTGAAATTCGCTAAACGACCCATCCCGAATTCTAAGAAATTAAGACAATATCTATTGAGGGCCCCGCAATTTGTAGTTTTATTTGGCGAGGCTCGTCTCATTTAAAAGGCCAACCTAAAAGCAACTATGATTTTTTATTTTTTATTTTGTCCATAGTAATAAAAGGAATTCCTAATTATTCCATTTGAAATGACCCAATCTTTATGAATTTATTTCATGATTGTTGGTCCAATGAATCAGGCTTGTGAAAAACCCAATTCTCATTGACTATAAATATTGGGCCTGCTTTTAGCCCAAAGTAGGTGAACCCTATCAGGCCACACGGAGCCAGCTGGATGGTCGAATCCCAGCAGGGGCAAATACAAACCAAACGATTTTTAATTCCAAACAATTATTAATCTAAGAAGCTAACAGTCTACCAAATTAACACTAACAGAGATTCAAACTCAAGTGACTATGCCCAACCTTTTAAACAAAATAAAACTGCAGGATTTCCATAACCTTTTCCATAACAATTAGCATTCTCAATTATAATTGTCAACTCCAAACATTGATCAACAATCCAAACACCTACATGGCCATACATCTGACTGGACTCAACCTAGCAAAACCTGAATCAATTAACGATTCACTAGGTGTCTGTTAACTATTGCAATACCAGCTATTTTTATTTTATTTTAACAGAACTATGATTACACAGAGTCCAGTACATATTATACCAAAATCAAGTCTAAACGAACACAGGTTACATTTCGAAATGGCCCAGGCATACAATCCATAATTGATTAGAGTGTATAGTTCACTAAGTCACAGGATATGTTTATAACATAATAAGATTTAACAGAAGAAGAAAACTACAGCAGAAACTTCGATTTCAATTCATCATTGGACAGGAGAGTCTACATTGGGACAGTTCAAATGTGTACCTGGATTTCAATAGAATAAAGAACAGAAAAAGTCAGCAGCAGCTTAGCACGGCAGGCCAAGGGAATTCCAATTAGATCCAAATGCGCAGCCCAGAAAAGTTCAAAAACTAACAGCAATAGCAAGTGATAAACAGCAATGAAAGACAACCAAACTGAGATAATTTTGATCGAAATAAGCTTTAACCAACACTCAGGACACACTACCAAAGCATCACATCAACTGGTTGGCCCAAAATGACTCAACTGAAGCTAAAAACCCACCCGAAATAGAACAAACAGATCTCTGAAGTTACAGTAACCAGAAATTGAACTAAAAATTTGTAAATCAACAGCTGTAAGCTGAAATTCACCTACTGCTTAACGGGACAGTAGCCTTTTTTCTTGATTTTTGAAGTTTTATATTGTTTTTGGGTTTTCTATATGAAAGAAGTTAAAATCTAAAAGGATTTGATCTGAATTTTAATCTCAAATCTGGAGAGCTTAGGGAACTTTTTGAGGGAATTCTCGAGGTTTTCTCTTTTTTTTTTTTTTGAAGTAAAGGGCATGCCCTTTTATAGGCACCAATGAGGGTAGCCCTCAGATTTTTCAATGTCAGTCCCTTACCTATTTATTTAATTAGTCCCTTATTTTCTAACTTGTTACCCAAGTAAACACTACTATTCTTTACAAATTACTTAGCAGCCCCCTATCTAGAAATTCCTAGGGGTTTCTATATTATTGAAATCCCTAAACTAACCCTATACTATACTGATTTTTACAACTTAATTAAGCTTGACCTGAACATTAAACTCTGCCTGATATTCTTAACTGAACCAAAGTTATAAACTAATGAAAGCAATTTATAAAAACTAATCAAGCATTTGCAATTAACAACTAGCAATCCCAACACTAAATATATGAACCCAAATAATAGATAACGAATAGGAATCAACTGATTTTAACTAAACACCGTCGATAACTAAAAAGCAGAAAGGATTCAGAAACAATTAACTAAGCAAGAAATGGAAATTAACTTGTAAACCTTCTTTAATTACATGCAAAACAAAACTAAATAACAAAACAGAAAAAAAACAGAAAATGACTCACTAAGATCCGGCCAGTGGTTGCTTCTCCAAATCTTCCGAAATTTCTGACCCGTAACATCCCTAACCATGTGTTTTCATAAGAAAACACCTGGTTAGGATTATTAGGGTCCGAAATCATGAAGATCTTGCCTTAGGGTATTGGTCGGAAACTTTTGATTTGATATTCGAGCTTTTCCAGACAGATTCGAGAGATAAGGCCATGGGGGTTGGGTAGAGGAGGCCCAGGCGGTCACATGGTGTTAATTTGGGGTTATTTGGGGTAGGTCTCGTCGTGGCCGGAAAATTTTCTATCGAAGATTCGAGGAGGTAGGGAAAGATTTGAGAGAAAAGGGTGGTGGATTCATGACGAGGGAGAAAATGAGGATTCGTGGTGTTATTTTGGTGGTCGATGGCGTAAGTGGTGTTTGCCGGCGGTGGGCTTCCGGCGAAGTAACAGAGGGTACGAGGAAGATGGACTATGTTTTTTAGGGTTTGGAAATTTTCGGACAACTATATCAAAATGGGAAAGGGGGTTCCTGGCTGTTGGATCAGAAGCTTTAATGGCCAAGATTTATTGTCCCCCAAACGACGTCGTTTGGAGGATTAATGAATTGGACCGGGTGGGAAGGGCTTGGACTGGGTCGAACTATACTGGGTATTTGGGCCTGAGTGAAATGAATTGGCATGGCCCAAATGTGGACAGCCCTTTCTCTATTTCTTTTTTTTGTTTCCTTTTCCTTTTCATTTGTTTCTTTTTTCTATATTTGTTGTATATTTTTCTGATTTTATAAAATTACAACAATTAAAATAAAGTCCTAATATATCTCACTAATTGATTTCTAAAATTATTTAAAAAATATTTTGGGACGAATTCACAATTAAACAATTAAAAATGCAAAAGTGAACTATTTTTGTTATTTTCTTCATATTTTGTTCTAAAACAAATTAACCTCTAATTAATACTAAAAATATGGAATTAAATCCTAAATGCAAATGCATATTTTTGTATTTTTCATATGAATTAGAATGCACATATAAATGCAACAATTAACAGAAAATAACACCAAAATTCACAAAGATTATAAATTAATAAAGAAATTATTTTGTTTGAATTTCTGGAAATAATTTGCTTTGGGCAAAAATCACGTGCTCACAATATCAACAAGCCACCTCGTGGCGTACATATCTCAGGCCCTCGGCCTCATAATCATAATGAGTGTTTCCTCACAACATAGGCCCTCGGCCTTACTCAGTCAAAATCCTCACAAGTCACTTAGGCAATAGTAAAACATGATTCTCAGCCCAAAATATCATTTAAAAGATCATTTAAGTGATAAAACAGAGTAAACATGGCTACGTTATGAAAACAGTAGGATATAGCATAACTGAGTTCAAGTATAAAGTTAAAACAGTGAAGAAATATCAATAAAAATCCCCTAAGAGTTCAAATAGTTGACACGAGGCCCAAATATGGTGTTCAGCCCAAAACATGATGTTCACAAATAGATTTCAGTCAAATACGCGGTAAAATAGTCATTCGGGAAGGACTAAGTCACAATCCCCAACAGTGCATGACCCCACGCTCGTCATCTAGCGTGTGCGTCACCTCAATATAGCACAACGATGTGAAATCCGGGGTTTCATACCCTCAGGACATCATTTACGATCATTACTCTCCTCAATCCGGTCAAATATCTAGCCCGCGACGCCTTTAACTGTCGAATCGGCCTCCACTCACGTCGAATCTATCCAAAATTAGAATCACAATGTCACAATATGCTAAGAAAACGAATCCCAAGCGAAAATAATCAATTTACAACATAAATCCCGAAATTACCAAAAACCGACCCCCGGCCCCACATCTCGGAATTCGATAAAATTCACATCAATAGATTCCTTATCTCCCCACGAGTTCATACATATTAAAAGTACTAAAATCTAATCACAAATGATCCCTCAAATCTGCAAATCTAGGTCTCCAATACCAAGCCCTAGGTTTCCCCAATTTTAACCCACAATTCCATTTTAGGTCCAAAATCCTTACATCAATGAAGTCCCCTTGAAATCCTTCTTCAAAATCGCCTAAAAAGCTCCAAAGCCTGCTTAGAAATGGTGGAATAGCTCAAAAATGGCGAAGGAAACAATTTATATGTTCTGGTCCAGGAATTTTGCATTTGCGACCCAATTCCCGCTTCTACGGTACCGCTTCTGCGGTCCTCACTTAAGTCCTCATTTTCGCATCTGCGATTCACTATTCGCACCTACGCCATCGCAGGTGTGGTTCTCTAACCGTTTCTGTGGTTTCTGCCTCCCTTACCTTCTTCCGCTTCTGCGGCCCTCTTCCTCGCATCTGCGGCATCTTACCCATGGTCCCCAATCCGCAGGTGCGGAAACAATAGAAGCAGATAATCTGGAGCTTCACCAAAAATTCCAAACTCTCCGTCAACCATCCGAAATCACCCCGAGGCCCCCGGGACCTCAACTAAAAGCACAAACATATCTCATAACCA
The DNA here is from genome assembly GCF_000393655.2 of Nicotiana sylvestris. Lineage (NCBI taxonomy): Eukaryota > Viridiplantae > Streptophyta > Magnoliopsida > Solanales > Solanaceae > Nicotiana > Nicotiana sylvestris. The sequence goes on along the minus strand of NC_091060.1, from coordinate 51,516,979 downwards.
TATTCAAACTTATACCAATCTTCAAAACACCTCAAACAACATCGAATCAGCCAACACACATCGGATTCAAGCCTAAGTTTCCAAAAATCTTCCGAATTATGCTTTTGATAAAAAACCCAACCAAACCACGTCCGAATGACTTGAAATTTTTAACACACATCCCAAATGATACAACGGAACTACAACAAACTCTCGGAATTCCATTTCGACCCCTATACCAAAATCTCGCCTATCAATCGTAAAATGCCAAAAATCCAATTTCGCCAATTCAAGCCTAAATCTACTATGGACCTCCAAAACACATTCCGATCATGCTCCTAAGTCCCAATTCACCTCCCGAAGCTATCTGAACCATCAGAACTCACCTCCGAGCCCTCTAACACATAAGTCAACATCTGGTTGACTTTTCCAACTTAAGCTTTCTTAAAAGAGACTAAGTGTCTCAAACCTTACCAAATCCTTTTCGAACCCGAGCCAACCAACCTGATCACATATAGAACCTATAGACAAAGCAATAAGAAGTAGAAATATGAAAAAAGGAGCGGTAACTCATGGGACAATGGGCCGGATTGTCACACTATGGATAATGCTTCTGGTGTTAAGGGAAAGGAGGTCAATGCATGAAATAGCTCGGATACACGGGGTGAAAAGATAATTGTTGATGTATCTATATGTATTTGACTCCTCATACATTGAGCATTACCTTCTCTAAATGGTTTCTCTTATTGTATTTTATTGTATTTATATGTGTGCAGTAGTGGATACATTGCTTTCTCTCCTTTTATGTTGATATGGTATACATGTATGTTGATGTATTCATAAGTATTCAAAAATGCATTCATTGAATTTTACCTTTTTCAGTGACTTTTGTATATTGTATATAAATGTATTTATATGTATTCCAAAATACCTTAACTGATTTGTAATTATCCCACTATCCTTTGCATGTTGTATTTAGATGTATTCAAAAGTTCATTCACTGATTTGTACTTATTACAGTGCCTTTTGTAGTAACGACCCGATCGGTCATTTGAGCAATTGTACTTCACTCGGTTGTTTGAGGGTATGAGTAGCTCCGTAGGAAGTATTGTGACTTATGTGAATTGTTAGTTTTGGTTTTCAGATTATTCGGAATTGATTTGGAAGAATGATTCTCAACTAGAAGCTTTAAATTTGAAAGGTTTGACCGAGTTTTGACTTTTTAGAATTTGACATCGGATTGGATTTCTGATGATTCTGTTAGCTCTGTTAGATGATTTTAGACTTAGGAGCGCGTCCGAATTCTGATTTGAAGGTCCGTAGTAGAATTTGGCTTAAAATAGCGAAAGTTGAAATTTTGAAAAGTTTGACCGCAAGTGGACTTTTTGATATCAGGGTCGAATTCCAATTCTGGAGGTCGGATCGGGTACATAATGTTAAATTTGACTTGTGTGCAAAATTTTAGGTCAATCGGACATGATTTGATAGGTTTCTGCATCGGTTATGGAAGTTTGAAGTTTCAAGTTTATTGATTTCGAATTGAGGTGTGATTCATCGTTTCGATGTTGTTATTTGTGTTTTGAGGCCTCAAGTTGGTCTGTATTATGATATGAGACTTTTTAGTATGTTCGAACAGGGTCCCGAGGGGCTCGAGTGAGTTTCGGATAGGTTTGGTTTGTGTTGCGCTCGTTTTTATGTTTCTACGTCGTTTTTCAAGCATAAATTGTACTACATTAAGCAAATGAGCTCTGATTTTTGTTGTTATTGAAACATTAGATCCGTATCATAATTACGGAGCCATAGCAAAAAAAATCATCGAATTTTGACATCATATGAGAATTTTAGGGTCATTTTACTAAGAATTGGGTTGCCAAATTTTTTTAGATTAATTACGAAATTGCCACTGAATACGTATTTAAAAAATCTGCACCATTTTCAAATATTTAAACCAAGCTATCTCCTTCAATACAAGGTCAAATGGATTGATTCAAGAGCCTAGCTTGACTAAAATTTCACAAGGAATCCATTGTTGCCTAACTTCATTCTGTGAGATACTTGGAGTTGGTAAATCTGTACACATAACTCTTTATAATGAACATGACATAGTTTCCCTTTTTATTCCTTACTTCCTTTACTTGGATGTGTTTTGATATTATTTGAAAATACAAATACATTTGGCTCTTGCGCTTGTCTTCAATCAACCATTTAGTGGAACACAATGCAGAAAAGCCAAATATAGCTTCAAGTTAAAAAGTCAAAGGCTAAATGAGTTCCTTATCCAACTACTAATAGATTCTAAAGTGTAAGATAGCTCGAGGACCAAATAAACTACATATTCAATTTAGGACCAAGTAAATACATCGTAGCTTGCTTTAGGTGCGATTAATAAAGCATCGTGATTATGGGTACGGTTCCCGTGGCATAGTCATGATACCTAACCCAAATTCAGGTGTGCACTTCATGTGACCCGATCATAACAAATACATCGCGGGTGCATTTCATGTAGCATGATTTGCGGTGTGTTCCAAAATGGCAAGTGTACGATAATCGTAACTTGTTCAAGAAAATAAATTCCATATATTCTAAAAGCGGTTTTAAATAAATAAATTTAAAAATGCACACTAGATTTAAAATATGTAATAAATCAGATAATCGGCCAATTATTAATAGTTAAGAGACCGTGCTCAAACCACGGAACCCGGAAATATCTAACACCTTCACCCGGGTTAACAGAATTTCTTATCTAGAATTTCTGGTTTTGCAGACTTTTCAATAAAATCAAAATTCTCCCCGACTTGGGATTTGAAATAAACCGGTGACTTGAGACACCAAATAAATTATTCCAAGTCGCGACTCTAAAAATAAATAAAATGATCCCATTTAGATTTATGTCACTTTAATTGGAAAAACTCCCTTATATACCCCTTCAGGTGGTAAAAAGGAGGTGTGACAGCTCTGGCGACTCTACAGGGGACAAGAACCCAGAATCTATGGTTAAGGGTTCAAGAATTCGAACTTAGAATAATTTTTATAATTGGATTTTATTTATTATCTGATTTTTGTTACATGCTTGGGCATAATGTGCTAAATATCGCTTTTTACCGCTTTGATATTATTGGAAATGCATATAAACTGCTAACCCTTCTCTTCTAATCTTCTGGGAAGTACACGCTGGCATGACTTCTTTTCTGTTAGTGTCATACCTAATTTAGAATGATGTTCGGACAAGTTATAAAGCCGGATGACCTTTTGGTTCCCGGTACGTAGCCCCCCCTTGGCTCGAATGGTCCGCTTGGGTAAGCCAGGTCTAGAACAATACACCCAGGTTTTAAACCTATAATAACACAGCCTCATGCCGGATCCATAGTAGGAACACTTGTTTGCATCATGTGCATCTGACTTTGGGGACCCAACACAGGGGTTGGGTCCGTCTAGGACAGGTCCCCAAATTAAAAGACCATCCTGATGCATATTACGTGCTACCTGCGCATCTGTTTCTTTCGGCTTGCATGTTGACCGGCTTCTAGAATAGGGAAAGAAAATAAAAAAAAAACAGAAGAAGAAAAAGAAGAAAGAAAACAAAAACCAGAGTGAGCTAGGAAAGAGAAAATTCACCAGGTTCTCAAAAAACCCAAGTACTTGAAAAAATCCTGAAACTCTGCTGAAATTGTGAAAAAAGAGAAGAAGAAAGGTCATTCCAAATTGAGCCAAAATATTCAAGTTCCATATTTCCCTGTTCCGTCAAAAGTGACCGAACTACGCGGGTCTGTTTCTCACCGGATGTGAGATACGTATGCAAAACTCATCGGTTTCGGCCCCAATTTTTAAAAATCCCCCCCAAAAAATATTTTCATTTAATTCATTTTTTAGAAGCATTATTTTAGAAATTTTTGTTTTTTTAAAAAAAATATTTTTAAACTCAAAAAAATAGTTTCCTTTGTTCTAAGTCTTTCATACGAAAAAAAGGAAATAAAAAAGAAAATCAATAAAAAATCAAAATCCGAAGTACAAGTTTCCTTTATTTTGAAGTACTTTTTTCAAAATATCCAAAAAAAAAGTCAGAAAAGAAAGAATCCAAGAAAAAATATCTTTCCCCTCTTTATAAATCTTATTTTTTTTTTGAATAATTAAAGTCCAAAAATATTTTCGCTTTTCTTTAGAAGTTATTCCGACTCGCTAAGGCGAGAGAGAGGACAACTCGGGATCTGGACCAAGTGAGGTGCATAAAAGATGATGACGGCAAAGTTTTGATGGGAGATGACCAGATTAAGAGGAGGTGGCAGACCTACTTTCATAAACTTCTAAGTGAAGAAGGGGATCAGGATATTATACTTGGGGAATTGAGGAATGCCGACAGTCCCCATGAATTAAGTAATTGTAGGGACATTGACATCGATGAAGTCATGGAGGCAATGCGTAAGATGAAAGGGGCAGAGCTACCGTGCCAAACGAAATTTCGGTTGAACTTTGGAGGTGTGTGGGTAGAGCAGGCTTGGAATGGCTTACTGGATTGTTTAGTGTTATATTGAAGACTAATAGGATGCCTGAAGAGTGGAGGTGGAGTACAATGGTTCCGTTGTATAAGAACAAAGGTGATGTCCAGAGCTGTAACAACTATAAGGGCATCAAATTACTAAGTCATACCATGAAAGTTTGGGAGAGAATGGTAGAAATGAGAGTGCGAAGGACGGTGTCTATTTCAGACAACCAGTTCGGGTTCATGCCAGGGAGATCTACCACAGAAGCTATCCATCTTATTAGGAGGATGGTGGAACAGTACAAGGATAAGAAGAAGGATCTCCACATGGTGTTTATTGATCTGGAGAAAGCGTACGATAAGGTTCCTAGGAAGGTCTTATGGAGCTGCTTAGAGGATAAAGGGGTCCCGAGTAACTATATTAGGGTGATTAAAGACATGTATGATGGAGCTAAGACTCGGGTTAGGACAGTAGGAGGCGACTCTGAACACTTTCCAGTTATTACGGGGTTGCACCAAGGGTCTGCGCTCAGCCCATTCCTATTTGCCCTGGTGATGGATGCACTGACTCATCATATTCAAGGGGAGGTGCCATGGTGCATGCTATTTGCTGATGACATTATTCTAATTGACGAGACACGAGGCGGCGTCAACGAGAGGCTAGAGATTTGGAGACATGCTCTTGAGTCTAAAGGTTTCAAGTTGAGCAGGACGAAGACGGAATACCTCGAGTGCAAATTTGGAGTTGAGCCGACGGAAGCGGGAGTTGAAGTGAGGCTTGACTCTCAAGTCATTCCCAAGAGGGGTAGTTTCAAGTACCTTGGATCGGTTATTCAGGGGATCGGGGAGATTGACGAGGATGTCACACACCGTATAGGGGTGGGGTGGATGAAGTGGAGGTTAGCGTCGGGAGTCTTGTGTGACAAGAAAGTGCCACCGTTACTAAAAGGTAAGTTTTATAGAGCAGTGGTTAGGCCTGCCATGTTATATGGAACTGAATGTTGGCCGGTAAAGAACTTACACATCCAGAAGATGAAAGTAGCAGAGATGAGTATGTTGAGGTAGATGCGTGGGCATACAAGGAAGGATAAGATTAGGAATGAAGATATTCGAGAGAAGGTGGGTGTGGCCCCCACGGAGGAAAAGATGCGGGAAGTAAGACTTAGATGGTTCGGGCACATTCAGAGGAGGAGCACTGATGCACCGGTGAAGAGGTGTGAGCGACTGACTGTAGTAGGCACGCGGAGAGGTAGAGGGCGACCTAAGAAGTATTGGGGAGAGGTGATCAGACAGGACATGGCGCGACTTAGGATTACTGAGGACATGACCCTTGACAGGGAATTATGGAGGTTGAGCATTAAGGTTGTAGGTTAGGGGAAAGTTGTGAATATTGCTACAGCACAATAGAGTGAGACTAGCCAATTAGGAGTTAGACTAAGAATGCCATTGGTCGCTATTGATGCAGGGCTTTACCTGCTAATTTTTACTATACCAGCCATCTATTTCGTATTTCGTATTCTGTATTTCATATCTCTTATATTGCTGTTATTTTATTATGCGTTTTTATGGTACTAATATATCGTCTCTTGTTGCTTTCTTGAGCCGAGGGTCTCCTGGAAACAGCCTCTCTACCCTTCGGGGTAGGGGTAAGGTCTGCATATATATTACCCTCCCCAGACCCCACTTGTGGGATTATATAGGGTCGTTGTTGTTGTTTAGAAGTATTTTTGTAAATAAAATAAATAAATTACAAAAAAACTCATAAATCCAAATATTTTCTTAAAAGTCCCTCTTTCGAAAATTAAGAGGCAACATCCAAAATTCAAAAATATTTCCTTTCTTCTTTAGAAAAATAGAAAACAAATAAAAATTCAAAAAAAATATTTTCTTTTTACTTTTAAAATTGCCAAAGTTCAAATAAAAAGAAAAGGAATTTTTAGAAGTCTTTCTTTCAAAAATAAATATAAAAATTGAAATAAAAAATTATAAAAAATATTTCTTTTCTTCTTTTAAAGCATTTCTTTCGAATATTCCAAAAGAAAACCAAAAAGAAAATTTCAGAAAGAATGTTTTTCTTTTTCTTAAAGCTTTCATGGTCTGAATTTTATAAAAAGTGAAAAAAGAAGTGTTAGCTCATTTACCTTGTTCCCGATCTTCCTAAACTATGCAAGATCTGTTTCATGCATCGTCATGATACGTAGGCAATCCTCATCAGATTCGATCATAGCTATAAAATTAACTGAGTGAAAATTAATTTGAATAAACAAACAAATTTTTTTTAGTGAAAAAGAAATAAAAAGTAAAAAAAGAAGAATAACGACATAAAATAAAAGAGTTACAAAAACAAAAAAAAAATAGAGAAAAGAGTGCCAAAATAGAAGAGCAACAGAAACAAAACAAAAATCAAGAGTGATTAGAGAGAAGCAAAAATGAAGAAAAGAGGTGCAGATTGAAAAAAAGGGGTTAATTAAGGCCGGGATGAAACGTGCAACTCATTCAAACACATAGTAGAAACGTTTATTTGTCTAGGTGCATTGCATCCCAATATATGATTTCCTATCTGTTAAAAGTCTCAAAACTAACAAGGTTATTGGGTGTGCAAATAAGCCAGGTTTTGTTCAGGTGGTTGGTTTTGTTGGTAATTTGGCTTCCCATCCTTACTTCAAAACAAAGGAAAGGTTCCTATGGCCTCTGAAAGCCAACTGCAAATCATCGATCCTGAGGATAGCCGGGCATCGACTATTCTGCAGCTAGAATCAGCAGCTGCTGCAAAGAATAAGATGTTGTGTCTCCGCATATTAGAAATGTGGGATGCCTGGTCTAATGGTAAGGAACCGCCAAGTGCAATCCATGGGTTCCCTGAGTTGATCCCCGGGTCAGGAGAGGTTACCAACGCCCCTGTGTCCGACCCGCTCATCCCATGCGGGCACCCTCCAATGCTATCTAATGTTCCTAGCATGCCTTCTGTGGTTCTCCCCCAAGCGCCAGTTTCCAGGGCACCTCCAATATTGTTCTCTACAGCACCAGTCTACACCAGAGCACAACCAGCTTTACCAAGGCCGTATGTGGAGCCTCCAATGTTCACCTTTCAGGGTCCACAACTTCAGTCAGAAATAGCATATGTGACCCCATACTCATTCACTCAACCCGCACAATGTGATCTCTCGGTGTAGCAAGAAAAGGTCGTTAAAAATCTTGACCAAGAGGAAATGGCTCGAAAGATGAAGAGTTTGGAACAAAGCCTAAAAAATATGCAAGGTCTGAGTGGCCAAAAGAGTGTCTCATACTCTGACCTCTGTATTTTTTCCCACGTCCACTTGCCGGTTAGCTTCAAGATGCCAAAATTTGAAAATTACAACGGGTATGGAAACCCGGTCGCTCACCTAAAATGATACTATAACCAGTTGAGAGGCGTTGGTAGAAAAGAGGAGCTGCTAATGGCCTATTTTGGGGAAAGCCTTACTAGAATCGCTTCTGAGTGGAATGCGGATCAAGAAATTACTCATTGGCACGTGTGGGACGATATGGCCCGAGATTTTGTCCGCTAGTTCCAGTATAATGTGGATATCGCTCCCGACAGAAACTATTTGTCCAATTTGAAAAGGAAAACCGCGGAAAGCTTCTATGAATATGCTGTCAAATGGCATGAGCAAGCTGCCAGGGTAAAGCCTCCAATGGACGAAATTGAAATGGTCATGGTCTTTCTACAGGCCCAAGAGGCGGACTACTTCCAGAACATGATGTCCGCTGTGGGAAATCCATTTGCTGAGGCTATCAAAATTGGGGAGATGGTAGAAAGCGGGCTAAAAATGGGGCGAATCTTGAGTCATGCTGCTTTTAAAGCCACATCACTAGATGTTTAAAATTGTTCAGAGGTTTGATAAATGGAAACAGGAGAGAAGAAGAAGCCACAATATCTTCCAGCTCGAGGGGGGACCGCAGGTCATTCAGCCAATCATATATGCCTTTTGAGATCCCTCAACATTATTATCCCCTTCAAGATGCTGCTTATGCCGTGGCACCACCTCCTTATGCGTGATGAACGCGCAACCTTACACGCGGCCACGACATCATACACAAAACCGAGCTCCACCTCCCATAAATGCCCATCCTTACCAAGCTCCATATAATCCCCAATTAAATGTTCCCCAGTACAATCCTCGCACAAGAGAGCCTTTCAAAAAGAATCAGTTCACCCATATTGGTGAATCGTATTCATGCTTATTCCAAAAGCTAATCAGGCTAGATCTATTGCAGCCGGTGGCCCCGAACTGGCCGAACCCTGAGTCCTCCTCACACCGAACTGATGCTAGATATGAATACCACTCTGGAGCAGTAGGACACAGTACGGAGGAATATTGGACCCTTAAAAGGGCAGTTGAAGACTTGATTGAAGCTGAGAGAATCGTTTTTAGGGATGAAGAAGCTCCTCATGTGATGAACAATCTGTTGCATGCTTACAAAACTAGGCCAATAGTCGGAATGATTTGTGAAGATGAGGAATTTGATCTGGCACTGAAGGCTATTGTAGCCATTGCCGAAACAGAAGAAAAGTCGAAAGACGGTCACTAAGCTTGAAAATTCCCCATCATACGGGAGTCTCGGTAGCCTGTCTTGCTATCCTTTTAGCGTCCGGATTATCTTAGGGTGTGATCCGAATGTTTTACTTTACTGTCTTACTTTCCGATATAAACCCTTCTATCTTCAAAAATTGAAAAAGCAAAAATTTAATCAAAAATCAAATGAAATTAATATTTCATTGTCCAGGAATTCTTAATCTTGTCATTTTTCTTATTCTCTTTTTAGTTTTGTTAAATGCAGATTTCAATAACATGACATGCTTGCGGACTTCATGCCCAGATCTTAAAACGCTGTCCGACTCCGAAATAATGAATCAAGGATTAGAATGCAACGAAAGTAAGTTCAAGAAAAGAAAACAAAGACTCGGAGCAACTAAAAGAAAATTGGCTCCAGATTGGAAAGGTCCATATATTGTAACAAAGGTGCTGCCAAAGAGAGCGTTGTACCTGGAAAACATCGAAGGAAATGTCCTGAAACAACTATCAATGCAGATGCAGCCAAAAAGTACCATGTTGGATCCTCTATATAACATAAATATTCTCCGGTTGGGATGAAGAAGGCTTTTATTCTCGCTACCCAAACACTATCAACCCTTTGCAAACCCTTTGAGCTGGTTACTTTTCTTTGATTACCCTCTTTGGAACCTGAAAGTGCTATTGAAAAAAAATTGAAAAAATGAATTGAAATAAAAAAAATGAAAAGAGAAGAAAAACAAAATAAAAAAGGAAGAAAAGCAAAGAAAAAAAAGTGAGGAAAAGGAAAGGAAAAAGAAAGAGAAAACAAAACAAAATAGAAAAACAAAAGAAAATCAAAAACATAGTTTCCTGAACTACGTTCGACTTGATTCCGAAAGGATACGTAGGCAGCCTCTCGCTAGGGTTCAGTCACACTAAAATAAAAATTCAAATCCCTCTAAGAGTGAAACTGGGGCAGAAGTTATAATGATTCGGCGATGGTTTCACATGAAAGGTTCCAAAGTTGTAATTCAATCCACATCATTTTTATCCAAATCCTTTCAAGTCCTTCCGATCAATCAGTGAGAATGTTCAAGGATCGGAGAATACAACTACTTGGATCCAATGCAATCAAAATAAGAGAAGTAAAATAAGAGAGTCTTATTGGTGAAAACCCACACGGGCACCGTAAGACGATGGTAAGTAGAGAAACTATAATGAGAGAGTCTTGTTTGTGAAAACTCACAAAGAGCACTACAAGGCGATAGTAAGAAGAGAAATGAGAGAGGTCAGCTCGTGAAAACCCGCAAAGGGCACCACTGATCAAAAAGAGGATCTTCAGTCACTGACATTAACGCAGTCCTGAGCAAGGTTTCTCGATTTCAAGGCAAACATTGTGATGAATTTCTGAGAGTCGGACGGTTTGCACGGATAAGGCATCCAGTACAAAAGGCATGTCATGTTCATTGAAGTCCGCATGTATTCTAGATAAGTCCTTCTCTCCTTTCCCCGAAAGGGATACCTCTTGTCTAAATTCATTTATCCATTCCATTGTTTGTTTTTCCTTTGAATCCCTTTTGGTCTAACTCTGTTCCGAAACTGGGACAAAGAAGGGATGACAAGACTGATTTACAGGGTTCTCATTTGATACAAGCTAATATGCAAAAAAGGCACCCAGAATTTTAGGGGGCATCAAGTCGACCTCGACTGGCCATGGCGGCCGATGCTTCGAAATCAAAACTCTTGGAAGGAGAAAATCAAATTGAAGTGCTTATAAAGGCAAATAAAGTTGAAAAGATTGAGTACCACGTGGCTAACTGTCTCGGCAAAAGTTTGAAAAGCCAAGGCACCCAAATGCTCTAAAATTGAAGTTGGAAGAAAGAATCCAGAAATGAAAGGCTTATGAAGGCGTAACAAAGTTGGAAAAGGTTAAGTCCTACGCGACTAGCCGTTTCAGCAAAGTTTGAGGTGCCAAAAGTTCCCCAATGCTCCGAAGTTAAAAAAAAGAAAAGAAAAAAAGAAGAAAAAGAGAAGAAGAAGAAAAACAAAAGTCAGAAGGGAAAGGCCTACGAAGGCAAGATAAAGTCGAAAAGGTTGAGTTCCACCGAATAACCGTCATGGCAAAGTCTTGAAAATCCAGAGGTTCTCCAGGGCCTGAAATGAAATCGTCCTCAGGGAACAAACAGTTGCAGTTGAGATCTTCATCAAAGAAGCCGGACCAAGATCAAGTGATTGAAACAATCAAGGCCACAAAATCAACCACCGTTTCAAACTGACAAATTGTTCTTTGTTTGAAAAATAGAAAAACAGGTACAATACAAAGCAACCTTGCAAAAAACGGGTACAACCAAAAAGAAACTGCGCAAGGGCTAGAAATAGCTTTGCAGCAACAACCCAAAAAGGGAAGTCTCCTCTAAATTCTTTCCTGCATTTTTATTCATTTTTTCAGATAAAATAAAAAAAGATAAAAAATGAAAAGTTGAAATTAAAAGAAAAAAGAAGAAAAATTCAAAATCATGGTAGCATAGGGTCTCCAATCTCTAGCTACGTCTTTCCCAACATAGGGTCCCATTCCCTAGTCGATGCCAGCATAACCTGGTAATCTTTCCAACATAGGGTCCCACCCCTTAGTTGATCCCGACATAACTCGAGGACCTTTCCCGCATAACCAGATGACTTTCCCGGGATAATCCAAGGACCTTTTCGGCATAACCCGATGACTTCCCTGGCATAACCCGAGGACCTTTCCAGCATAACCCGATGACTTCCCCGGCATAACCCGAGGACCTTTCCGCCATAACCCGATGACCTTCCCGGCATAACCTAAGGACCTTTACGGCATATCCCGATGACTTCCCCGGCATAACCCGAGAACCTTTCCGACAAACCTAATGACTTCCCCGGCATAACCCAAGGACCTTTCCGGCATAACGCAACCTCCCTGGCATAACCCGAGGACCTTTCCGGTATAACCCGATGACTTCCCCGGCATAGCCCGAGGACCTTTCCGGCATAACCCAATGACTTTTTCCGGCATAACCCGAGGACCTTTCTGGCATAACCCGATGACTTCCTCAGCATAATCCGAAGACCTTTCCGGCATAACCCGATGACCTCCCCGGCATAATCTGAGGACCTTTCCGGCACAACCCGATGACCTCCCTAGCATAACCCGAGGACCTTTCCAGCGTAACTTGATGACTTCACCGGCATATCCCAAGGACCTTTCCGGCATAACCCGATGACTAGGACCTTTCCGGCATAACTCGATGACTTCCCCGGCATAACCCGAGGACCTTCCCCGACATAACTCGAGAACCTTTCCGGCATAACCCGATGACTTCCCCAGCATAACCCGATGACTTTCCCGACATAAGCCGAGGACTTTTCCGGCATAACCCGTTGACTCTACCAACATAACCTGATAGTCTTTTCCAGTATAGGGTCCCACTCCCTATTTGATGCTAGCATAACCTGATAATCTTTCCAACTTAGGGCCTCCGATCCCCATTTGATTTCATTTTAGATATAGGGTCTCCACTCCCTAATCTCTTTTTCTCAAGTATACACAATCATGATTTTATTGCTTTCAATAAAGAAGTAGTTTAAATTTTGTTACAATAACTCACGAAATTTTCCTAGTGAAAACTAGGGCAGAAAAGTTTTGTTCATTTGTTTGTATTGGTTCATGAACAAGTTTTTACCATGAGGCACGAGGTTTGAGATGACCAAAAGAGGAACAAGAAAAGAAGTGAACTCTAAATGTAAAAGCGGAGAAAAGATGTGGACTACTCAAGATATGATTAAAGTCACAAGCTTTGCATGTCCGGCCTTGTTTCAAAAAGCTGAAGAAAATGAACCAGCGGTTGCAACTAACGAGCATCAAGATTCAGATCAGAGTCTGTAGGAAGAACCAGCCAAGACTCATGATCAAACTTTAGAAGGTTTATAGATAGGAATATTGTAATTCATAGTTGATAGGCTTAGCTAGTTTAGTTTTTTATTTTTCATTTTGATGTAATAAGGAGCTCAGCAAGCAGAAACAGCAGCAACAATAGTGAAATCACAGTTTTTCAATAGTCCCAGCTACCAAAACTTTCAGAACTACACCGACCTGATTCCTTTATAGCCAAGGATATGTAGACAACCTCCGAAGCAAGGTTCGGTCTAACTTTTTCAAAATGCTTCCAATAGAGTTTCAAACGGGCAAATATTGCTCTTAATCACTCACTTTATCTTTGCCCGAAAACTCTTCATGTTTCCGAGCAAAGAGGGACAAATGTGAGCACCTAATTTTTGCCCTACATGAAAATAACTCCTAAAAATAGACCAAAATAATTTTAATTGATTTTTAGGAGTTTTCCTTATTTAGTTACATTTCATGCATTTTTAATATTTTAAAATCATAGAAAAATCATAAAAATTATCACGTTTTAATTTCATGCCATCTTAGGTTCAATTTGCATCTAGGAATTAATTTTATTAAGCCAAAATCACAAAAAATAGTCATGTTTACATATTTAGAGTTTAGTCTTTAAAATTAGTATTTTTCTTTAGTTTTAAGTTAATTAGTCGTTTAATGTTAAAAATAAATAAAGAATTTTAATTTCTACAAAAAATAAATTGATTTAGGATCTTAATTAATTTAATTAGAATTTAAAATCAAAGAAAAAGAAAAAAGGAAAAAAAAAACAAAGAAAATAAAAATAGAAAGAATATATTTTTGGTCTTGTTTCTTTTAAAATTGGGCCAATTCCAAATATGACTCAAATTAACTTTTAAACCCCAGCCCAATCTTCCCGTTCCCCATTTTTACCCTTAAATCCCCAGACCTAACACACATTAATAGACCTTATTTGAGGAGATCCCTAACACCCAAAACAGCGCAGCTTTTCCCCTTCTTCTGCATTCCCTCATCATCTTCCAAAATAGCTCACCCATCTTCTTCTTCCTCACTTCTAACAGAGAGCAAAGACAACAAATCCTTTCCTCTGAGATTAGCTTCTAGCGGTAGTACCTCAGCCTCTTTCCCCTTCTGATTTGAGATGGCTTCTTTCTTTCAATTGAAAAAAGACACACATAGATAGAGAGGAAGGTAGGACGATACAGTGAGAGAGGGGATCCGGGAAAAGAAAAACGAAAGGGGGATGGGATTAGCCCAAAATTTCAGCCATGGACCTCTCTTAGAACACCACGAACACCACCATTTTCAGCTCTAATACTCGAGCTCAAATCAGCCCCAAACCCATGTAAAAGCTCTGAAAACCCAACTGAAATTCCTATACCAAAAAGTCCCAAAAACAGCCATCAACACTTCAATTTCTCCTCCTATAAATCCCTCTTGTGCCTGAGCTTCCCTCGCTGACGAGCTCCAAGGCTGGAACAAACCGCTACTGTTTGTTTCTATTTTTCTGGGTTTTAAAATGCTACTATGGTTGAAAATTTGCTGTTGCTCCTTGTTCGGATCTATTGGTTTTCCGCTGTGCTAAGCTCATTTCTCATCTAGCCTTTAGTTGGAGTTTTGGAGGTGATATCTACACACGCAGGTACTTTGTTGTGATTTACGCCACCGTTAAGTCAAAAAATGAATGAATTCCTTTTGTCTTCAATGAATTTCTGATTATTGTTGTATCTATGCAATTATCCTTTCCTAATAATGCTATACGATTTGTTTGTGTTTTGAGATCTTATTTCAAACGGTAACAAATTAATACAAATAGGCATATAATGGTTTGAAATCACCCTGTTCAATGTCCTCATGTTGTTAGTAATCAGTAGCACTTAATCAATTCCTAAGGATGTGGTCTTAATGTGGTTGTTTGTTTGTTGAAAAACAGTATATATAATTTATACCTATGACATGTGCTTTAGCTATGATAAGCTATTTTGTTCGTTCTGCCCAAGTACCGGTCTGCTACTTTTTATTTTAAATTTGCTGCATGTTTTGGTTATTTCTGTGTTTGATGAAAGCTAATTAGATGGATTTGCTTTTTATTCCTGTGTTTGATGACATATGTGTATGATATACTTTCACAGCTCGTCAAGTGTTCGCTTTGTTTTTCTGCGATTTCCCTCGATTATAAGATACTGTGTTTTTTTTTGCCTTTAGCTTCATTCTGTGAGATACTTAGGGTTGGTAAATCTGTACACATAACCCTTTATAATGAACATGGCATAGTTTCCCTTTTTATTCCTTACTTCCTTTCCTTGGATGTGTTTTGATATTATATGAAAATGCAAATACATTTGGCTCTTGCGCTTGACTTCAATCAACCATTTGGTGGAACACAATGCAGAAAAGCCAAAGATAGCTTCAGGTTAAAAAGTCAAAGGCTAAATGAGTTCCTTATCCAACTACTAATAAATTCTAAAATATAAGACAACTCGAGGACCAAATAAACTACATATTCAATTTAGGACCAAATAAATACATCGTAGCTTGCTTTAGGCGCGATTAATAAATCATCGTGACTATGGGTACGATTCCCGTGGCATAGTCATGATACCTAACCCAAATTCAGGTGTGCACTTCATGTGACCCGATCATAACAACTTTGAACAATAATAAAATAAACATATCGCGAATCACGGGTGCATTTCATGTGGCGTGTTTTGCGGTATGTTCCAAAATGACAAGTGTACGATAATCGTAACTTGTTCAAAAAAATAAATTCCATATATCCTAAAAAGCGATTTAAATAAATAAATTTAAAAATGCACACTAGGTTTAAAACATGTAATAAATTAGATAATAGGCCAATTATTAATAGTTAAGCGACCGTGCTCAAACTATGAAACTCGAAAATGCCTAACACTTTCTCCCTGTTAACAGAATTCCTTATCTAGAATTTCTGGTTTTGCAGATTTTAAATAAAGTCCAAATTCTCCTCGACTTAGGATTTAAAATAAACCGGTGACTTGGGACACCAAATAAATTATTCTAAGTGGAGACTCTGATAAATAAATAAAATAATTCCATTTCGATTTATGTCACTTTAATTGGAAAAACTCTCTTATATACCCCTCGAGTGATAAAAAGGAGGTTCTGATTGATTTATTCCACGAGGTGACTTGTTATAGTGCTTGGGTTGTAGGAGCCCCTCCGGAGTCTGTACAGCCATAGTGAGTATGGGTACCCTGAGTGAGTGATACGATGTTTTGCCCCAGGGGCTGTTCTTGATTCATATTGTGCCCGAGGGGCTGTTTACGAGTGATATGAAGTAATGCCCGAGGGTCTGTATATGAGTGATTGTGAGGTTTGCCCGAGAGGCTGTTTATGATTCATGTTTGCCCGAGGGGCTGTTCACGAGTGATGTTTGCCGAGGGGCTATATACGAGTGAGTTTTGCCTAAGGGGCTGTATATGTTTTCACCATTTTTACTCACTGTTTCATCACTTCATTGAAGACTGTTGAAAGATGTTTTAAATGGTTTTACTGCTCAGTCTCTATTTACTTTTATTACTTAGTGAGTTGATGTACTCACATTACTCCCGGCACATTGTGTGCAGATCCGGGTATTTCTAAACCCGATAGCGGGTGTTGATTAATCAATGGACGGTCCATCAGAGTTAGTAAGGTAGCTGCCTGACAATCCCAGCCCTATATTTCTCCCTCTTTATCCTCCCTTAGTTGTATTCAGTTATTTCCAGGCTATGTTAGTCTTGATGTTGTCAGACGGTTGTAGTAAATGCTCATGACTAGTGATACCCTGATGTCGGGCTTTTTTTCCGCACTGTTGTTTTGATTTAAGCTCCTTATGCTGGTTTATTGTTAAATAACTTTGGTTTTGTCTTAAAAATAAAAATAGTGATTGGGTTTGGTAGTGTATCGGCTTGCCTAGTACCACTTTAGGCGCCATCACGATAGGGTTAGTTTTAGTTCGTGACAAGTTAGTATCAGAGCCTAGGTTACATAGGTCTCACGAGTCATGAAAGGTTTAGTAGAGTCTCACGGATCGGTACAAAGACGTCTGTACCTATCTTTGAGAGGCTGCAAAACCTTTAGGAAATCCCACATTTTTGAAATTCTTGTCGTGCGGCATTGATTCATCTTGAAATGTAACTCTTGAAATTCCTTCCACGCATTCATATGCGCGCATGAGCACTTGGTATCAGCTGTGCATCGACGGCTTGTGATTCCCTAAATGAGAGGCGAGATGTGATTTTTGTGTGTTGATGTTGGGCCAGTCTGGATGACTTGGGTCCGGGCTTTGCCTCTAGCTTGAGCACTAAGGTGTTGATTGTGTGAGAGCGTGCTTTTGGATTTATATGTTCGGTAGTGTCCATATTAGTGGAAGTAATGACTAGATGGCTACGTGATGAGTATGATGTGACTGCGAGATATGTTCATATGATTTGGATGTGATGAGGAGGGTCTTCTTGAGGGTAGAAAGAACTATTTGGTTCTTGATTTCCATCTTGATTTGATGAATAGCCCCGAGTTATGGGTGTGTTGAAGGATCTTTTCATATTGTTTAGTTGGGGAACGAAGTAGATTTTATGTCATGATATGAGTTCAGACTCAGGAATATTAAGTGATTGCGTGATGTTTATGATGGTGGAAAGGTATAAAGAGATGTTAGTTTGAGGCAAAGTAGGTGGGTTATCTCCTGTAGGGTGTCCTGAGGGCGTGTGATCCCTATGCTCTTTTGTAGCGAGTCTTCCTTTACCAGTGAATTATATATGCTGCAGATTGAGTTTGGATCGCGTATGAGAGTTGTCTTGACTATTACGAGGGTGAATGCGAGATTTGTAGATGATTGAAGTACTAGATGGTTGTGTTGAACAAGCTTATGAAGGATTTAGTTCAATCTCACTATGGTATTATGGCAGTAATAGAGTATGGACATTGTGAGTTTTTGTGTGTTTTGATCTATGGCTTTTATACAAGGGGGGAGTCTACTATTGATAAGTTGATTGCACGACTAAGTGTCATATTAGTTTCAGTTTGAGGTATACTGGTGAATCAGTTATGACTTGCAGAGGTTGAGATCAAGGATGACTCGAGTAAAGGAAATTTCTGGGTATGAGTTTTATTAGATTTTATGAGTATATGAGAATCATGGAATGATTTGAGTTCTTATTGGTTAAGGATATAATGTTCGTGGAGCAGAAATTTATCTGGTTGCATTTAGGTGGGGTTACATCCTTGGGTGTTGGAGTGCTAATGGGGCTAAGGTCGATTAGCCCATTTGATCTGTCTAATCAAGATTTAAGCAGAGTGGATAACTCTCGAGAATGGTTCTAATGAATTCAATATTTATATATGGCAATTGAGAATTTTTGGGGGTTCGTATGTGGCTTGAAGCTAAGAGTTACATTGGATAGTGTCGAGGCTCGCAGTGTTTCTACATCATTGTGGATTCTACATTTCAGTATCAAGAAAGTAAGATGAACAACTTGAAATTCATAGAAGGTCTCTTTGGAATGAGTATCTCGATTGTGGTACTTTTGGGGTGCTTAAGAGATCATTTAGCGGCTTATGAGCCTTAGGGCAGTGTGGTTTATGTTAGGGTCTCATGTGGTGAGTCTGGATTGAGGATTGAGGTATTATGGTGAGGAGAAGTATCAATATGAATGCAATTCAGAAGGAACTCGAATAAATAGGATAGCTTGGTAGTAGGTTGGATTGACATGGTAATGGGTATGATTAGTTCTTTGGGTGTTTATGAGGTAATGAGTTTCTACATGTGTTTCGTGGTGATGCGCTTGAGTTTTGGTGACATGTGTAGCTTGGTTGGGGTAGAAGGATTCAATCCTGACGGTTGGGTTTTGAGCAAATGGGATTCAGAGAGTTCTTGGTGGTTTCTACCATGGTTAGAGATGTATATCTTCTACTGGCGTGAGGATCATGTGATGTGTAGTGATCTTCTCCTAGATGGGGTCAAATGAAAAGTTCTTGGCTAGTTGAGTACTTAGTTGCTTGTGACTCGAAGTGGATTATGAAGTTCTCATATTTATCATGGGATGACATGGTATATGTGGTAAGTTGTGTAAGGTTGGGATTTGCATGTGTAAGGTCACAGTTCAATTCTGAAAGGAAGGTCATAAATTCTTAAGCAACATGGACAATTTCTGATGACTAGGTAAATGATATTACTAACTGGTATGGCTTAATGAGATTATACATTTCAGAAAGGGCGATGTGTGGGAGTTATGGATACTTTATTGGTATTGCGACACTCTCTTGTTTGATCGACTGCTGGAGTTCAATTTTTGCTTTGTGGTATAGAAGACTTCTAGAAGTATTCCTCGTGGGGTGACTGTGTAATTGGAGAAGTATGGGCATTTAGGCGGTGGAGTTGAGATCAGAGATGGTGATTCGTATATTCTATGGATTTAGAGATTGAGAGTTCTGGTGAGTAGATTGTTTCGTGGTTGTCGACCGTAAAAAGTAGCCAAGTTTAGTCAGAGGTTAGTATATGTTGTGATTCAGTCATTTAGACTTTCAGAGGGTTATTTATCTATCGTGGGGGACCAGAGTAGATTTGGGGTTCATTGGTAGGCCCAACATGGAGGTGTGTTCTGTACCGGGTCAGATTTGTTGACTTTGAAATGCTATTATTGAGGGATGTGCCATTCGATTATTGTTGAGCTTATTCGTGTTCTGGAGTGATCTATGAGCTACTCTTCTATATTACGAGGGGTCATGATTTGTTGGTTGTATACACATATAGTGCGGTTCTATTGGAGTCTTATAACGGATTTGAGCGAGAAGAGTATTGGATATCGCTTGATGTATAGCATATTGGTTATGCTCTTTCGGGTTTCATGTGGTGTTATGTCATTTGCTTCTCCATGGTTATGGTAATGCACTTTGAGTACTTGATGTCGTTGCGCGTGGTTATTGATTTTGAGCAAGGTGGCTTGAGGTATATGCCATGGATTAGTGTTTGGATGGGGCACACATTGCAGCAAAATTATGTTGAGGTATGAACCTGTGTTAGATTCGTGTGATGGTCCTACGGGGTGTGATAAATTTTCAGTATTTCATTGTGGCAGTACTTGTTAAGCTTGCGGGATAGTCCTCCCGTTTGAGTCATTTTTTTCATGATTTGAGTACATTTGGGGATGTTGCTATTGGGTGCACGAGTTGCACAGGTTATGGCTTTGGACTGTATTGATGTGTCATGTCATTAGAGTGGTTGTGTTGGATGAAATAAGGTCATTGGACCTAGAATGAATACTATCAGAATTGGCTACAGCATGGTTGGAAGGATAATATTCCTAGTCTGTAGACATGTAATTTTTGACCCTCCCCAAGATTTTACACGTTTTAGCGTAAAATATTTAGTTTAGGTTTAATATCATTATATTAAATAGTTTTGACTCTTTTACTTTATTTTATCACAAAAAATAAAAATTACAAAAAATAAAATAAATATTTTCATCTTTAGGTTAAAGTCAATTAGTATATTTATATTTATAGTATTATAACATTTGAAAATACAAAAAATTAGTTTCACTCGTAGTGTTTAGTTTTATATTAGTTTATTTTAATTTAGAGTGATTTTTACATTTTTATAGATACATTGTATTATTTGGTCTTTTTAGCCTAAGTTCAAATCCAAAAGACATGGTCCAACCCAATTACCCTTAGCCCATTCTTCCCAACCCATTAGCCCACTTAAGTGCAAGATTTAATCCTAGCCATCTATTCCCTTCTAATCCAATTGCCATCATCCCTTTCCACCTCCATATAAAATACCCAATTATAGGAACCCAACCCTAAGTTTTCAATACCTAGACTTAGGAGCTACACTAAAAACGACAGGATTGCTAAGGTTTTTCATCTTTATTTTATGATCTTTTCCTTGTTTTGTTCCAAAAAATTAAAAAGTGAAAGAAATACAAACACACAAAAATGAATCTTTACAACTTTTTCTCTCAGATACAATAGACACATAACTTGACTGAATTTCAAGATTTGGGTTTTACTTTACTGATAATGTAGGAACACGAGGAGCGTAAAGTGGAGAAATCGGATGAGCCAGAGGAATCTATAAAAAATAAAATCACTGAAACACTTTATCTCAGTAATAATAACCATCACTCTTCTTCGTCTTTTTCTTATTCTGATGGCGATAAGAAAACAACGTCATCTCCTCCCGTAACGTCGTGGTTTAAGTCTAAAGTTCGTCGGCTTTTTGGTAGGGAACATCCTGTTCACAAAGTTTTCGGCAGTGGTAAACATTTTAAAGAGCAAAAATATTAAGAGATGGTCTGCTTTGTCAGATGTTTGGAGGTTCTAGTTTATCTGAGGTCGATTTGGGTTTCGAGCTCTCCTGTGTCGATTTGAGGTTCCGATTCTTAATTTTGATGTTTCAATCTCAAGATTGTTGCCTTGTTCAGCCAGATTGATTTGCAATATTTAGTTTTGTTCATGAATAAAAGGCCTATTTCTCAATTTTCATTCTCATTTCATTGTTCTTACAATAGCTTGGTGCGTGTGTTGGTTGATTTTTGTTTCTACATTGTCTGAGTGGCATGACTTAGTTTGAAATTAAATTATTTTAATTAGTTTTTATTTCGATTGTGATGTACGTAGTCTTGGTTCTCGAATAAATGCTTTTAATTTGGGTAGATGGAAAATTTGGAGTTATTTCATTCTTGGCAAGGAATAATAATATGCCATGAGTGGTGCTAAGTCAGAAGGATGTATAACTCTTAAGCCTCACAATAATCTCAAATTTTAGGAAGAATAATGAACACTGTTAGTTTGCTTTAGGCATGGCTTAGACTATTATTGTGATTATATATACGTTCGCATAACAGAATTACGATTTTAATTCTAAAAAATAAATCAAGGGATGCGTTCGCGCAACTTCAACCAAGTTTTCTTAATAATTAATAAAGCGTGATTAATTATGGACACGTACGCATGACATGATTTTTGACGCGCCAAAGGAAATGAGTATACGTACACATAACTCAATTCTTTCATTACGAACAAATCAAGTGATTAAAAGCGGTAAAAAGATAAATGCACATAAGTCCTAAAAATGAGTAGTTAAACGACTTAAGCTAAGTACAAATCACTAAGCGACCGTGCTAGAACCACGGAACCCGGGAATGCCTAACACCTTCTCCCGGGTTAACAAAATTCCTTACGTAGAATTTCTGGTTCGCAGACTTTTAAAATAAAGTCGAAATTTCCTCGATTTGGTCTTTAAAATAAACCGGTGACTTGGGACACCATAAATTATTCCAAGTGGAGACTCTGAAAATTAAATAAATAATCCAATTTCGAATAATATCACTTTAATTTGAAAAACTCCCTTATATCCCCTCTCGGGTGTAAAAAGGAGGTGTGACAGCTCTAGCGACTCTGCTGGGGAAAAGAACCCATGATCTTTGGTTCAGGGTTCAGAATTCGAGCTTGTTAATATGATCTATGCTTGGCTTTATTATTTGTTGATATTACTGTATTTGTGGACCTAATGTGCTTATTGCCGCTTATTTACCGCTTTGATATTATTTGAATTATATTAAATTGTTTTCTTACGCCTCCCACCTGAGTCTTCTAAAAAATGGTGCACACGTTCGTGGCCCACTTTTCTGTTAGAAGTTATACCAAATAGAACGAGGCTGGGCCAGCAACAAGGCCGGGTAGACTTTCGTGCTCCCGGTACGTTTGCCCACTCCTCGGCTCGAGTTGTCCGCTCGGGTAAGCCTGATCAAGAACACAACCCCAGGTTTAAACCTAGAATAACATAACCTCATGCCGGATCCCTAGTAGGAGCGTTTGTTTGCATCACGTGCATTTAACTTTGGGGACTCAACACAGGGGTTGGGTCCGTCTAGGACAGGTGTACCCAAAAGACCAGACCATCCTGATGTATCTTACATGCTATGTGTACATTTATTCTTTTCGGTTTATATATTGACCGGCTAACAAAAGAAAAACAACAGAAAAACCAAGAGTGAGGTAGGATAGAGAATTCACCCGGTTCTGAAAACCCAGTATTTAATGTCACGACCCAGATTTTCCACCCTCGGGAGTTGTGATGGCGCCTACTAATGTTAGCTAGGCAAGCCAATTATTAGACAATTTACCTTTTTACCAATTTCTATTCTCTTTAA
The DNA here is from genome assembly GCF_000393655.2 of Nicotiana sylvestris. NCBI lineage: Eukaryota > Viridiplantae > Streptophyta > Magnoliopsida > Solanales > Solanaceae > Nicotiana > Nicotiana sylvestris. The sequence goes on along the minus strand of NC_091060.1, from coordinate 51,493,906 downwards.
CATTATATAAAACAATAACGGGTAAACAACGGAAATTCAGAATAAGTGGAAGAAAACAATAGAATATCTGAACATGTATCTATTACAACAGCTTAAACCTTAATCACCCAGAATTGGTGTCACAGTTTCACAGACGGTCTAAGAATACTACAAATAAAGGTTCTGAAAGAAATAAATACAACACTGTCTCTAGAAATGCATGAAAAAAATAGGAATAGTAGATAGAAGGGGACGCCAAGGCCCGCGGATGCCTGCAGGACTACCTCGGGTCGCCTGATGATCAAGAATCAACAATCTCACCACGGTCCGAAGTCCACAACACTGGGGTCTGCACAAAAGAGTGCAGAGTGTATTATCAGCACAACCGACCCCATGTGCTGGTAAGTGCCTAGCCTAACCTCAAGGAAGTAGTGATGAGGCCAGGACCAAACTACCAAATAAACCTATGCAGTTCAAATATATATAGCGGAAAAGAAATACGAAAATAAACAATTAAAACTAGGGAGGGGGGAACATACTTCGGGGAAAAACAAGTAAAAACAGAATATCAATAGAATATAAAGGAATCCAACCACTAACAAGATTAAAGAAAAACAAAGGCAGATTTCACTTTCTTTTCACATCTTGTTGCAGGCGTGCAACCCGATCCCATTTCTCATATCTTGTGGCAGGCATGCCACCCGCTCCCATTTCATGTATCTCGTGGCAGGTGTGCAACCCGCTCCCATTTCATTGTATCTTGTGGTAGGCGTACTACCCACTCCCATTTCATTATATCTTGTGGTAGGCGTACCACCCGCTCCCATTTCATTGTATCTTGTGGTAGGCGTACCACCCGCTCCCATTTCATTGTATCTTGTGGTAGGCGTACCACCCGCTCACATTTCATTGTATCTTGTGGTAGGCGTACCACCCGCTCCCAATTACAAGCCAACAATAATCACAAGGAATTCCGGCAAGGGAACAATAATATCAACAAACATCCCGGTAAGAAAACAATGATATCTCACAATATCCCGGCAAGGGAGAAACAACTATAACCGAACTTGTTACAACATCTAACTACCTTAGCTATAACCAAACTTGTTACAACATCTAAGTACCTCAGCTATAGCCAAACTTGTTACAACATCTAACTACCTCTGCTATAGCCAAACTTGTTACAACATCTAACTACCTATGCTATAGCCAAACGTGTTACAACATCTAACTACCTCAGCTATAACCAAACTTGTTACGACACCTAACTACCTCAGCTATAACTAAACTTGTTACAACACCTAACCCAAAGAATCAACCTATGCATTCGTAATATCAATTAAGAACACAATGCAAGGGAACCACAACTCAACAATAGCCCAGTAAGGGGGAAACATAATGATCTCTTCTCCTTCTCACTTTTACTTCACAATTCACTTCACAACTCGAACCAATACTCTAGAGTTTCAATTATCACTTATAATTTCACAATTCGTTATACTACTGGAGCCAACGCTCCTCAATGTTCATAGGTCACAATTCTTTCCACAACTTTACACAACAAATAGAAATCTTCACCATGGCATGAATAATACAACGAAGTCATGAAAATCACAAAATAAGACCCACGGTCATGCTTGTCACCAACGTATAGATACTCGTCACCATGCCTATACGTCGTACTCAACAAGAAGCAATTAGCAAATATGACATAACTCCTAATCCCTCAAGCTAAGGTTAGACTAAACACTTACCTCGATGCCTCGAACACAACTCAAGTTTCAATTATAGCTTTACCCCTTGATTCCTCCGTCAATTCGCTCGTATCTAGCTACAAGTTACTTAATTACATCAATAAACATTAAATGAATCAATTTGAATGCATGAAAATGAGTTTTCTAAAGTTTTACCCCAAAAAGTCAAAATCACCCTCAGGCCCACGTGGTCAAAATCGAGGTTTAAACCAAACCCGATTACCCATTCCCCCACGAGCTCAAATATGTAATTTGTTTTGAAATCGGACCTCAAATCGAGGTCGAAATACCCAATTTTTGAAAAACCTAGGTTCTACCAAAACACCTAATTTCCCCGATGAAAATCATTGATTTGAAGTTGAAATCATGTTAAAAGATGTTAATGATTGAAGAAAACTAGTTAAAAACTTCTTACAATTGCTTTGGAGAAGAAAGGTTGTTTGAAAAATCGCCTCTTATGTTTTTGGGGTCTTAAAAAATGAAAAATAACTGAAAATCCCGTCTAAATATACTGCCCTCAGATGTCGTGTGCGGACCGCACAAAATCAACTGCGGCCGCACAGGCTTCCTGTGTTCTGCAGTGACAGGTCTACGTATTTCGGCCATAACTTTCTCTAAACATGTCCAAATTGTGAATTCTTTGCATTTCTGGAAACTAGACACGAAGAGCTACAACTTTTGTTTTTAAAATATCTCAAAATTCTCTGTAGATAAAAAGATATAGACTTCCGAAGTTGGACCAGTAAATTGTTCTTCATCGCGGACCGCACCAAAACTAGTGCGGCCGCACAGGCTTCTCCGTGGCAACAGTCCATATCGTGCAGACCGCATGCCTGTTCAGAGGTCCTCCACCACTCTGAGCCTGCAAAAGCTCAGTTTTTAAGCCTTAGACCCCCCGAAACCTACCCAAAACTCACCTGAGCCCTTGGAACTCCATACCAAGCGCACACAAAACCTCAAAAACATCCTACGGACTTATTCATGTAATCAAATAATCAAAATAACATCATGAACATCAAATTAAATCTCGAGATCAATGAAATTTTCTCAAAACTTCGTTAAACATAAATTTTGCGATTTAAGTCCGAATACAGTCATATGACATCCGTTTTTCACCAAATTTCACAGAAATGTCTTAAATCATATATAAGACCAGTACCGGATGCCTGAACCAAAATAAGGGCCCGATACCACCATGTTCTAAACAAATTTCATTTCAAATTTCTTTAAACAATTTTAGAAAATAATTTTCTTTAAAAAATTCGTTTCTCGGGATTGGGACCTCGGAATCCGATTCCGGGCATACGCTCAAGTCCCATATTTTCCTACGGACCCTCCAGGACCGTCAAATCACGGGTCCGGGTCCGTTTACCCAAAACATTGATTGAAGTCAAATTTATTCATTTTACCGTCAAAACTTATCATTTTTCACAGATTTTCACATTTAAGCTTTCAGGCTATGCGTCCGGACGATGCACGCAAATCGAGGTGGTGCTTAGGGAGATTTTTTAAGTCCTCGGAATGTAGAATTTTATTGCAACACAAGTGATGATCTTTTGGGTCATCACATTTAAAATGCCTCGAAAGTCTGCCAAAATTTTGAAAAAAAGAGAAACACAAAATGTATTTCTAAAAAATGAAAGTGAGTCAACATCATGTTTTTTCAATTATGTCAAAACGGCCGAACTACGCGGGTCTGTTTCTTACCGAATTTGAGATACGTAGGCAAACCTCATCGGTTCCGGCCCACATTTTTAAAAAAACTTCAAAAATATTTTCCTTTACTTTAGAAAAGTCATTCTTTGGGACCACAATTTCTTTTAAAAAAAAATCCAAAAATATTTTCCATTACTTGCTTCCTTAGAAATTCTTTCTTTTAGACCCCAATTTTTTTAAAAAAAATAAAATATAGAAAAATATTTTCTTTTAGTTTCTTCTCAAAATCCAATTTTTTTTTGTTCTTCAAAAATTGAAAAGAAAATTCAAGATTCAAAAATATTTTCTTTTTTTAGAAGTATTTCTTTCATAAATTCAAAAAAAAAAATCTTTCTTCTTTAGAAGTCTTTCTTTGCAAACATTCTGAAGAAAAATCAAAATCCAAAACTATTCTCTTTCTTCTTTATAAGTCTTTCTTTCGAAAAAGTAAAATAAAATTCAAAATCCAAAAAAAGTTAGTTTATTTACTTTATTCCTGATCTTCTCGAACTATGCAAAGATCTGATTAATGCGACGTCATGATACGTAGGCAACCCACATCAAGTTCGATCGAATGGTTAAAAACAAAAAAAAAAAGAGAAAAGAAAGAGAGTGTTTATTCTAACATGCCTGTTGTTTTGAAATAAAAGCTAGTCAAAGGTAGTTGGTTTGCAATGGCGAGTCACAAAAACAATCCAAGATCTTTCAAAAATAAAAACATCTTCTCAACCAATGGAACAAGCACCATTGTTGTTGATCCAAGATCACGAGAGGGCAAGTAGGCAATTTGGCGGCAAAAAATTTAATGGAGGCAAATGTGAGGTTGACTTTACCAGATTTGAGCAATAAGACATGGGCTGCTCGGGATGATTGTCAAAATTTGAGTGTTGAATCCAAAGCAATCAAAATGGTCAAATGCCATAGTAGTGCTGATGTGCGAATGTGTGGCTAAGATATCGCTTAGTAACTAGAAAGTCACTCCTCCTTCAGTCATGGTAGCTTATTTTGTCATCTTTTCTTCTTCTTTTTGTGCTATTGGACCTTTCTATCCTTTATTCAATTAAACAAAAGTAGTCAGCCATTTTGTGCATAGTTCTTTTCATGCTAGTTCTAATGACATGACATGCATGCGGAATTTTGGCCAGATCTTAGAAAACTGATTTAGTCTTGAATTGGATAAGTGAGAAAGAGACACTTTCGAAGATGAATAGAGACATAAAACATTTAAACAATAAGCATGAGCCAATTTTATATGGAACCAAAATAGTCATGCTCATGGAAGTTAAGGATCTCTACCTTTTGAGTCATTTGAGAAGATCGGGCTTAAGGATAATGGGATGGGTTGAAGTTTGTTTAGCACTAAGAGATAGAAAGTGTTTTCAATAGAAGGTGTATTCCAGACAACATGAAAATTGCAAAATACATCTTCTAAATCAAGACAAAATCCAAGGAAAGTCACCCAAATTGACAAGGGTCATTCACAGCGAGGAAAGTATTGCTCATACAGCTTTATACTAAAAAAGACCCAAGAAGACAAGCATGTTCATCAATGATGTGATCGCGAAAAGATACTATAATTGACGTTCTCGAGGCTGGGAGGCCCTTTTTGCTATCCAAACACTTTATACCCTTTGTTACCCCTTTTGAACTTGTGTTATTTTCTTTGACCACCCTCTTTTGGAATCAAGTATAGAATGAAGATTAAAAAAACAAAAAATGAAAAAAAAAGAAAAATAAAAAAATTCAATGTCTCAAGAGTACAAACTGGGGCAATTCATAGAAATTTCAAGTGAAAAAAGATGAAGAAGAAAAGAACTGTCAATGGTCCATGCGCCCAGAAAATAGAAATTGGGGCAACTTGTTTTGAAAACGAAAAGTAAAAAATAGAAAAAGAAAAAAAACGAAACAGAAAGAAAGATGAAAAATAGTTAGGTCAGATGTTTGAACTACGTTCGACCTGATTCCTTAATAAAGGATACGTAGGCAACCTCACGGTTTGGTCCAACCAAATAAGAATTCCAAAAAAAAAATCCCAATAGCTGAAACTGGGGAAAAGATTTTATTTCACTTTTGAAAGAGTCGATTCCAAGAGTTGTAAATCTACAACCCTTTACTTTGAGTCTATTTTAAAATTTCATGACGTCATTTCTTTCCAACCCTATCCAAAAACCTTCCAAATAAAGACCTCCTATTCAGCCTTCAAGAATGCCAAGAGACGCATGCAATGAACAATAGTTTTCACACGACATAGAACACTGTCAAGATGCTCGCACAAGAAAGCAAAAGAAAAAGAAAAATAAAGAAGAAAAATGAGAGAGTCTTACTATTAAAAACCCTCATGGGCACTGTAAGACGACGGTAAGCAGAGATGAATAAATGAGAGAGACTGGTTCGTGAAAACTCCTTGGGCCAACACTTGTCGAAAGTGAGTCATGAAGCCGATGCAAAGGATCATCACGAACAAGCCCGACTTCAAAGGTCATAAGAATGGTAAAAGAAAAGATTTGGTTAGTTTGATAGATTGACTGTCAAGTCCAAAATGCATGTCATGATCATTAAGGCTAGTTATTGAAAAAAAACTCTTCCTTCCGTCCTTCCAACAGGGGCACTTCTTGTTAATACTTGTTTCTTTGCATTATTGTGTCCTTCACTCTAAGTTAGTCCTGTCAAAATAAGCAAAAAAAGATTTCAAAATCTGCTACCAGCTTTTTAGTTGCACAAAGTAAATTTGGCCAGCATACTCAGTTCCTACTTTTAACATGCCTTTAGGATTCATGCAAAAGCTCCCCCAAAAGACTCTTGTCAACCTACTTGGCGCAAGCAAGGATAACTTGTGATTCTCTCTGACATACAAATTGCTCAAAAGCAGGAAGTCACTCAAGATATCAGAAAAGGTCATCTAAGAAAAGATCTCCAGTTGGGATAAGGCTGATTGAGCCACAAATATAAATGGTACTGGGTGTGAAATAATTAGGGTTTATGTAGAGCAAAAGTTTCTTGAAACCGACTCAAGCTGATTGAGAAGAAGCCAAGTTGCCCAAGACTCAAGGCTACAAACTGACCACCATTTTCAAAACTGACAAATTTTTCTTTGTGTGAAACAGGAACAAGGCAGTTCAAGGAAAGTGGTTCAAAAAAAAGAAAAAAAAACAAAAAAAAAAGAGAAGAAAAAGAAAAGAAGAGAAGAGCCGACAAAGGGAAGTTCCTCAAATCTTCGCCTTTATTTGTCTTGCTATTGTGCACAAAACCTTGCCATTGTGCACAAAACCTTGCCATTGATCTCCATATTTTTCCTCCTAGGATAAAAAGTCCTAGTCAGATGGATTTTCCTCCCAATAAAAATCTTAGTCTGATGAATCTTTCTACTAAGATAGAAAACCTAGTTTGATGAACTTTCTTCTAAGATCAAAATCTTAGTCTGATGAATCTTTTCTCCTAAGATAAGAAAACTTAGTCTGATGAATCTTTCTCCTAGTATAAAAATCTTAGTTTAATGAATCTTTCTCCTAAGATAACAAAACAAAACTTAGTCTGATAAATCTTTCTCCTAAGATAACAAAAAAGGACCTAGTTTGATGAATTTTCTCCTAGGATCAAAATCTTAGGCTGATGGATCTTTCTCCTGAGATAGAAGACCTAGTCTGATGAACTTTTTCCTAGGATCAAAATCTTCGTCTGATCAATCTTTTTCCTAAGATAGAAAATCTAGTCTGACGAATTTTCTCCTAGGATAGAAATCTTAGTTTGATGAATCTTTCTCCTAAGATACCAAAAAAAGACCTAGTCTGATGAACGTTTCTCCTCGGATCGAAATCTTAGTCTAATGAATATTTCTCCTAAGATAGAAAACCTAGTCTGATGAATTTTCTCCTAGGATATACATCTTAGTCTGATGAATCTTTCTCCTAAGATACCAAAAAAAAGAATCTTAGTCTGATGAATCTTTCTCCTAAGATACAAAAAAAAAGAAACCTAGCCTGGTGAATTTTCTCCTAGGATAATAATTTCTTAAAAAAAAGCGTTTGAGCAATTTGTTTAAAATAATGATTTTCTCAAACACAAAAAAATGATTTTCTTCCAAAAAAAAACACAAAAATCCTTCTTGGTTCGGTTTAGACATAGGGTCTCCACTCCCTAGTTTTCTCTTCCAAAATAGGGTCCAATTCAGTAGTTGATGCCAACATAGCCTGGTAATCTTTTCCAACATAGGTCCCACTCCCTAGTTGATGCCAGCATAACCTGGTAATCTTTTCCAACATAGGGTCCCACTCCTTAGTTGATGCCAACATAACCTGGTAATCTTTCCAACTTAGGGTCTCCAATCCCTAGTTGATTTCATTTTAGATATAGGGACTCCACTCCCTAATCTCTTTTTCCCAAGGATACACAATCCCGACCTTTTATTGCTTTCAATAAAGAAGTAGTTTAGAATTTTATTAAAATAACTCACGAATTTTCCTAGTGAAAACTGGGGCAAAAAAATTTCATTCGTTCGTTTGCTTGTTTTGGTGTCTGATCAGGTTTTACCTCAAGGCACAAGGTTCGAGACGACCAAAAGAATGAGTCTCAATCCCGAATAAGGAAAAAAGAAAAAAAAGAAAAAGAAGTGAACTTAAAGTGCAGAAGCGGAGAAAAGATGTGGACCGCTCAAGACGTGATTGAAATCACAAGCTTTGCATGTCTCGCCTTGATCTGAGAAGTTGAAAAAGGAAAGAACCAGCACCTGCAGCTAACAAGCATTAAGATTCAGATCAGAGTCCGCATGAAGGACCAACCAAGACTCAAGATCAAACTTCAGAAGACTCATAGATAGTAATCTTGTAACTCGTAGCTGATAAGCTTAGTTAGTCTTTTCATTTTTGATTTTGGTGTAATAACGATACCGCGGACCGGAACCTCGACGACACCTCAATCGGCTCTCCACCTCGGTATACTCCATCACTCTTCCTAATTCCGAACTACACGTGGCCTGATTCCTTTATAGCCAAGGATATGTAGGCAGCTCAGATACCAGGGTTTGGTCACATTCTCCTTTCTCTTAGTTTTTGGTCGCTCTAAATAAGGGTCGGGTCGAAAAACCTGTCTCGTCGTTCTTTGCCTGAAAACTCTTCGCGTTTCCAGTCAAAGAAGGGCAGCTGTAGACATGTAATTTTTGACCATCCCCAAGATTTTACACATTTTAGCGTAAAATATTTAGTTTAGGTTTAATATCGTTATTTTAAATAGTTTTGACTCTTTTACTTTATTTTATCACAAAAAAATAAAAATTACAAAAAATAAAATAAATATTTTCATCTTTAGGTTAAAGTCAATTAGTATATTTATATTTATAGTATTATAACATTTGAAAATACAAAAAATTAGTTTCACTCGTAGTATTTAGTTTTATATTAGTTTATTTTAATTTAGAGTGATTTTTACATTTTTATAGATACATTATATTATTTGGTCTTTTTAGCCTAAGTTTTAACCCAAATGACATGGTCCAACCCAATTACCCTTAGCCCATTCTTTCCAACCCATTAGCCCACTTAAGTGCAAGATTTAATCCTAGCTATGTATTTCCTTCTAATCTAGTGGCCATCATCCCTTCCCACCTCCATATAAAATATCCAATTATAGAAACCTTACCCTAAGTTTTCAATACCTAGACCTAGGAGCTACACTAAAAATGGCAGGATTGATAAGAAAACAAGGAGTGTAATGTAGGAAACAACATCATCTCCGTAATAATAACTATCACTCTTCTTCGTCTTTTTTTTGATTCTGATAAAAATAAGAAAACAACATCATCTCCTCCCGTAACGTCGTGGTTTAAGTCTAAAGTTTGTCGGCTTTTGTTTTAGGGAACATCCTGTTCACAAAGTTTTCGGCGGTGGTAAACATTTTAAAGAGCACAAATATTAAGGGATGGTCTGCTTTGTCAAATGTTTGGAGGTTCTAGTTTATCTAAGGTCGATTTGGGTTTCGAGCTCTCCGATGTCAATTTGAGGTTCTGGTTCATAATTTTGATGTTTCAATCTCAAGATTGTTGCCTTGTTAAGCCTGATTGATTTGCAATTTTCAGTTTTGTTCATCAATAAAAGGTCTATTTCTCAATTTTCATTCTCATTTCCTTTTATTACAATAGCTTGGTGTGTGTGTTGGTTGATTTTTGTTTCTACGTTGTTTGAGTGGCATGACTTAGTTTGCAATTAAATTATTTTAATTAGTTTTTATTTTGATTGTGATGTACGTAATCTTGGTTCTCGAATAAATGCTTTTAATTTGGGTAGATGATAAATTTGGAGTTGTTTCATTCTTGGCAAGGAATAATAATAGGCCATGAGTGGTGCTAAGTCAGAAGGATGTATAACTCTTAAGCCTCACAATAATCTCAAAATTTAGGAAGAATAATGAACTCCGTTAGTTTGCTTTAAGCACGACTTAGATTATTATTGTGATTATGTATACGTTCGCGTAACAGAATTACGAATTTAGTTCTAAAAAATAAATTGAGGGATGCGTTCGCACAACTTCAACCCAATTTTCTTAATAATTAATAAAACGTGATTAATTGTGGATACGTACGCGTGACATGATTTTTGACGCGCCAAAGGAAATGACTATACGTACGCGTAACTCAATTCTTTCATTACGAACAAATTAAGTGATTAAAAGCGGTAAAAATATAAAATGTACATAGGTCCTAAAAATGTGTAGTTAAACAACTTAAGCTAAGTACAAATCGCTAAGCAACCGTGCTAGAACCACGGAACTTGGGAATGCCTAACACCTTCTCCCGGGTTAACAGAATTCCTTACTTAGAATTTTTGGTTCACAAACTTTTAAAATAAAGTCGAAATTTCCTCGATTTGGGATTTAAAATAAACCGGTGACTTGAGACACTATAAATTATTCCAAGTGGTGACTCTGAAAATTAAATAAATAATCCCATTTCGAATAATGTCACTTCAATTGGAAAAACTCCTTTATATCCCCTCCCGGATGTAAAAAGGAGGTGTGACAAAGTCGACTTAGAAATCTGCTATAGTTCCTATCAGAGAAGAGTGACCTCTATGACTTGTTGATCTGACAAATGGTTATGAGTTTCTACGTGTTTCTTTCATCATTGACAATATATGAAAGTGTTAGAACGAGGCTTTGGTTGTTAAGAGGTGTATTACAGGTATTGGGTTGTTTTGAGCAGCTACTGTGATTAAGAGTTATCGCCATGAGTGTTTGAGTTATGTGGTATATCATGTGATTACATCTTGGGTTACGGATATGTTTGATACAACTTGTTCGAAATTATACAGTGTGTAGATGCGAGGTTCTCATCTTATAGAAAATTCCGGATGTTGGAAATTGGGCCCTAAGATTTATGGACTAGGTTGGATTAAGAAATTTTAGTCATATTGTGTTATCAGACCTATATGGGATACGGTGACGTGGGATCACCCCCAGGTATGTGCATAGTGTGATTATACAGTAAGTTGATGGCTTTTGGACCAACTATGGACACATTCGAGGACGAACGTATGTTTAAGTGGGGGAGGATGTAACGACCCGTTCGATCATTTGAGCAATTGCACTTCGCTCGGTTGTTTGAGGGCATGAGTAGCTCCGTAGGAAGTATTATGACTTATGTGAATCATCGGTTTTGGTTTTCAGGTTATTCGGAATTGATTTGGAAGAATGATCCTCAGTTAGAAGCTTTAAATTTGAAAGATTTGACCAAGTTTTGACTTTTTAGAATTTGACCTCGGATTGGATTTATGATGGTCCCGTTAGCTCTGTTGGGTGATTTTGGACTCAGGAGCGCGTTCTGATTGTGATTTGGAGGTCTATAATAGAATTTGGCTTGAAATAGCGAAAGTTGGAATTTTGAAAAGTTTGACCGAGAGTGGATTTTTCATATCGTGATCAGATTTCGACTCTGGAAGTTGGAGCCGGTCCATAATGTCAAATGTGACTTGTGCATAAAATTTTAGGTCAATCGGACGTGATTTGATAGGTTTCTACATCGGTTGTGGAAGTTTAAAGTTCATTGATTTCGAATTGAGGTGTGGTTCGTCGTTTTGATGTTGTTATTTGTGTTTTGAGGCATCAAACAGGTCCGTATTATGATATGAGACTTTTTGGTATGTTCGAATAGGGTCCCAAGGGGCTCGTGTGAGTTTCATATAGGTTTGGGTTGTGTTACGCTCGTTTTTTATGTGTCGACGTCGTTTTTCAAGGATAAATGGTACTATATTAAGCAAATAAGCTCCGATTAATGTTTTATTGAAGCATTAGATCCGTATCATAATTATGGAGCCATAGCAAAAAGAATAATCGAATTTGAACATCGTATAAGGATTTTAGGGTCATTTTACTAAGAATTGAGTTGTGAGATTTTCCAGATTAATTACGAAATTGCCACTGAATTCGTTTTTAAAAATTTGCCTATTTTCAAATATTGAAACCAACACATCTCCTTCAATATAAAGTCAAATGGAGTGATTCAAGAGCCTAACTTGACTAAAATGTTACATGGAATCCATTGGAGGCATCAAAAGTGAATTTCAGGTTCGTTAGCATGAGAATCGAGGCAGCATAACTGGCAGAAAAATATATAAAACAAGGGTTTGTTTATTTGGTCATATTTTGAGTTGGGGAGATTGGATTTAGGCGATTTTGGAGTCGATTTACAATCATTACTTACCTCAAACTAGCCAATTCCAATACCGAGCAAGCCAAGTGATTCTCCAAAAATGCTATCTTGCGCGTTTCGACCTCTGAACGACTCGAAACTAACCAAAAAAACTAAAATACATCAAACAATGCTAAAGTAACCAATCACAATTGGAAAAGGTCGAATCTTTAATCAAAAGCCCAAAATCAGCCAAAAAGCCCAACCTGGGCCCCCATCTCGGAACCCGACAAAACTAAAAAAAGTAGACAATTTATTCAATTATGAGTCCAACCATACTAGTTTCATCTTATTCCGACTCCGAATCGATGTTCAAAACTAAAAAATTCACTTTAACTTTAGACCAAAAAACCCAAATTTCACTTTGAAATCATCAATCAAATGCCAAAAACGAAGATGTATTTGATTTAAGATCTATACTCAGTCATGCTATGTTTACTGATTTCATTATTCAGTCTTTATTACTCCGTTCTGATGCATAAAATGATATTTTTGGGCCGAGCACCCTGTTTTACTAACAGATCGAGTGGCTTGAGAGGTTTCTGACTGAGTGAGGCCGAAGACCTGTGTTGTGAGGATATTATGGGATCGAGCTGCACGCCGCATCATGTTGTTGTTGATTCATGATTTTTGTGAGGCCACGAGCCTGATTGATTTATGCCATGAGGTGGCTTGTTATAGCGCTTGGGCTGTAGGAGCCCCTCCGGGGTCTGTACACCTCCAGTGAGCGCGTGTACCATAAGTGAGTGATATGATGTTTTGCTCGAGGGGTTGTTCTTGATTCATATTATGCCCGAGGGGCTGTTTACGAGCGATTGTGAGGTAATGGCCGATGGGCTGTTTATGATTCATGTTTGCCCGAGGGGCTGTTCACGAGTGATGTTCGCTGAGGGGCTGTTCTTGATTTATGTTGCCCGAGGGGCTGTATATGAGTTTTTTTTTCTGCGGGGCTATTTTTGTTTTCATCATTTTTACTCACCGTTTCATCATTTCGTTGAAAACTGTTAAAAGATGTTTTAAATGGTTTTACTGAAACTAGATTTAAATGAACTTAGTTGATTCAAAACCCTGATTTTAAAAGCCTGCTATATTTTACTGAGATTTCATGATATGAACTGTATATGTTTTATTGCTCATCACTACTACTCAGTCTCTATTTACTTTTATTACTTATTGAGTTGAATACTCACATTACTCCCTACACCTTGTGTGCATATCCAAGTATTTCTAAATCCGGTAGCGGGTGTTGATTACTTAGTAACAAGTCCATCGGAGTTAGTAAGGTAGCTCTTGGCGATCGCAAGCCTGCTTTTCTCCCTCCTTATCCTCCCTTAGTTGTATTCAGTTATTTCCAGGCTATGTTAGTCTTGATGTTGTCAAACGGTTGTAGTAGATGCTCATGACTAGTGACACCCCGATGTCGGGCTTTCTTTCTGCACTGTTGTTTTGATTTAAGCTCCTTATGCAGGTTTATTGTTAAATAACTTTGGTTTTGTCTTAAAAATGAAAATATTGATTGGTTTTGGTAGTGTGCCGACTTGTCTAGTACCACGTTAGGCGCCATCACGTTAGGGTTAGTTTTAGGTCGTGACATTTGCATATTGTATTTAGATGTATTTAGAAGTTCATTCAAAACATGAATGAGTTTTGTATTGCAAAAGTTTTATGAATTTTTTTTGTAATTTTTGTTGTATGCAGGAAATAAAACTATTTTTGTAACACCTACCTATTTTATCACCGCATATCGGTTCCTACACTAACACAAACATAGTATCCGACCTCAAAGAGAAACTTACTCCAGAACAGTACAATTTTTTTGTACTACTTGTTTTGGAAGTTTTCTTAATATGAAGCGTTGTGAGGTCCAACATCAATTGTTCAGGTGCTTCATGGTTCTCCAACTGGAAGGAACTGATGATGATTCATTTCAATATACGTCAATGGTACAACATTATCCTTTTCAATCAGGGAGTTTGCGCTTGTCACTGGTCTCAATTGTGTTGGTGATCATGATGAATTTTAGCTTAACACAAAGGTGCCTAACAGGATTATTGATACATACTTTGGCGGTGCAAAGAATGTCAAGAAGAAAGATTTGTTGAAATGCTTTGATGACAAGAATTGGGGTCATGACAACGATGGGGATGCCATCAAAATAGCTGTGTTGTATTTCATACACAGTTTCATATTTTCCACCGAGAAGAACGCTTTTACCATCCCAAGAAAATATTTTGACTTGGTCGAGAGTGAGAGATATTCCGATTATCCAGATGCATTCCAAAACCTTATCAGTATCCCCTCAATCGAATAATCTACATAGTTACTCTCACTGTTCCACTTGCCAGAATGACGCAATAGCATGGGTAAACTTGCCATATGTAAAATCGAATTGTATTGTATTTCTATATACAATTGTATGAATCTCGATTTTTATTGGTTTAAAATAGAACTTCCTCGAACGTCAACAACAAGAGAAAGGAAGGATTGAAAATCTAGAGATTGCTCTGTTTTTTGCTATTTTTCGGATGGGAAATCTTTCCTTCAATGTGAAATACATATTATGCATGATATAATTGTGTTAGTTGAGTTATATTAGGAGACTATTTGGTTAATTGATTCCCTTTCCGTTTTAAAACAACTGAAAGGTCCATTTTTATGCAACTTACGTTACTGTATTCACTAATATAACTCTTGAATACAATCGAATACAACAATTGATTAGCTGGACTTCCCCTGATTCACGCCGAGTTTTGCTACTGTATTCATGAATACAGTAGCTTAAATATATCGAATACACCTTATAACAACTAAAAACGTAGCTGTAAGAAGTAATATAGTAAATGGTAGCTATAGATAGCTAATAACCTCTAAACAATAGTGTTTTTTGAAAATTTCTCAAAATTTTACTTACATCGTATTTGCACACTATTTAACCTATAACAAATTTTTCAAAATTATTTAATTTATACCCAAGTTTGATAAACTTCGGACAAATTCTCATCTTAGTCTCAAACCTAGCGTCACTACTGTCACGACCCCAAATACCCGGTCGTGATGGCGGCTATCACAATACTAGGTAAGCCAACCCAACAAGTAACCACATTCAATTTCTTTCACTATAAATATTTTTCTAACATTTAGCTAAGTCTCAATTTTCATAAGGAATTCATAAATCACTGAAATGTGTGGAAAATATTACAGAAAATAGACCAACACAGCCCAAACATCTGGTGTCACGAGTCTAGAGCCTCTAAATACACTGATCCGACTGTCTACTACATAACAAGTGTAAAAATGCAGAAAAACAAGGATAGGAAGGAGGAAAGCAAGGCTGCGGACACCATGCAGCTACCTTGCAATCTTCGATAAGCTCTGGAAATGCTGAGAGCCCTCACTCTGTCGCTCGGGCACCTGGATCTGCACACAAGGTGCGGGGAGTAACGTGAGTATGCCAACTCAGTAAATAACTAAAGTAAATAAGGTCTGAAAGCAGTGATGAGCAGTTAAAAAAAATCATATAAAAGGAGTAAACAACAGAATATCAAGTCAAACTCAACAGTTTAAAAACCAGTTTCTTCATAAAGCTTCAGTTTCGATTGAAATGCTTTGAAATCATTTACTTTGCAGTTTTTCAACAGAGGTTCATTATAAAAGAAGAGTGAAATCAGCAAAAATATCATAACTGGGTCCCTTGGGAAAGGCATCACTCATAAATATAGCCTCTCGGGCAAGCCTATCAATCACTCGTGACTCAGCTCTCGTCACTCGGCAGTCACACTCAGCACTCAGGCTCACTAATATCTCATAATAGTAATAATCATAATAACCGTTGCGGCGTGCAGGCCGATCCATAGTTTATAGTCGACTACGCTCATTGGGGGTGTACAAACTCTGGAGGGGTTCTACAACCCAAACGTCATATCACTGCAGCACGCAGCCCAATCCAATATATATATCGCTGTGGCGTGCATCCCGAACCATATAAGTATCGCTGCAGCGTGCAATCCGATCCATAATATATGCATATAATATTGCTGCAACGTGCAACCCGTTCCGTAGTATTTATAATCCTTACCATTAGGTCCTCAACCTCTCTCAGTCATTAACTTCACAGCCACTCGAGCATAACAGTGGAAATCAGGGAATTCAGCCCCAAATAGTTCTCACATTTAAGAAGTAGAGTGATAAAACTAGTTTTAAACAATAAGCAGGTAAAACATGACTGAGGATATGCTTTCAAACAAATAGAGTGAGGAAAAAGAGTAAAAATGCTTCTAAGGGTCTCAACAGGTCGGCACAAGGCCCCAAACATGGTATACAACCGATAATACAGTATAAATTTCTAAAATACAGGATATCATAAGATTTTAAATCAAGTACGCGGCTTAATAGTCGCTACCTAGCATGTGTTTCACCTTATTTATCAAAACGATACGAAATACCGGGGTTTTGTACCCTCAGTTCCAAATTTACAATGGTTACTTACCTCAAACCGGATGAAATACTACTCCGCAATGCCTTTGCCTCTCACCTTAGCCTCAACTCGCGCCGAATCTACAAAAAATCAGAATCACAACATTAGAATATGCTAAGAGATCGAAGCCGAAGAAAAATTAATCAAATTATACCAAAAATCCTGAAATTGGTCCAACCCGACCCCTGGGCCCACGTCTCGAAATTTGATAAAAATCACATCAACGGAATCCTTATCCTCCAACGAGTTCATACATACCAAGAGTACCAAAATGCGACCACAAATGACACCTCAAATCCCTAGATTAAAGTCTCAAGTTTCCAAGCCCTAACTCCCTAATTTAGGCTTCAAATCCCCCTTCATGTTTAATTAGGTAGAAATCACAATTAGATCGAGTATTAAGTCTAAAATTCTTACCTCCAATAAGGTCTCTTTGATTCCCTCTTCAATCTCTCTCAAAAAAGCTCCAAAACCGAGTCAAAAATGGTGAACTTAGGCCAAAACTCGTGAAAATGGCCTTTTTATCATTCTGCCCAACGATTTGAAATCCTTCTTCGCGAACGCGGTCTAAGCCTCGCGTTTGCGAAGCACAAAATACCATTGACCAAAAATCCTCTTACACGAACGCATATGCCATCTCGCGAACGCGATGCTTCCTGACTCCAACCCTTCGCGAACGCAGGACCTCCCTCGCGAACGCGAAGGCCAAATGTCCAGCCTCTCATACTAACCCTTCGCGAACACGAGGGCCCACTCGCCAACGCGAAGGAGAAAAGTCTACAACAGCTGAAGCCAAAAATCTACAACTTCTCAACTATGCATTTGGACCGTTTACCACTCGAAACGCACCCGAGGCCCTCAGGACCTCAACCAAACATGCCAACATATCCCATAACATCATTCAAACTTGTTCCAACCTTCGAAACACTCAAAACAACATCAAAACACTAAATCACATCGGATTCAATTCTAAGAATTCCAAAAACTTCCCAATTCCGCTTTCGATCAAAAAGTCTATCAAACCACGTCCGAATAACCTGAAATTTTGAACACACATCCCAAACAACACAACGGACCTACTACAGCTCCTGAAATTCGATTCCGACCCCTATATCAAAATCTCACCTATCAACCGGAAAATGCCAAAATTTCAATTTTGCCAATTCAAGCCTAAATCTACTCCGGACTTACAAAATACATCCTGATCACGCTCCTAAGTCTCAAAAATCACCTCCTGATGCAATCCGAACCATCATAATTCACATTCGAGTCCTTTTTCATATAAGTAAACATCTGGTTGACTTTTCCAACTTAAGCTTACTCAAAAGAGACTAAGTGTCTCAAACCTTACCAAAACCTCTCTGAACCCGAACCAATCAACCCGATAACATATAATACAGCTGAATAGAAAAATAAGAAGCATAAATGGGAAAAACAGAGCGATAATTCATTAAACGACCGGCTGGGTCGTTACAGCTACCCTACTAGAATACCTTTCTTAGTAGCAGCTCAAAGAATTGTCATCATTTTCATCATATCTACACTAAAGCATCACCATTACTCCGGTTATAATAAAAAGTCAAAGCTAGGGGTTTTATTTTTTTGATTCTTTATAGTGGAACTCTAGGTTGGATCATTTATTGGAGCTGCTATTGTTGCAGTTTACCACCAAATAATCACCAGATTTCATTCCACAAGTCTAAAATTTCTTCAAGAAGACTTCTTATCTTTATGTCCTGACCATGGATTCTCAAGATTATACTTTTTATTTTTATTTTAAACTCCTTCTAATATATTTGTATGTGTGAACTTTTCTTCTATTTAGATGTTTATCATGTGCGTACATTACCCGATTATGCTATGATGTACCCATTAACAAAAATTCTTTATTTTATCATTCTCTTACCTTTCTTCCCTAAGTCCATGAGTGCATGTCTGAAGTTGGGATTATGATCAAGCCTAAGTAAGAACAAATTATTTCTGGGAAAAAGTTTGTTCATGTTCAGGATATAGTAGATATACCCTAGATCCAATCTCACATTTGATGATTTGAATATATTTTTATGAACATTATTTGATATAAAACATATATGGCATTTGATATTCTTTTATCATTGTTATTATTAATTGTTTAATTAAATTTATAAAGTCCTTGATTAAATCTTGGGACTTTTCATCGTGATGGAGATCATGATAATGAGAGTAAAGTTTCTATAATTTAATCTAAATTTTGTTCTTGATCGTAGGATTATTAATTTGGGTATTAGTAATCCGGTTAGATCAATATTTATGTGATCGTCTTTATGGGATAAAGATTAGTTGATCTCATTAACTAAATCGCATAGATAGATGATGCATATGGAGATATGATCATTGAATCGACTCATTCGATAATTCCTAATGGTTAGAATTACCATAAACTGTCAATAGTATATTCTCTTGAAGAATGTGATGTAAGAGTTTTCTTTGACCTGAGATCGTCATAGTAATTGACAAGTTATTTATTATGCTTTGATACTAGACACCTATGGCCCTAGGGCGATAGTTAAAAGGATATTGGGTACGATTAAATACTTGTAGAATTAGTAATTAATGAAGATGGAATCTGTCAACTCTTGGTAATGACTTTATGCACCGTGTTGTCATGAATTATAAATGACCAAATTAAGAACGTGGCTAGGGCAATTAAATGAAAGAAGAAAAGAGTTTCTTAGATCATTCAATGGTCGATTATATTTGACATGAACACATAGTTGGTCGCCTATTAGCATTTTACAGTCGAACCATATCCTAGGGTGACCCAAAGATATAAGGACATGATGAATTACTATATTATTCTTCTACTGGTTCTTGAGAATAAATTGTATACTTCATTATATTAAGTTGTTAAGGAGTGTTGCTAGATGCCACCCTTGATTAGTATATTGGTGTGATCAATTTACTACCGGTCACGATCTAGCCTACTAGGTAAGCCAACTAATAACTATCAAATTCCACTAATATTAATAAGATAATTAAATAAAAGGAATAATCTAAATCTTATACATTTTCCAAGGACTGGTAGTACAAATCATGAGCTTCTAAGACTAGAATTTACAAAGCTGATATGAAGTAAATACATCTTCTATTTGAAAAGTACATAAAAAGAGTTTTATAATCTACGGCTACTATGAACAAGAGGCAGCTACAACCGGAACGCAAGTACATCTTCCAATCCAGCAACCATCGAACACAACAACATTGGCATCCGGAATCTGCACGCAATGTGCAAGAAGTGTAGTATGAGTACAACCGACCCTATAAATTCAATAAGTAACAAACCTAACCTTAGGTTTAAATTAGTGACGAGTTTGAACAAAGGTCGGGTCCAACATCAATAACCAACATCAGTTCATAACAACATAAGACAATTAAATAAAGAAGTAACTTAGAGATAAAATGCTCAACTTTTTCATAGTTTTTTACGAAAATATTTCCACATGTCAAGTATATCAGTGAAACATAACTGTTTTACCGAAATCGTCGAAAATACGAGTAAGTTTGAAAACTGTGAGTTTTCCCAAAAATCCTTTCAACCTTAAATATGATGTTTCATTTTATTTCCAGATAGCATGTGTGAAATACCTCTCTATGCCCACATATCAATGTGTGTAAAACAAGTCATGAATGACGTAATACTGTACTACATGAGGAAAATGCATCTCTATGCCTATATATCATGTGCATGTCAAATGCGATGCGACTCAGTAATAAAACCATATGCATACTCTCAGAGTATCAATTCACTTAGTCCTAACAGTCACTCAGTCCTCACATGTCACTCAATCCTTCCAATCACTCGGCACTCGGCACTAGCACTTAGTAGGTACATGCGCTCACTGGGGGTGTGCAGACTCTAGAGGGGCTGCTTTAGCCCAAGAGGTATAACAAGCCAATCATGGCATAAATCAATAAATATGTTGTAGGGTGCAGCCCGATCCCATTAATATCCTCACAATCAAGCTCTCAGCCTCACTCAGGTATAAATTAATAAAATATTTACGGTGTGCAGCCCGATCCCATGAATATCCTCACAATCAGGCTCTCGGCCTCACTCAGTCATCAATCTCTTTAGTTTCTCGGGCTCTCAATGTCATGAAACCAGCCCGACAACAATGATATGATGTATCAATAAATATCAACTGAGATTGAAATATGATATGAATGCATGAATATGACTGAGTACGAAATATCAATGATATAAGTAAGGTGATAGTAAGAAACGACCACTATGGGTCTTAACAATATCAGCATAAAGCCTAAACATGATATCTAACATAATTGACAACTCAATTAATTAATCACATGGTGAAAACACAGATATCAACAAACTAGGGCCACTAAACAGTGCCAGGAAAAAATAACAGAGTCACACTTCATAAGGTGCATGCCCACACGCCCGTCACCTAGCATGTGTGTCGTCTCAATACCAATCACACAACACATAATTTGGGGTTTTATACCCTTAGCACTAAGTTTAGAAGAGTTACTTATCTCAAACAAGCCAATTCCAAACGTCGAGCAAGCCAAAGGATGATCCAAGAATTCCATAACGCGCGTAGAGACCTCTGAATGGCTCAATACTAGCCAGAAGCAACTCAAATACATCAGATAAAGTCAAAGGAAATAATTACAAATGATAAAGATCGAATCCTAAGTCAAATCCAAAATCCAGCCAAAAATCACACCCGGGCCCGCACCTCGAGGCCCGACAAAACTCACAAAATCCGATAACCCATTCAATTACGAGTCCAACCATACTAGTTTCACTCAAATCCGAATTCAATTCGACATTCAAATCTCAAAAATTTGCTTTATAAAATTTCTACAACTTTCCCCAAATTTCTATCTCAAAATACTAATTGACTAATGAAGACAATGATATATTCATGTATGTTAACCAAATTCAAGTTAGAATCACTTACCCCGATGAATTTCTTGAAAACCCCACAAAAAATCGCTACAACCGAGCTCCTAAGGTCCAAAGTGTGAAATAATACCCTAAACCTTGTTTAAATAGTACACCTCTAAACTCCTAATCTATGTTCCGCACAATTCCAAGTGCGGCTGCACATCGCAGCTCACGCAGTCGCACAAAAATGGTGTGGCCGCACCTTTTGGTGACAGCACTGCCTGTCCTTAGTATTTTGGCTATAACTTTCTCTACAGATGCTTAAATGATAACTTCTTTATTTTTCTAGAAACTAGACACGAAGAGCTACAACTTTTGTTTTTGAATCATCACAAAATTCGTTGTAGGTCAAAAGATATAAGCTTCCGAAGTTGGACCGACGAATCTACATAATCTCCCTAGAGTGCGGCCGTAGGCAAAATTGTGTGGTCCGCACTCCTCCTCTGAGGTCTGCACTTTTCTGCATTAGCACCCCAAAATGTGCAGTCTGCACCCCCAAAAGTGGCAGAACAATATCAGAGTGCCGAAATCCGTGAACTCGCTCAAAACTCACCCCGAAACACACCCGAGGCCCCCGGGACCTCAACCAAAGGTACCATCAAGTCCTAATACACCATATAAACTTAGTAAAGCCCTCAAATCACATCAAACGATAACAAAAATATGAATCACACACCAATTCAAGCTTAATAAACTTGAAACCTCAAACTTCTATAACCATTGTCGAAACCTATCAAATCACGTCCGATTGACCCCAAATTTTGCACACATGCTATAAATGACATAATAGAACTATTCTAATTTCCAGAATTAGATTTTGATCCTGATATCAAAAAGTCAACTCCCCGATCAAACTTCAAAACTTAAATTTTCGAATAACGTGAAAAACAAAAACCGGCGATTCACATAAGTCATAATACATCATACGTAGCTACTCATACCCCCAAATAACCGAGCAAAGTGTAAATGCTCAAAAAGATTGGTCGGGTCGTTACATCCTCCCATACTTAAACATATATTCGTCCTCGAACGTGCCCAAAGTTGTTCTCAAAGCCATCAAACTGCAGTGTAACCTTACCATGCACAGATCCAGGAGTAATCCCACGTCACCCTATACCATATAGGTCTGACAACACAATATATTTTTTTTTCATAATTCATCCTAGCCTATAAGCCTCTGAACCAAATTTCCAACATCCGGACTTTCTATAAGATCATGATCTCGCATCTACACACTGTGTAAGTCTGAACAAGCTGTATCAAGCCTTCAGCATAACCCAAGATGTAATCACGTGATATACCGCAAAACTCAAATACTCATAGCAATAATTTCCAATCACAGTAGCTACTCAAAACAACTCAATACTCGTAATAAACCTCTTATCAAATGAAGCCATGTTCCAACACCTTCATATACTACCAATGATGAAAGAAACACACAGAAATTCATAACCATTCGTCAGATCAACAAGTCATAGAGCTCCCTCTATTTCGACAAGAACTATAGCAAATTTCTAAGCCGACTTTCGATATTATCTTTCCAGCAATGTTGTAATCAAATTCGATAGTATTTATTCTAGGTCCAGAGACCCCATCTCATCCAACACGACCACTCTAGTGACATGACACATCAATACAATCTAAAGCTGCCACTCGTGTAATCCTTGCACCAATAAGCAACATTCCAAATGTACTTAATCATGGAAGTGACTAAAACGAATGAACTATCCTGCCAGCTTAATAAGTACCTTCACAATGCCATGCTAAGAGCCTATCACACACCGTAGAACCAAAACACATGAATCCCACACAAAGGATCATATCTCAACGTAACTCTGCTGCAATGCGTGACCTCATCCAAACACTGGTCCATGGCATATACCTCAAGCCACCTTGCTCAAAATCAATAACCACGCGCATTCGACATCAAGTTCCCAAAGTATATTACCATAACCACGGAAAATAAATAAAAAAATACCACAATCCAGAAAGAACATAACCAATGCGCAATCTATCATGCAATACCCAGATGCTCATCTCGCTAAGATTCTGGTATAATTCCAAAATAGAACCGCACCATATGTGCATATAACCAACGAATTGCAACTCCTCGTAGCATAGAAGAGTAACTCACAGATCATCTCAGAACACAAATAGACTCAACAACCACCAAATGGCACATCCCTCAACGATAGCAATATGGAGCCAACCAATCCGACTCGATGAAAATACACGTCCTAATTGGGCTTACTGATGAACCCCCAAATTAGCTCTAGCAACCCATAATTAAATAAATAACCCTCCGAAAGTCCACCATGATTGAATCACATCACATACCATCCTCTGACTAGCTCCGACCACAACTTCACAGTCCATAACCACAAAACAATCTACTCCTTAGAACTCCCAGTCTCCAAATCCATAGAACACACGAATCACCATATGTGATCCCAACTCCACCGCCCGAATGTCTACACATCTCTCATACACGATCATCCCACGAGGAATACTTATATAATTCTTCTGTGCCATAGAGCAAAATTTGATTATCAACATTCTTCAACTAGATGAGTACCACAATACCAATAAATTATCCATAGATCAAAATACAACACCCCTTCTGAAACTTACACTCTCATCAAGCCATGTCGAATAGTAATATCATTTATCTTGTCATCTGAAACCGACCCTGCTGCCTAAGAATTTTATGACCTTCTCTTCAAAACTGAACTGACCTCACTGATGCAAATCCCAATTCCACACAACACACCGCACATACCATGCCATCATATGAAAAATACGAGAACTTCATTTCATAATCCACTCTGAGTCATAAGCAACCACATGCTCAATTAGCCAAGAACCTTCCATTTGATCCGACCTAGGAGAAAATCACAATACGCATCATGCCCCCCAAATCAATACGAAATATACACCTCGAACCGTGGTAGAAACCCTTGAGAACTCTTCAAAGCCCATTTGCACATAACGAAGCCGAAATAACTGAACCTCTCTAACTCGACCAAGCCACGCAGATCGTCAAAATGTAAGAGTATCATCATAAAACACCTATAGAAACTCATTACATCATAAGAACCGAAATAGCCAATCACATCCGTTACCATGCTGAATCAACCCGTTACCAAACTGTCATAATTCTCAGAGTTCCTTCTGGATTACCTTCAATTGATACTTTTCCTTGCTAGTACACTATTATCCTTAACCAAAACTTTCCCCATGAACTTTAGCATAGAACCACACTTCCCTAAGGCTTATAAGCCGTTGAATTCCCTCTTAAGTACCCCAAAATTACCATAACCGAGATACTCACTCTGAATAGACCTTCTATGAATTTAAAGCTGTTAATCTTACCTTCCTAATACTGAATGTAGAATCCATAGGGATATAGAAATATTGCGAGTCTTGACACCATCCAATGTAACTCTCAGCTTCTAGCCATATACAAATCCGCAACATTCTC
Source organism: Nicotiana sylvestris (assembly GCF_000393655.2). Classification (NCBI taxonomy): domain Eukaryota; kingdom Viridiplantae; phylum Streptophyta; class Magnoliopsida; order Solanales; family Solanaceae; genus Nicotiana; species Nicotiana sylvestris. The sequence continues at coordinate 51,468,898 of NC_091060.1, read as the reverse complement.
AATCGCTATGTATAAATCTTGAATTTATTAGAACCATCCTCGAGAGTTATCCACTCTACTGGAACCTCAATAGCATTGCCCAAACAAATCGAACGACATATGCCCCAGTTTCACCCCAACACCCTAAGAAGTAATTCACCCCTCTAAGCAACCTATCAAATTTCTACTCTATAAACACTACATCCTTCACGAGTAAACACTCAATCATTCTATGATTTCCCATATACCCCTAGAGTGTAATACAACCTGTATCCAGAAATTCCTTACTCGAGTCATCCTCGATCTCAACCTCTGCAAGTCATAACTGATTCGCCAGTATACCTCAAACTGAACCCAATACAACACATAACCATGCAATCAACTAGTCGATAATAGACTCCCCCACTTGGCGCAAATCCAAGGAATAAAACATCTGATAACTTACAATACCCATACTCTATTGCTGCCAAAATCAGCATTGAAATTCAACTAAATCCTTCATAAGCTCATGTAACACAACCCATCTAATATCAAAAATCATCTGCAAGTCTCGCATTCACACTTGTAACAGCCAAGCTAACTCTCATATATGATCCAAACTCAAATTGCAACACATATAATTCACTAGCAAATGAGGACTCTTAACAACACAATCTAGGGATCACACAACCTCAGGACATCCCGCAGAAGATAACCCACATGCTTAGCCTCAAACTAACATCTTTCTATACCCTTCCACAATCATATCTATTACGCAACCACTTAATCTTCCTGAGTTTGAACTTATATCACAACATGAAAATCTACTCCCCTCCTCAACCTAACGTCATGAAAAGGATCCTTCAACATACCCATAACTCGAGACTATATGTCAAATCAAGGTGGAAATCAAGTACCCAATAATTCTTTCTACACCTCAAGTCAACCCCTTCTCGTCGCATTCAAATTATATGAACACATTTCGCAGTCACATCATACTAATCATGTAGTCATCCAGGCCCAAATTCCACTAATAGGGACACTATCGAACATATAAATCCAACGCACATACTCACACAATCAACATCTCTATGCTCAAGCTACAGTCAAAACCCGACCAAAAGTCCTCCAGATTGGCCCGTCATCAGCGCACTAAAATCACATCTTGCACCACATACATGGAATCACAAGCCGTTGATGCTATGCTGATACCGAATGCTCATGTGCGCATACAAAAGCGTGGAAGGAATTTAAAGGATTACGCTTCAAGCTGAATCAATGTCGCACGATAAGGAAAGAAAGATGGGAAGTATATCCTAAATACCCTGTAGCCTCTCGAAGATAGGTATGGACGTCATCATACTGATCCACAAGACTCTACTAGACATTTGCCCATGACTTGTAGAATTTATGAACCTATAGCTCTTATACCAATCTGTCACGACCCCAAATCCACTAGTCATGATGACACCTAACCCAACCCGCTAAATAAGCCAACTAATAACTATCCAATTCTACTAATAGTAATAAGACAATTAAACAAAAGGAATTATCTAAATCTTATACATTTCCCAAGGACTGGTAGTACAAATCATGAGATTCTAAGAATAAAGTTTACAAATCTGATACGAAGTAAATACATCTTCTGTTTGAAAAGTACATAAAAAGAGTTTTATAATCTACGGCTACCATGAACAAGAGGCAGGTACAACCAGAATGCATGTACATCTTCCAATCCAGCAACCATCGAACATAGCAACATCGACATTCGAAATTTGCACACAATGTGCATGAAATGTAGTATGAGTACAACCGACCCCATGTACTCAATATGTAACAAACCGAACCTTAGGTTGAAAGTAGTGATGAGCTTGAACAAAGGTCAGGTCCAGCATCAATAGCCAACATCGGTTCATAACAACGTAAGACAATTAAATAAAGAAGTAACTCAGAGATAAAATGCTCATCTTTTTCATAGTGTTTTTCGAAAAGATATTTCCTCCTTTGAAGTATATCAGTGAAACCCAACTCTTTTACCAAAATTGTCGAAAATATGAGTAAGTTTGAAAACTGTGAGTTTTCCCAAAAATCCTTTCAACACTAAATATGATGTTTCATTTTCTTTCCAGATAGAATGTGTGAAATACCTCTCTATGCCCACATATCAATATGAGTAAAATAAGTCATGAATGACCTGATACCGTATAGCATGAGAAAAATGCATCTCTATGCCTGTATGTCATGTGCATGTCAAATGCGATGCGACTCAGTAATAAAACCATATGCATACTCTCAGAGTATCAATTCACTTAGTTTTCCCAGTCACTCAGTCAACACACTCACTCAGTCCTCACAACCACTTAGTCCTTACAGTCACTCAATCCTCCCAATCCCTTGACACTCGGCACTCGCACTCAGTAGATACCTGCGCTTACTGGAGGTAGGCAAACTCCGGAGGGACTTCTTCAGCCCAAGCGCTATAACAAGCCAATCATGGCATAAATCAATAAAACATGTTGTAGAGTGTAGCCCGATCCCATAAATATCCTCACAATTAGGCCCTTGGCCTAACTCAGGCATAAATCAATAAAACATGTTGCGGCGTACAACCTGATCCCATAAATATCCTCACAATCAGGCCCTTGGCCTCACTCAGTCATCAATCTCTCCAGTCTCTAAGGCTCTCAATGTCATGAAACTAGCCCGACAACAATGATATGATGTATCAATAAATAACAACTAAGACTGAGATATGATATGAATGCATGAATATGACTGAGTATGATATATCAATGATATCAGTTAGGTGACATCAATAAACGACCATTATGGGTCCTAACAATATCAGTATAAAGCTTAAACAGGATATCTAACATGATTGACAACTCAGTTAATTAATCACATGGTGAAAACACAAATATCAACAAACTAGGGCCACTATACAGTGCCAGGGAAAAATAACAGAGTCATAATTCACAGGATGCACACCCACACGCCTGTCACCTATTATGTGTGTCACCTCAATACCAATCACACAACACATAATTTAGGATTTCATAATCTCAACACTAAGTTTAAAAGAGTTATTTATCTCAAACAAGCCAAATCCAAATGTCGAGCAAGCCAAGCGATGCTCCAAGAATGCCATCACGTGTGTAGGGACCTCTGAACGACTCAAAACTAGCCAGAAGCAACTCAATAAAAATCAAATAAAGCCCAAGGAAACAATTACAAATGATAAAGATCGAATCCTAAGTCAAATCCCAAATCTGGCCAAAAATCACACCCAAGACCGCACCTCGGAACCCGACGAAACTCACAAAATCCAACAACCCATTCAATTACGAATCCAACCATACTAGTTTTACTCAAATCCGACTTCAATTCGACATTCAAATCTCAAAAATTCACTTTATGAAATTTCTACAAAGTTTCCCAAATTTCCATCTCAAAATACTAATTGAATGATGAAGGCAATGATATATTCATGTATATTAACCAATCCGAGTTAGAATCACTTACCCCGATGAATTTCTTAAAAAACCCACAAAATATTGCCACAAACTAAGCTCCCAAGGTCCAAAATGTGAAATAATACCCTAAACCTCGTTTATATAGTACACCTCTGAACTCCCAATGTGCGGTCGACCTAATTCCAAGTGCAGCGGCACATCCCAACTTCTGCGATCGCACAAAAATGGTGCAACTGCATTGCCAAGACTTAGTATTTTGGCCATAACTTTCTCTATAGATGTCCAAATGATGACTTCCTTACCTTTCTAAGCACTAGACACGATGGGCTACAACTGTCGTTTTTGAATCATCTCAAAATTTCTTGTAGATCAAAAGATATAAGCTTCTGAAGTCGGACCGGCGAATCTGCAGAATCTCCCTAGACTGCAGCCGTAGGCAAAATTGTGCGGTCTGCACTCCTCCTCTGAGGTCCAAACTTTTCTGATGTGGTCCGCACTACTATGTGTGATCCGCACCTCTCCTTCGCCTCAACACCCCAAAATGTGTGGTTCGCATCCCTAAATGTGCCAGAACAATATTGGAGTGACGAAATCCGCAAAGTCGCTCAAAACTCACCCCGAAACACATTCGAGGCCCCCGGGACCTCAATCAAAGGTACCATCAAGTCCTAAAACACCATATAAACTTAGTCGGGCCCTCAAATCACATCAAACAACAACAACAAAAACATTAACCGCACACCAGTTCAAGCTTAATGAACTTGAAACGTCAAATTTCTATAACCTATGTCGAAACCTATCAAATCACATCCGATTAACCTCAAATTTTGCACACAATTTATAAATAACATAGTGGAGTTATTCCAATTTCTAGAATCAGATTTCGATCCCGATATCGAAAAGTCTCCCTGGCCAAACTTCCAAACTTAAATTTCCAAATAACTTGAAATAGCAGAAATTTAAGTCTAAATTTCTCCTCCTTCTCTCTAGGAAGGCCTTGAATAGTAACTCCGTCACTATTCACCGGGCCATAACTCCGGCGTCCGACGGTGGAACTTCACAAAGTTGGTGTTAAAACATATATCTACTCTTTGCGCACAATCCCAATTGGTTTCATCCTCAAATTCATAGCCAATTTTTCCAGATCTTAAATTCAATTTCGCGACTACTGTAGCATCGACAAATATTTTTCAGATTTCGGCTTTTTTAGATGTTTTTTGCGGCAGGTATGTGATGTTTTGAGCAGCCATGGATGCTGCTGTCTCTCTCCAGCTCCAAGCTGTGGGAGAGTCCACCCAAATCAGTAGAGAAACTTATCCAATTCACAATACAAAATAGTCATATGCATCGCAACTACAAGGATAACAACTGTCGCAAATTCGTCAAAGGTGAAGTTATGTCCACTCACGTTTCAACATGGTGAACCTACTGTTGAATTCTCAACTGAAGATGTTAATGCGTTTACAATTGAGGAGGGTTTTACAATTGAGGAGGGACTGCATCAAGCAGTTATTCTTAAGTTCTCATATGGGAAGCCAGATATCCATGAGTTGCGACAACTTATACTAAAACAATTTGACGTCAAAGGGTATTGTAACATTGGACAGCCTGAATATCGACACATACTGGTAAGGTTTGATCTCTTTGATGATTTTGTTCAGGTGTTATAAAAAACTACTGGTTTTGTTAAGGCAAAGGGAGATGAATTCTTCTTTAGGTCATTCCCATGGACGATGGGATTTAATCCACATCAAGAAACCTCTAGAGCAGTCGTTTGGATTTCTATGCCAGATCTGCCTGTAAATTTCTTTGCAAAGAAATCCTTAATGCACATAGCTTCAGCTGTGGGGAAGCCTTTAGTAGTGGACAAAGCGACACAAGATAGAACACGACCAAGTACGACGAGGGTGAAGGTGTTGCTAAACCTACTGGACAAACATCCTAAGCGTGTTAGGATTTACATTGTTGATAGAAATTCAGGGAAAATTGTTGAACATTTTCAGGAGATCGTGTATGATAACTTTCCAAAATTTTGTACTTGTTGTAAACATCAAGGCCACGATGAAAGATCTTGCCGTTGGAGGATCGAGAAAAATAAGGAAACTGCTGCTCCAATGAAAGACGTTGAAGGGCTGGGCAATCTGGACAAATTGAAAGGTGATGCCAGGGTTTTTCTTAATGCAAAAAGAGTAGTACAAATAGTAGGGGAGACAACAAATGTTAATGTAGTTGAGCAACATGTTGTGCAAGGTGATGAAGGAAAACAAACAGACAAGGGGCATATGGATGGAACAAATGGTATGATTACTGAAGAAAAAACAGCAGGTTCTAAACGTGCAGCTGTGAAGAATGCTTCTGATGTGCATGTTGAGGGGCAAGGTTTTGAAGGTAATTTAGAGAATGGTATGGCAAAGGGAGATCGAGGAACAACTGGGTTTGAGTAGGTTGTTCGAGGTTCTGCTGGTAACGGCATATAGTTTACACAAGCAGCATCTACTAGCGCTGTGAATGCAATTGGTGATGATACTTTGACTGCAGGTATTAAGGCAGTGATCGAGGATTTTAGGCAGCCTCAAAATTTGGTGGACGAGCAGACTACTGCTCCTGTTCAATCTGCTTATTTGAGGGTTGGAAATACTGGTGGAGTTACATTGCAATCAGCTGGAGTTTTGCATTCACATGCTGGTGTTTGGAAAACTACCGTTCCTTTGACTCCTTCTGTTGATCGAACAGGTTCTGATCCTAGGGTGCCAGTTACAGGTTCTGATCCTAGGGTGCTAGAAAGCTGGAATATGGTAACATCTAGAAAATCACCTACAAAGCAGGTGAACTCACAGAAACAACAGAAAACAGATGCTGGACGAAATACATCTAGCAGTGTTTCTAAAACCATGAATGCAGACAACGCTATGTTGTCTAGTCATCGTGTGGCAGATGCTGGAGATGCCCCAGCTTTTAAGAAGCCTCAAGATAATTTTCCATGTGATATTCCTGCTAGTAGAGCTCTGGATACGATTTACAAAGCTGTGGGTGGTAGAATTTTAGCTGGACTTCCTAAAGGTTCAGATTTTGAAACTGAGCTTACTGAATTACCTGAAGCTACTGCTGTTGGTGGTGACTTGACTGATGCTTTAGGGCAAGTTAAAGATGGGAAAAAGATTGAGGGTGTAGGTGTGGAGAAGAAAAAGGAAGTTGGAGATAATAAGAAGTTGAAGTATATCTGTACCAAGCTGGACGTTAATAGTTCTACAACTTTTCTGTCAAATGCTATAGCTCCAAATGCTACACCATCAGTAGCAGCTGTTGATCATGAGCAAAATTTAACTCCAATAGCTGTGCAGGCAAATGCTACTGCTGGTGTTGGTTTAGATGTTACAGGCTTTGAAAGTGAGGCAACACCAAGAACCAGCCATTCAAAAACACTACAAAGTGTAAAACAAAAGCAGAAACCAGAAGTTTCAGCTGCTCTAGTAAGTGGCTCAAAAGACATGGTTCTTGTCGATGATCCAAAGGCTGTGGAAGTGACAGGAGCATTTACAACAGAGGAAGATGTTGAAATTAATTCAACAACGTTAAAAGATTTTCATTCAACCCAGCAAATAGTTCCAGTCTCCAGCAGTAGCAAAGGACATAAGCCCAGTAACAATCTGATGAAAAATATGAGTTTTCGACGAAATGTTTCAACATGCAATTTAGACGACGTGGTGAAGGATGTTCGTGAACCTATTTTCAGCCCCTCCAAGCTGCAATTCTCTAGTCCTCAAGTGGAGAAAATCATCAAAGATGCTCAGGTTTCAATGATGTTGAATGCCAATCCCATGATCAAGTAACCTTTGGTCACTTTGAATACATCGGCGCAAGAAATTCTTTCTCAAAGTGTGAAGTCGATTGGTGAACATAGTGGTTCTGCACAACCTCTACTATCTACAGGTAATGATAAGGAAGTCATCAAGGACAGAGGTGAAGACTTGAGGGAGAAGATCAATGAAATAACAGTTAGACAAGAGGAGAAATCTTTTGATCGAATGATGCCAAGGAGTAAAACCTGGGCAGATCGAGCTGAGTATGAAGAAGAGGAGCATTGGGAAAATGGTGTGGATGATGAGCTTGATGATTCCATTGAACAACAATCTGGGCAGCAGCGGCGACGCAGTCAAGAAGCTTCTTATGCTCATGGTCATTATCCTGGGCTGCAACAATAGCATGCACGCACTCAATGTGATGCACTCTTGCATCCAAATGCAGGACAACAACAACATTTTCCTACTAGCTTCATGACTGGACAGCATAAGCAGATTACAAGCAATCTACAAATTGAAAAGAGCACAATGGTTACTAGCTCGAAGGCAAAGGCAGCAAACAACAAATCTGGACGGCAGAAGCAGCAAATTGTGAACACTCCTACTGCTATTTGTGATCGATATGAAGCAGCACCAAATCTGGGACAACAACAGCTAATTAAAACAGTCCACAGTCAGTAAGTTAGGGGCCAAAAAATGGACAGCAACACAAGGAAAGAATTTGGCTCGACGCGATACAGCAGCGAAATGGCATAAATGTACCTGAAGCCAACTCGATTGTAGTTCTAGACGCAAATCAATCTAGGCAGCAACAACTTGATCCAAACAATTCACCTGTTATACATACTTATGGTCGAAAAGCAACAACAATGTCCAAATTGGCATCGACTTTGACATATGCTGGACAACAACAACTTATTCCAGCTGCTAGTCCTATAGGTGATAGACAAGTCACAACACCAACATCTGGATAGAAGCTAATTGCTACAACCAATCAATTTATGTCAGACGATGAAAGAATGTATTTGGAATCAATTCTGAGTGCCAATGCTCCACAATATGTGAATTTGGGGATTGACTTGAATTTAGCAAGAGAGGACGATCCAATGTTTGCACTGTGTAAGCAACATGATTTATCACCCTCGCGCATCGGACCAAATCACAACATTCATACAAGAGATAAAAGCTGGGACAACAAGGTGAGTGAGGAAGGAATTGTTAGGCGACTTCCAATGAGAGTTGCCAAACAAAAGCAGGCTGCCCCAACTACTTCTACGAGGTCCAACCGTTCAAAAAGGAAATGATGTTTTTTAAATACATTTTGCACAGGGTTGAGGAAAACGACAAAGAATTACAAATTGAAGATTTTTCAAGTTTGGAAAAGAAGGGACAAGAATCACATTGGTACTACATTTTATTTTACCATTTTCTTAGTATCCTCACCTGTAATATTATCACAGAGTATGTTATAAACTCTGTGATGATCATAGAATATTTGGTCCTTTCAACTTCATATTTTTTACATGCTTGCTAGTAGACGAGGCTATTATAAGCCTCAATAGGATAAGTAAGGTAAGGTTTAGCCCGGTTTGTGTTGCCTTGGTCCTATGCCTTTGGAAAATATCCACACGGCTATGAGATTATATGCCCTCGTGAGACAATGCCGGCAGCTACACCATGAATCCTCTACATGAGGTTGCCATCATAAGGCAATGTGAGGCGCATAAGAGTGATTATATAGCCAAGGCATATGGGTAACAAAACTGGTTCTATTGTCCCCCTTATTTGTACTTTTCCTAATTGTTGTAATTTTATTTTCTTTTATTAATAAAAAACTAGCCCTAGGAGCTTGCCTAGCGGATTGCAAAAAAAAAAAAAACTTGAAAACCAAACCGACGATTCACATCATAATACATCATACGGAGCTACACATACCCTCAAACAACCGAGTAAAGTGTGAATGCTTAAAACGACCAGTCGGGTAGTTACACTAACAAGTGTTCTGATATTTGCTAAAGGATTAATTAATTTATTATTTGACAATTGAATTAGTCAAATAAATAAAATTAGTATTCCAAATAAAATATTATTATATTTTTTGCTAGCACAGTGGATATATTGTAAACAAATTGAAGTTTTCTATTTTGAATAGGAAATTTAAATTACATCTCTTGGTTGATATATATATATATATATATATATATATATATATTACAGCGTACTTGGTAATTATAATTAATATTTATGTATATGAATATAATGTTGACTAAGTTGTAGAATTTAATTTAGAATTGAATTCACGTGTAAAATCAACAAAAAGGAATTGTTGGCAACTCAAACCCATTTGGAATGAGATTATATTTTTAGTAGAAAAATATTGTTAAAAAGACTCATAAGTTAAAACCAACTTTGAGTTGGATTAACTAGAAAGTCCAGAAAGGTCGTATGGCTCTCATTATCCAATGAGTAATGGGATTAGTAGTTTTCTATATAAAATTATGAAAGTCCAATTTATGCATTAGTCTTCACGTTTTTTTTAAACCTAAGGAAACCATTTGGTGCTCGAATATATATATACATACATCACCAAATAACGTGAGGAAGTTACAACTTCGGATGAGCTGCAAGAAAACCACTTTATGAAAGTGAAATTGCAATATATAGTCGAGAGAAAAAATACAATTATAAAAAAAATATTTCTTCTTATTGTACCATTGAGTTGGAATTTTTGAGAAAATTTCAGCACAATATTTTTCGTTCAATTTGTTCGCGGGTTTAATTGATCAAAGACTTGATAACAAGGATCGGTCTCGGTGTGGATACATATACAGTCTTTGCACTATCAAAGAAATTTTGAAACGAGGCTCTCTTCACCAGGTACGTCTTAAATCTGATCTTTGACATATGAATAAATTTTAAATACGAAAAGATCTAACTAGGATTGTTATTGTCTTCCGCTGCATGTTACGAACCTCTATATGCAATCCTTCAGTGGTATAAAAGCCATGGTTTCTCGTATCTAAAATTTGTTTACAAAATATTTTAGGATTGTTTACCTCGAAAATATGAGTAATAATTAAATTTGGTTTGTGGTTATAAAGATATGTGATTTAGGTCAATACCAATTAATAATCAAGAAGTATAAAGTATAAATGAAATAAATGAATGAATCAAACCAGTGTTACTTAAGCTATATCGACCTCGATGCCAGTGACCGCGAGGTGGGTTAAGAGCAGTAAGGTAAGAACACTAAAGCAAGAATAGTAAAGCTAAAGTACAATTATGATGAACAATGAGCTAAAAAGTAAGATAGTATATTCTTTGCCAATGATTAGATTATGTTTACAAATGATTAAGGTCCCCTTTATATAGGAGGGGAGCCCTAAATAAGAAACATTTCCATTTACAATAAAGAATCTTATTGGGACAACTGTGTAACTGCCTAGTACGGACTTGTACTAATTCGTACAAATCAATTCCTGAATTTACGGCATGATCTTGGGGACGTGGCGAGAATCTCCTTCTGTAACAAACTTATAACGACACTATCTCGGAGTTGGTCATACTTGGCTCCGATGTTTCTCGAACACTTAGGTCTTCGAGCCTCTTATTCTGCCTTCGAGCCCGAGCTTGGTCTTTATCGAACTTCTTCCCTCGGTGCGCGTATCGAGCATACTAAATCGGGGGCACCTGATTTCACCGTATACAGATAGTCCCCGCATTTCTTAGAGTAAAATGATAAGAAATGATTTGATTTTCGATTTTCAAAGCCATTGATGATGACTCCATCCCCATGACGTAAGCGCTCGAAATGACCAAAATGTCCCATTGGTTCGCTTCCCCAAAACATTAAATGCATCCCAGTATTGGTCAGACGCTAGCGCCGTTAAAACCCCGCTTCCCATCTATAAATATAAGGTGTAGTCCCTAGGAAAGCTTTACTTCAATCTTTAAACCACCTCTAAACCTCCTTTATATCTCTGTCTCTTCATCTGCTTCCTTTCATTATCTGCTTCTACCGCCTTTTTAGTATCTAAAAATGCCAAGCTCCGCCGTCTTCTGCATCTTATAATCCAAAATTATGGCAAAAACCTCTAAAATAGTCCCTCAAAAAGAAAAGGTTTCCTCCACTTCTTCCCGTCCGGCCAGTGATAAAGCGCCGGCCCTTCACAAGATTGTTCCTGTCGCATGCGTCTGAAAGAAAGACTTCGACGTCGAGAACCCCTTACAGTTCCTGGCCGATGTGAACATGCATCGAGGTACATTTGTTCGATAACAGAAAAGTACCTCGAGATTGTGAAAAAGGAGTGCGGCTAGGGGGACGAGGTCATGGCACATATCCCGGACCCCGATGAGAGCATCACAACTTGTGTGGAGGCGTTCTTAAGTGTTTACACTTACCCCTTCATACTGGGTCCCCTCGATCCAGTGGTGATCAATTTTTTCAAAAGGTACGAGGTCACTCTTGGTCAGATCCATCCCTCCTTTTGGCGCATCGTGATTATGCTGCTCTATTTTTCTAGCAAGGCCAATGGGCTGGAGTTTACCCTCCATCACCTTATCAGATTGTATCGGCCTTAGCTTTTTCGCAGACTGATCAAGCTCATGCATCGATCGAAAAAAGCCTTCTTTGCAAGAAATGATGAGACCAAAAACCGAGGCTGGATGAGTTGGTACATCGGAGTGAGGACCTCGGACATCATTCCCAAGGAAAAAAATACCATTTTCGGAGAGATGGAACCCTAATCGTAAGTAAAAATTCTTTTTCTGGTATCCCATTGTGTTTCATTCTCGCATTGTGTGATGTCTTTACCTTTTCATGCAGCTGATGCTTGGATGCCACATGTAATCTCTGACCTCGAGGACTGGGTTAGGAAGTTGGCTGCGACTTCCTCGTATGACGAGTGCAAATGGAGTGACTTGTCAAGGAGTAAATGGGAAGCTAAACACCATGGCGAGTTTTCCTGTATATGCTTTTCCTTTGATGATTTTCTTTTTTATCGAAGCCGCCTATTTCCCAACACTCAATTTCAAATTCATGAAGGCATTGGAGATTCCTTCGAGATAAGGCCGCCCCTCCTGGGGAAGAGATCGAGTCCCTGATTCTTAAGTCGGGGAAAGATAACAAGAGAAAAAAGGTTTTGAAACTCGAAGACCCCCATGATAACAAGGCTCTTGCTCGAAGACGAAGGAGGAATGTTGTCCACGTTGACTCAGACTCGGCCCACCAGTCCTGGGATGATGAAGAGGATGCGGATAAAGAATGAATGCTGGTGACCCGAACTAGGAAACCAGTCGAGACCATCTCCAGATCGGAGATCTTGCCTTATGGAAAGGAAACTCCGAGGGAATGTTCGGGAAAAGCCCCCGAATCACCGGAGATCGAGATTATTCTGCCTCTTCCGACAAGCATACCACAAGGGACAAGTACCGAGACCCTTAACGCTGAACAGAGTTCCCCGAGTGACTTGCTCAAGGCCGTGACAATGGGTCATTCTCCTTCCTTACCATTTTTTTCTGAGGAGACGATGAATGAAGCTCGAGCTCTGCGAGCTCTGGACCTGAGCAGATTCCCCGTTGAAGAAGATCCTTTTCGAGACTGGTTTACTGGGGTTGATGAGGCTGATGACCTCAACGACGCATCCACCCTCTTCGAGGAGGCTCAATGTCTTTTTTCCCAGGTAAGTGTTGGCTCCCGCTGTTATAAACTTTTCTTCTTCTCCCTTTCTTTTAATTGATAATTTTTTTGCTTTTTGTGTAGGACATTACCAAATTCAAGGTCGAGCTGAGCCAATGTGAGGCCAATCTTAAGAAGTCTTCGATTGAAGAGAAGGCCCTAAGGCTTCTTTGCGGCCAAAAAGAGGAGGAGATCAAGGACCTTCGGGCTGAGTTGGCAAAACCCTATGAAAACGAGGCTAAGCTAGACAAGAAGGTAACAGTGATTTTAACAGAGTATGGTCTTCTTGGCCTTACTGCATAAGCTAATACTTTGATGTCTCAGCTGCAGCAAAAGTTGGAGATGATTGGGTAGCTTCAGGGCGAGGTCGATCAGGTTAAGGCTGATTGCAACAGATGGAAGGAAAATATGGATTAGCTCGCTGCCGATAACTCAATTAGACTCAGCTAAGACCCAACTCCGGGGTGCAATAGTGAAGAATCTGCCAAGGCTAAGCAAATCGAGGAGCTTGAGGCCAAACTTGCTGAAGTCAAGGCTAAGGTTGCTGATGCCAGAGCTGAAGTGGAGAGGACGAAGGTCACTACCGATAAGACCATCGCCGTATACATGAGGGATGTTGAGGCTATTCAAGCAGAGCTAAGGGAGGCCTCTAATCGGGAAAAGCGGAGCAACGATCTAGCTAAGTGCCGATCACAGAGGGAGACCCTTGATGCCTGTGGTTTCGACCTCACTGAAGAGATAGCTCATGCAAGGGCAATGGAAACCGATGCCAGGTTCCTCGTTTCCTCCGATGATGAGGATTCTGCTAATGGTTCCAAGGACGGGAGAAATAAGGACGGAGTCCCCGAGGAAGAGGTTCCCGAAGATGCGGCTCCCGAAATGCAGCTCCCGAGGATATGACCTCCAAAGATGTGGCTCCTGAAGGTGTGGCCTCAAAAGTAGATTAGGTTCTTTTGCTTTTTTTTTTTGTATAAGGCCCTTTGCGGGCATTTGTAAATACTTTCCATGAATATAAGAACTTCCTTTTCTTTTCACTTTACCTTCGATTTGTATTGATTTCTGCTTCGCTTCTGTTTGTGAAAAGCTTTACTGTTACAATTTCAATGATCAAATGAGCTTTTGGCCTGGACTCAGAATAAACCCTTAGGTTTTTAGTGATCAGTAGGTGATTTTTGAACTTATAATAACAAAATACCTCTTAAGGATTTTTGGTTAGCCCACGAGCAATGCTCAAGTCGACTTGATGCGAGTCCAGGATGATGTGACTCTTGAGTCCGAGTTGAGTGAGAGCGAGGTCTCAAACTCTATATGTTTTCAGCCCTTAGACTCTTTTTGTATTGTCCCTTAGGCTCTTTTAGGTCGGCTCTTAGGCTCTTTAAATTAGGCCAATTCGGCCTCCAAGACGGCTATAATTTTCTCTCTTTTTGGCTAAAAGACTTGGTGAAAGTTTATTTATGCCTTAGCATGTGTTTTTGTAACCATTGGATTTTTTGAAGGTTCGGCGGATTGAAACCTTATTTGTAATTTTTTTGTGTAAACACAATCGAATACATCTTGAGGTTTTTTCGAAGGCTGATGTTTATCGAAGCCTTCAAATTATTCGAGGGCTGATTTTATCGAAACCCTTTATCATTTGCTTTTGCAGAGGATACCCCGATTTAATCGGTTTTTTCAAAGTGTTTAAAGGCCTGTAATTTATGGAGAAATTCAGACATCTCCGAGCCGTATTATATTTGCTGTAGCCTTTATATAAACTTAGTCTTTAATATGGCCGTAGCCTTCGGGTATGTCTCTTGGACTTATTTCCCGATAAACTTTCAAACTTGTTCGAAATCTTAGTCCCCGAGTATGATGGCCTTGGCCTTTATATCCAGGGGATGCCTCTTTGAGGTCTTATAAGTTCGATTTCTTGATGACTCGGATGTGTTGACTATCGAAGACAGTCCCAGAGTATTCGGGGTGTATTTCTGTTCTGGCCCTTGGGCTGTTTCTCATAGAATTATAAGTGTAGAGCTCGTATAATAGTAGACTTCTTTGAGACGCAAAGTGTTTTGATATAGAAAGAATGCTTCTTTGAATAATTGATACATGTGTACAAGTTTTGCCGTCGGGGCTCGACTATTCTATATGGACACGGTTCATCTGACCATTTGGCCCTTTACAAAAATCTCCTATCGAGGCCCTCTTTAGCGTGAAGTATTTTCCTCGAAAATATAACCTACGAGGGTGATTCCCCCTAGTATTCGAGGTTGATTGAAAAGAAGCCTTGGATGCTGTTGAGTTCTCCTTAGGTAGCACATAGTTGTTGGCTCGTTAAAAACCTCGCCGATAAAATCCATTTGGGACAAAATCCGATCTAAGGGAAAAATAGTGCAACACATGCTTTAAAACCTAAGGCCTTCATGTAAAAAGGTGCCTTCGATAGCTTTGATCGAACACCTGCAATAGGTTAGTTTCAAATTCAAATGGACAAAAAGAGAAAGTCATACCTTAGCAATAGTATCGTTTGAGTAATGATACGGTTCAATTGTTTGACAGTTGTTTACATTCCATTGTGCTAAGTTTGTAAGATCCTTTACCGGCAACTATGAGGACTCGGTACAGTCATTCCCAATATGGGCCCAGTTTCCCTTCATTCGGGTCTCGAGTGTTGAGGGTGACTTTTCGTAGAACTAAGTCTCCGATTCTAAAGTGTCGAAGGTTGGTCCTTATATTGTAGTATCTCTCGATTCTTTGCTTCTGCATGGCCATCCGAACAAGTGCCGCCTCTCGTTTTTCATCTAACAGCTCGAGGCTAGTATTCATCACCTCGTGATTTAACTCATCCGATGCATGTCAAAACCTGGCGATAGTTTCTCCGACCTCGGCAGGGATAAGTGCCTCAGAGCCAAATACTAAAGAGAATGGAGTAGCCCCCATGCTAGACTTCTATGTTGTTCGATATGCCCAAAGGACCTCGGGTAGAACTTCTCTCTATTTTCCTTTTGTATCGTCCAACCACTTCTTTAAGTTTTGAATGATTGTTTTGTTTGTTGACTCGGCCTGCCCATTATCGGTTGGATGCTATGACATTGAAAGAATCCTCTTTATTTTGTGCTCTTCGAGGAACTCTGTACCTGGATGCCGATGAATTGCTTGCCGTTTTCACATATGATTTCGGCAGGTAACCTCAATCGACACACGATATGGTCCCAAATGAAGTCAATAACTTCTTTTTCTCTGACCTTCTCGAAGGCCTGTACTTCCACCTTTTTTAAAAAATAATTGGTCATAAAAAAATGAATTTGGATTTACTTGGGGCCGTTAGTAGAGGGTTGACTATGTCCATTCCCCATTTCATGAAAGGCCACGAGGATAAGACTGAGTGGAATTGTTCTCCGGGCTGATGGATCATTGGTGCAAACCGTTGGCACGCATCATACTTTTTAACGAACTCCTTGGTGTCTTTTTCCATACTATCCCAGTAATACCCTACTTTGATAATTTTGTGAATCAAGGACTCAGCACCGGAGTGAGTCCCACAAGTACCTTAGTGGATCTCTCGTAGAACATAGTTGGTGTCACACCTACTTTTACCTGCGCCCGCAGGGGCGTAGGGGAGTTTTTTCCAATTAAAGGACAATCGAAACGGGATTTATTATTTAATTCAGAGTCGCCACTTGGGAGATTTATGGTGTCCCAAGTCACCAGTTGAATCCCGAATCGAGGAAAAGATTGACTCTGTATTACAGTCCGTGAACCAGAAATTCGGATAAGGAATTCTGTTAACCCGGGAGAAGGTGTTAGGCATTCCCAAGTTCCGTGGTTCTAGCACGGTATCTCAAATGTCATATTCAACTTATTTATCTGATTTTAATACATGTTGGACCTGTGTGCAAATTTTAACTCTTTCCCGCTTTTATTGTTGTTATTTTTAGAGAGAATTGCAACGTCGTGAAAACACGTCTCGAACCACGTCAGATCAATGCACCCGTGGTTATTGACACATTTCGACTCCGTTGAGATTTTGATTTGGGTCACATAAATGTGCACCCGAGTTTAAGAAAGTAATTTATTGAAAGCGCGCCTAAAGTGACTTGCGCGTTATTATTTTGAGGAGAGCCGTGAAATTCATTAGACGGTCCGTCCCGAAAACTAAAGTATTTTAATGCAATATTTACTGAGGGCCCCGCAACTTCTGCGTTTTATTTGGTGAGGCTCGTCTTATTTATTATTTAAAGGCTAATCCTAAAATGACTATTCTTCTTCTATTTATTTGTCTTTAAAGAAATAAAAGGGGGCCCCAATTAGTTAATATTAGAAAATCCTATAGTCTATCAATTGAAAATTAGTAGACCAAATGCCATTTCAACTTTAGGTCCAAAGAACCCAATCCATATGCTGGATCAAGTTTTGAACTACACGACTCGATTATTTGATTCTGCTAATTCATAAGTTAACTGATTCAAATTCAAGTAGACTATTGATATTAACCATTAACATGCAATTACTTGTTCCTACGTCGAAATAGTGATCTTAACGAACAAAAGAGAGGACATCAATAACTAGCATGTTGGGCTATTTTTTAAAAGCACGTTTAACCTGAAATCGGAATAAGCACCACATGTTGACTTCTGGATTAATTGTACGTCCAAACAATACTGATATTCGATTTTTAACTCAATGTTAACTGAAATCAGTACTAAACTATACTAAGTCTACAACTAATGTACACGAATTAACAGTTTAAACAGTCCTAATTAGGTACAAACTTCACAGTCCACATTTCATTGAGTTATAAATCAAATTGGACTATACAACTACTTATCATCTATATCTACTGAGCTAAAGATACAACATCAAATAATTAAGGGCCCGAGCACTTCCATTTCATGTTTACATCTCAAGGCTACATCAAATTGAGCTTAGTTGTGTACATGGATTGGAGTAAACAGAAGAATAAAGAGGAAGTCAACAGCAGTACAGCACATCAAACAACAACAGCAGCAAATAACACCAGTAGGCATCAAATTGGAATTCATAAACAACTCCAAACCCAGTTTCAAATCAGATAAACACTTGGACCACAGCTCATAACCAGTTGTGAAACCAAACAGTAACAACAAATAACTCCGGGCAACTAATTCGACCTCAAACTCAACAAGAAAACCAACCAGTGAACCTCAAACACCCCAGTAAACAGGCTTGAAACTGGAAACAAGCTCTCCAATCTTTAAGCCTTAGAAACTGATTTTCAGGACCCTCTCTAACTGATTAAAGACTCTCAAAAGTGATCTCTGAAACTTGAAGCAGAGAATTTTAAAACTGTTTATGATTCTTAGGAAGCTGGACTATTGGCTGAGATTTTGACAAGTTAATTAAGGTAATGAAACAGTAAAACTCTCTCCCCTCCCTTCCTTCAGGTCTCACTCAAAGACTGATTCATAGCTCTTTTAATAGGCATCCCATTAGTGCTCCCATCCACTAACATCTTATCTTTTCAATTCCTTTATTACCCCCATTACCCCAGTGCTTTTATTTTAATCATTAATGCCTATTTCAGTCCCTAAAATCAGCAAGGCATTCCCCACTATTATATGTTCCTTGACATTATTTAATTCAATTGGTATGGGCATGCTATATTTTAATCAATTCCTTTTAAGGTTCCACATACCATTATGTTTTGTTCCCCACTAACACATTATATTAATGGTTAATTAAGTACTTTACTGACAGCTCACTAGTAAGTCCATTTACCAAACTTTTAAACTGCCCACATTATCCTCCTGATATCCATGAAATTACTGTCTTATCCCAATCCTTTTAAACTTGTATGAAACCTCAGCTATAACCAATTTAAGCCTATCAATTGACTAATGAACTAACTCCCAATCAACAATATTAGGACAATTCAACAAGGTCAGATTTATATCAGAACAAACTTAACAGAATAAACAAGTAGATTCGAATCATTAAACTCAATCACCAATTGAACTCAGATCAAATCTAACAGGATTTCAACCAAGATGGGGATTCAATGATTCTGGGCAATAGTCAGACTGGATTATTAAGGTCAAAAAATTGATTCACACAAATGCATGATGATAAGCTATCTATATTGGGAATAAATATAACTCCAAATTAACCTCGAACAAAATGCTGGAACAACAAGTATACTAGCTATGAGCCC
This sequence comes from Nicotiana sylvestris, assembly GCF_000393655.2. Taxonomy (NCBI): domain Eukaryota; kingdom Viridiplantae; phylum Streptophyta; class Magnoliopsida; order Solanales; family Solanaceae; genus Nicotiana; species Nicotiana sylvestris. Next base: position 51,449,821 of record NC_091060.1, on the reverse strand, counting down.
TGAGGATGAGAATACAAAGGTCAGAAGATAAAACAACATCCAATAACTTGAAGAGAACAACTGAACTATAGACATGAACGAACCAATTGACGAAACTATTTAATCGACTCAACAATTTATAGCATATGCTAATTAACAGAAGCAAACTGGACCAAGAAAAAGGTCCGAAAGAGAAGAGAGAAATAAATCGAAAAGATGATGAAATACAATGAAGCTTAAGCAGATAAACAACAACAAAAATAGAGAAGAAAAAGAAGAAAAATACCTCACAATTACAGGCTAGACTCCAAACGGTTCCCATTTTAAACTTAGACTCGAACTTTTGAGGTCCAAACGGACCTCAATCGAGTGTTCTCGACTGAAAACACTCGACTAAAGTCCATTAAGAACCTCAAATTTCCCCTTTACTCGGACAGGTTCAAGGTTTTGGCTCTCTAGGGTTCTTCAATCGATTTAAAATTCGACCATTTCTAGTAAGATTCGAGCCAAAGTAGGGGTGGTTTGGGAATGAGGGAGGTCAGGTGGAACTGGGGTGTGAACTTGGGACTAGTTGGGTAGGTTTAGGGTTTTTCTCGAATCTTCGATTGAAGATTAGAAACAAACCGGGATGATTCGAGGTTAAAGGGGTAGGGATTTGTGTTGAGGGTGGTTAGAAGGTTCAGGGGTGTGAATTTGAGGGTCATCGGTCCTCAGTCCGCCGGGTTTTCAGGCGAAGGGAACGAGGGCGGCTAGGGTTTGGTGGGTCGTTTGGTTCATCTCTGAAAGAGACGACTGGGGGGGGGGTTGGCAATGAGAGGGGTAGGGGATTGGGAGGGGGTTTGATAGGTTAGAGTTTAATCGATTAATTTCAGCCATTGGATGATGGGAATCCAACGGCCACAATTGATTTGTTGACTAAAACGGGGTCGCGTAGTAACGGGGTCGGGGCGGGTATAGGAACGGGTAAGGGAGAGATGATATTGGCCGTTGATGGATTGAGATCAACGACCCAGATTGAGCGTGACAAAAACGACGTCGTTTGGACGGTCGTATTGCCAGCCTAATTGGACCGGGTAAAAGGGCGTCAATTTGGGCCTGGTTGGGGGTATGGTATTGGGCCTGTGGAACTTGGCCTGGTCCGAGTTTCTTTTCATTTATTTTTCTTTCCCTTTTTAAACTAATTTTTCCAAAACCTGAAAATCTTAAATTAAATTCTAAAAACCAAATTAACTTAAATAATATTAGATTAAGTACAAAATCACACAGTTAAACATAAAAATAAAATACATATATTGTTTTTTATGATTTTCCAATTATTGCCAAATAATTTATGATTTAACCCTAAAAATTATAAAATTGAATCCTAGATGTATTCTTTTTGTATTTTTTATTTTATATAAACCAATGATTAATTAATTCTAAAAATGCAAGATTAATTCCTAAATGCAGAGGCTATATTTTTTGTATATATTTTTTTATTTAAACAAAAAATAAACATGCACAGATAAATATAAACAATAACAGAAAAATACTACAAAATTACAAAGAAAGGAAAAATTATTTTATTTTGAAATTTTGGGAGCAATTCTCATAGGGCAAAAATCACGTGCTCACAGCTTCCCCTCTTTGTCCGGAAACCCGAATATTTTTCGTGCAAAGATAAAGTGAGCGGATACGAGCGATTTTTGCTCGTTCGGCTACTCCGTGTGAAGCATTTTTGAAAGATTTGACCGAACCTCTGCTTCAAAGGTTTCCTACATATCCCTGGCTAAAAGGGAATCAGGTCAATGTAGTTCAGAAAGTTTTGGTAGCTGGGACTGCCACAGAGCTGTGGTTTTACTGTTACTGTTGTTGCTGCTGCTGCTACCGCTTACTGACCTGCTTATTACACCATGGTAAAAGAAAACAAGAAGCTAGACCAAACTAGGAATTACAAAATCTTATCTAGGTCTTCAAACTTGCTCTTGTTGCCTTTCTTTCTTGTTGGTTTGTGTTTCCTCTGATGTTTCTTTCTTTCTTGTGAAATTCGAATTGTTTCTCCTCCGACACGCGAATTATATTCCTTTGACCATCGTTGCCTCTCTTTTGACTTCTGCAATTGAGATTATGCTGGGGGTTTTTGCTGTAACCCTCCGCTCTTCGGGCGGGCTCCTGACTTCTACTGTGACTTAAAAAGATAATACCTCCATTCCCTAGGAGGGCTCCTGATTTCAATAAACAATTTAAAGATAATACCTCCATTCTCCAGGTGGGTTCCTGACTTCGACTACAACTTGAAAATATAACAATCTCCATTCTCCAGGCGGGCTCCTGACTTTAACTACTTCTTAAAATATAATACCTCCATTTTCCAAGAGGGCTCCTAACTTCAACTACTTTTTTAAAATATAACACCTCCATTCTCCAGGCGGGCTCCTGACTTCAACTACTTTTTAAAAATATAACACCTCCATTCTCCAGGCGGGCTCCTGACTTCAACTACTTTTTAAAATATAACACCTCCATTCTCCAGGCGGGCTCCTGACTTCTACTGCGACTTAAAAAGATAATACCTCCATTCTCCAGGCGGGCTCCTGACTTCGACTATAACTTGAAAATATAACAACCTCCATTCTCCAGGCGGGCTCCTGACTTCAACTACTTCTTAAAATATAATACCTCCATTCTCCAGGCGGGCTCCTGACTTCAACTACTTTTTAAAATATAACACCTCCATTCTCCAGGCGGGCTCCTGACTTCTACTGCGGCTTAAAACATAATACCTCCATTCTCCAGGCGGGCTCTTGACTTCGATTATAACTTGAAAATATAACAACCTCCATTCTCCAGGCGGGCTCCTGACTTCAACTACTTCTTAAAATATAATACCTCCATTCTCCAGGCGGGCTCCTGACTTCGAATACAACTTGAAAAATATAACAACCTCCATTATCCAGGCGGGCTCCTGACTTCAACTACTTCTTAAAATATAATACCTCCATTATCCAGGCAGGCTCCTGACTTCAACTACTTTTTTATTAAAATATAACACCTCCATTCTCCAGGCGGGCTCCTGACTCAACTACAACTTAAAGATATAACACCTCCATTCTCCAGGCGGGCTCCTGACTTCAACTACTTCTTAAAAATATAACACCTCCATTCTCCAAGCAGGCTCCTGACTTCAACTACAACTTAAAGATATAACACCTCCATTCTCCAGGCGGGCTCCTGACTTTAACTAATTCTTAAAAATATAACACCTCCATTCTCCAGGCGGGCTCTTGACATCAACTACAACTTAAAAATGTGTTCTATTGCCGTTGTTCCTTCCTGCCTCTTGAATCATTTTCCTTCTAACTTGAATTATATTTTTTCAAAACCGCTTCCCTCAAAACTGGTGTTTCATTCCTCTGAGAACTGCTGGGGATAACACCGGTGTTTCATTCAAAAATATGTTATTTTCCTCTTTCAAAGACTACTTCCCTTAAAGTTGGTGTTTTCCTTCCTCTGGAACTACTTCTCTTAAGACTTGTGTTATCTTCCTCCCGAAATTGCTTTCTTTAAAACTTGTTTTGTCTTCTTATGATTGCTGGGGATACCACTTTTCTCCAAACTTGTGTTATTTTCCTTCTTCCCCAAGTGGGTACCTGACTTCCAGAAAATTTTCAAAAATGAAAGAAAATTTTCTGCACCAGTTTGACAATCTTTCTTGTTGCATGTCTTTCTGTCATCAATAACATTTCCTGTCCCTTCTTAAAATCAAAGAGAATTTGTTAGTTTAAAACATGGGGATGCTCCTGCTGGGGACGGTTTTCCCTTTCGCTCTTTTCCATGTTCTGCGTTGTTCGACCATCTTGCAACTTGGCTGATAACTTTCGACCTTCTTGATGATTCTGTATTCACCAACTTCTCCACCTTTGTTTTCCACCTTTGCTCCATACTGTCCCGAAATCTTAGACCAATGCATCATTTGGTCTTACAACGACGTCTTTCCCATCCCATCACATTATCCTCGCATGTCTTATCCCCATTTACCTTGCACCATGTTGGTAACTGGTAGTTAGCTCTGGAAATCCTTCTTAAAAACAAACCACTATTGATCAAAAAGAAATGGAAAATGATGACTTCGAAAGATAGAACAAGAAAAATCTTTCTGAACAATTGTTTGAAGAGAAAATAACTTATCTGAATGGTATAACCGATCCCAATGGTCATCTCGTGCATTTTTGGATTAATCAACCCAGTCTATTTACATCAATCAATCTTTCTGATGTCCCTACTTTGCATTTCAAAGGTCACGCAACCCATCTTCTTTTGCCGAAACAACATCTTTATTCTACTTGATGTCTCGACGGATCCTTTCCATCAAGCTTATCTCGTTTGCCCCCTTTTAATTCCTTGTCGCCTTACAGTGCCCTTCGAGGGGTTTTCACTAATAAGACTCTCTCGTTTCTCTCAACTCCTGTCGCCTTATGGTGCCTGTGAAGGTTTTCACTGATAAGACTCTCTCATTTTATTTCTCTCAACTTCTGTCGCCTTATGGTGCTTGTGAAGGTTTTCACCAATAAGACTCTCTCATTTTCATTATTTTCCCTGCTTGGACCAGAGTATTACCCTGATATGAATCACTCTATTCGCTCGACTTGTCATCTCTCGAAAACTGATCAGAAGGTCTTTCTTTGGACCGTAATGTGGGCTTTTGGATGAGATTAGAAAGAAAGGGTATCAAAGGCTCAAAATAATTTGACATGGGTTTAAAATTACAACTTTTGGAATCACATTTCTTATTACAAAACAACCTCTGACCTAGTTTCTTGCTTGGGATCTTCTGACTTTTATTTTACTATGACCGAGCCGTAAAGCCGCCTACGTACCCTTAACAGGGATCAGGTCAAACGTAGTTCACACCTGAATTTCCATGTTGTTATATTTTTTAACTTCCTTTCTTTTCTCTTTTTCTTTTCTTTCTTTTTCTCCCTTTTTCGTTATTGATTCCAAAAGAGGGGTATGAAAGAAATAAATAAGGCTAAAAAAAGGAGAACAAAGGGTAAAGTGTTTAGATAGTAGAACAAATTGCCTTCGTCATTTCAATCTTCGAAATAATGCCAAATACAAATAATCAACAATTATACCAAAGAAATGATACATAATATCTTTTTACTGCATCAAAATTGATAGCCATGTCTATGCATTTTCCTTCGATATCTGTTAAACATAAAGCACCATTGGACAATACTCTGGTTACAATGAATGGCCCTTGCCAATTCGGGGCGAACTTGCCTTCTGCTTCAACCTGATGTGGAAGGATGCGTTTCAGCACTTGCTGACCCACTTCAAATTTCCGGGGACACACCTTTTTGTTGTATGCTCTTGCCATTCTCTTTTGATATAACTGGCCATGGCACACAGCTGCCAATCTCTTTTCATCAATCAAGTTCAACTGCTCCAAACGGGTTTTGACCCACTCATCATCATCAATCTCAGCCTCAGCGACAATCCGAAGGGACGGGATTTCAACTTCTGCTGGTATTACTGCTTCAGTTCCATATACCAACAAATAAGGAGTTGCCCCTACTGAAGTACGGACAGTAGTGCGATAACCCAGCAATGCAAATGGTAATTTTTCATGCCACTGCCTAGAACCTTCTACCATTTTCCGAAGTATCTTCTTTATATTTTTGTTGGCTGCCTCAACTGCTCCATTCGCCTTGGGACGATATGGGATGGAATTTCGGTGTGTAATCTTAAACTATTGACATACCTCTTTCATCAAATTGCTATTATGATTAGCACCGTTATCTGTGATGATCACCTTCGGGATTCCAAATCGACAGATGCTATTCGAGTGAACAAAATCGACCACTGCTTTCTTGGTCACAGACTTGAAAGTTTTGGCCTCAACCCATTTGGTGAAATAATCAATGGCTACCAGAAGGAACCTATGCTCGTTGGATGTTGCTGGCTCAATTGGTCCAACGATATCCATGCCCCAAGCGACGAAGGGCCATGGTGCTGACATTGTCTGTAATTTCGATGGCGGAGAATGAATCAAATCTCCGTGTATCTGGCACTGATGACATTTGCACACAAAACTAATACAATCTCTCTCCATGGTGAGCCAATAATAACCTACTCGGAGAATTTTCTTTACCAACACATATCCGCTCATATGTGGTCCGCAGACTCCTGAATGTACTTCAGACATGACAGACGTAGCTTGTCTAGCATCTATACATCTTAACAATCCAGGTCTGGTATTTTTTTGTACAAAACTCCTCCACTCAAGAAAAATCCGCTTGCCAACCGTCGAATTGTACTCTTTTGATCCCCCATGGCTTGCACTGGGTATATTCCCGTTCTGATGTATTCCTTGATATCATGGAACCACGGTTCGCCATACAATTCTTCTTCAATCATGTTGCAGTAAGCATGCTGATCTCGTACTTGAATGTGCAAAGGATCGACATAGGCTTTGTCCGGATGGTGCAACATTGACGCTAGGGTAGCCAAAGCATCGGCGACCTCATTATGGACCCTTTGAATATGCCTGAACTCCACTGATCTAAATCGTTGGCAAAGATTATGCAAGCATTATCGGTATGGTATGAGCTTCAGATCTCGTGTTTCCCATTCTCCTTGAATTTGATGTACCAGAAGGTCCGAGTCTCCCAAGACCAAGACTTCCTGGACATCCATGTCTGCAGCTAACCTTAAACCCAAAATGCATGCTTCGTACTCAGCCATATTGTTGGTACAATAAAAACGAAGCTGAGCCGTAACATGATAGTGATGCCTTGTTTTAGAAATAAGTACAGCTCCTATTCCGACTTCTTTCATGTTAGCAACCCCATCAAAGAAAAGTTTCCAGCTTGGTTTTTCAGCCTGTTCTAGTTCATCAATATGCATCACCTCTTCATTAGGAAAATAAGTCCTCAGTGGCTCATACTCTTCATCGACCGGGTTCTCGGCCAAATGATCGGCCAATGCTTGGGCTTTCATCGCAGTCCGAGTCACATAGATTATGTCAAACTCTGTGAGCAAAATCTGCCATTTTGCGAGTCTTCCTGTCGGCATAGGCTTTTGAAAGATATACTTCAACGGATCCAAACGCGAAATGAGGTAGGTAGTGTAGTATAACAAATAATGTTTCAGTTTCTGTGCCACGCAAGTTAGGGTGCAACATGTCCTTTCCAGGTGAGTGTACTTAACCTCATAAGCTGTGAACTTTTTGCTAAGATAATAGATGGCTTGTTCTTTCCTGCCGGTGACGTCATGCTGCCCCAGTACACAACCAAATGAATTTTCCAAGACTGTCAAGTAAAGAATCAAAGGTCTCCCTGCTTCTGGCGGAACCAGCACAGGTGGGTTTGTCAAGTAACCTTTTATCTTATCAAATGCTTCTTGACACTCATCAGTCCACTTGATCGCAACGTCCTTCCTCAACAACTTGAAAATAGGCTCACAAGTTGTCGTGAGCTGAGCAATAAACCTGCTGATGTAGTTCAGTCTTCCTAACAGACTCATCACTTCAGTCTTGTCCCTCGGAGGGGGAAAATCTTGTATGGCTTTGATCTTTGATGGGTCCAACTCGATGCCTCGTCGACTGACTATGAATCCTAACAGCTTTCCGGATTGAACACCAAATGCACACTTGGCGGGGTTAAGCTTGAGGTTGTACCTGCGAAGCCTCTGGAAGAATTTCCTCAAATCCTCGACGTGGTTGGCCTGATGTTTTGATTTTATGATCACATCATCTACATAAACCTCAATCTCCTTGTGTATCATATCATGAAACACAGTAGTCATCGCTCTCATATAAGTTGCCCCAGCATTCTTCAACCCAAATGGCATTACTCGGTAGCAGTAAGTTCCCCATGACGTGATGAAGGCTGTCTTTTCCGCATCTTCTTCGTCCATTAAAATCTGATGATACCCGGCATAGCAATCCACAAAAGATCTAATCTCGTGCTTGGTACAATTATCAATCAGAATGTGGATATTGGGTAATGGGAAGTCATCCTTCGGACTTGCTTTGTTGATATTGCGGTAATCGATGCATACTCTGATCTTGCCATCCTTCTTCGGCATAGACACGACATTAGCCAACCAAACAGGATATCGGGTGACCCGAATAACCTTTGCGTCCAACTGCTTGGTAACTTCTTCTTTAATCTTCACACTCATATCAGTTTTGAATTTCCTCAGCTTTTGCTTGACGGGGGGGAATGCCGGATCAATGGGCAATCTGTGGACCACTAAATCAGTGCTTAAACCCGGCATGTCATCATATGACCACACAAAAACATCTTTGTACTCGATGAGTGCTTTGATTAACTACTCCCGGATTTTTAGCTCGAGGTGGACACTTATTTTAGTCTCTCGGACATTGTTTGTGTCCCCTAAATTGACGGCTTTTGTTTCATTCAAATTGGGTTTGGGTTTTTCTTCAAAGTGAATTAACTCCTTACTAATCTCTTCGAAGGCTTCATCATCATATTCTGATTCGTAACCACAATCCACTTCTTGAACTAACATTTCGGAATCAGATTGATTTTTAAGACTGGGCTGAGGATTCTTTATGCATGCCATGTCATTAGAACTAGCGAAAAAAGAACTGTGTAGAAAATAAAACAAAACAAAAGGAAAACCATCAGGAATGATGAAGAAATGGAAATTGTATTTCATTGATTGATAAAAGGTAACAAGGTTTGCACACTCAAACAAACTGAAAAAATGAAATATGGATTACAACCCTGGAATAATCCGTACAAACTTAAAGGAAAATCAAAGCGAACTACCAAGACTCCTTCCGAGTAGGAAGAGGAGTAGCATTCCAATTATTAAGCTTTGTTTTTGGCCCGACAAATTGCACTTCCGCGTTGCTAGAACCCTCTCCAATTCCCACCATGTTCACACTATCGAACAACTTCTCAAATCTTTCAACCAACTCCTTGTCAGGATTAATCACAGAACTGGGAATTGCTGTCATTGGGCGACTCCTTGTACCGGACTTGGCAAATGATCTGGAAAGACGTGGGACCGGCTTTGGAAGGACCCATGCCCTCTGTTTCAATTTCCTGGCTCTTTTTATATTTGTGGCTGTGGGCTTGAATCCCAGACCAAATGTTCCCAAGTTTTCAGGAAGAGACACGGGCTGTATGATGCCTTGCAATGCTGATCCCAAACCCTTTCCTGGTACAAAACCATTCTTCAACATTTCATACGCTACCATGACTGATGCGACATTTATCTTTGGATTCGGGATACATTTCCCCTCTGGAACTTTCTCGACTGACATTGCGTCAGAAGCTTGGTAGACCTATGGTCCCTTGTCATCTTCCACTTCAATAAATGGCACAATGGTGCTGTTGTGAGCGCACAAATTATCTTCGCCGTGCACCACTATTTCCTGTCTGTCCCATTCAAACTTGACCACCTGATGGAGTGTTAATGGCACCACTTTAACGGCGTGATTCCACGGTCGCCCTAACAACAAATTGTAGGAAACAGCTATATCCAACACTTGGAATTCCATTGTGAATTCTACTGGACCTATGGTCAGCTCCAACATTATGTCCCCGACTGAGTCTTTTCCTCCGCCGTCAAATCCCCGCACACAGATATTGTTCTTATGGATCCTCTCCTCTTCTACCCGGGTAACCACGGCGCCCTCGTATTTCACTGTCAGGTAAAGGGCTTTGTTATGCTCAGTGCCCTCTATAGGCAATTCGTCATCGGAAAAAGTGACTCTGTTTAATTCGATAATCTTGCTGGATATCTTTTCCAGATGGTTTACCGAGATCTTGTCGGGAACATGGGCCTCATTCAAGATTTTCATCAGGGATTGGCGGTGCTCATCTGAATGGATTAGCAACGAGAGTAATGAGATATGAGCGGGCGTTTTCCTCAACTGCTCTACAACAGAATAGTCATGCACTTTCATTTTCCTCAAATATTCCTCTGCCTCTTCTTTAGTTACAGCTTTCTTTGCCGGCGTTGAATTATCTTTAGCTCTTCTTAACTCCTCGGGAGTAAAACACCTTCTTGGGCGAGTCAAACCTTGCGCTTCACAAACTTCTTCTTTGACTCCTTTCCCCTTGTAAATCACCGTCACCCATTCATAATTCCAAGGAACAACCTTGTTGTTGATTACTGGAAGCTGAGTTACTGGTTTTATAATAACAGGCTCTGTGCGAGCACCCTTCACGACCACAACAGGTTTACTTGCAACCCCTGGCACTACCACTTTAGCTTTCTCTGGTTTCACTGCAACAATGCTTGACGACCCTCTCTCGGCTACCACAGCTGGCTTATCATCTACCCTTCTCAACTGGGCCACTGATTTCCCACTGGTTACTTTTTCCTTTAGGCTGGTTTCGCTAGAACGGATCATCATTACCGTCTGCGAGGGCTTCCTAGGCTCCCCCTCTTTATGTATTAACTCAATCATGTGTGTCTCATGTGAGTTGGCAGTAGATTCTGATTGATATTTGGTGCTTCTGGGCTTGAACCTCGATCCGTTGAGTATCAATAAGCTCTTGCACAGCTGTTTTTAGTTTCCAACACTTCTCTGTATCATGCCCAGGGACCCCTGAACAGTACTCACAACTCACCGAGTGGTCAAGATTTCTAGGGTGAGGTTTTGGCATTTTAGGCGCAATTGGATTCAACATGCCCAACTGCCTCAATCTGTGGAAAAGACTGGTATATGATTCCCCCAGTGGAGTGAAAGTCTTTTGCTTCTGTGACCTCTCATTCTTGAGGGCTTGGTTTGGTCGGAAACTTGTCCTAGGGGGATTTCTGTAGGCCCTTGGGGGTGGATATGTGTTTTGTGGAGCTGGGTATGGATTTTGTGGAGCCGGCGCGCGCCATTGTGCGTGTGCCGGAGTTTGGGTATAGGTTTGTGCATGATGGACGGAAAAATGGGGATCTGGCGGTAGGAAGTAATGTTGTGGATGGCTATATGGAGTATGGGGGTAATTTTGGTGGTAGAGTCGTGATTGGCTATAGTAGGGTGACGGGCCTCTAGATCCGAACCAGGCTCCGGACTCAACAATCGTGACATCTTCTTTCTTCTTCTTCCCAAGTACACCCCAGTGCCGCTTTGAATGGCCTGAGTGGTTGCCTTGATCGCTGAATAGCTCATGATTTTGTTGGACTTAAGCCCCTCCTCGACCATGTCTCCCATTTTACAACCTCATTAAAAAACTTGCCAATTGCGGACACCAAATGACCAAAGTAAGTTGGCTCCAAAGCCTACAAAAAGTAATCGACCATATCGCTCTCTTTCATTGGGGGATCTACCCTTGCTGCTTGCTCCCTCCACCGGAAACCATATTCTCTAAAGCTTTCACTGTGCTTCTTCTCTAGTTTAGTCAAAGATAGTCGGTCTGGAATGATCTCAAGATTATACTGAAAGTGACAAGCGAACGCTTGTGCTAGATCATCCCATGTGTACCATCTTCCGTGATCTTGGCGGGTGTACCACTCCAATGCCGCTCCGCTCAAACTCCGACTGAATTAAGCCATTAGCAATTCATCCTTTCCTCCGGCTCCCCTCATCTTACTTCAAAAACCTCTCAAATGAGCCACCGGATCACCGTGCCCGTTGTACAAGTCGAATTTGGGCATTTTAAACCCTGCCGGTAGTTGTACATTTGGGAACAAACACAGGTCTTTGTAAGCTACACTTACTTGACCTCCTAGCCCTCTCATATCCCTAAAGGATTGTTCTATGCTTTTCATTTTTCTGAACATCTCTTCCTATTCAGGATTTTTGGCCAGCTTTTCTGCTTTCCCTGGTAGGTCAGAATGTGTATCATATGGATAGGTTTCGGGCGCTTTGAAGGTAAGCTCGGGGAATAATACTGGTTGTCCTGAGCTTGGAACATAGGTTAACTCGGGGATTTATGGAGTGCAGCTGGTGGAGATGCCACAAAGACAGGGGTGATTGGCGGAGGAGGGTGTGGAATTGATTTTGGTGGTGGAGCTTGTGGCGTATGAGAAGTAGTGCCATGGTAGTGTTGATAAATGGGAAAACCTGGATCGGTGGCGGGATGATCCTGAGACCGAGCTAATGGTAGGATAAAAGCAGGGTTAGCAGGGTAAGCTGGCGGTGATTGCCCTTTGGACCAGGCCTGGTACATTTCGGCCATCTGTTGCTTAAGCTTGAGCATCTCCTCTTTCATTTTATTGACGTCCAACTCCTCTACCTCAACACTAGTGTCGACATCTGGGATAGACATGATTTCTGGTATTGGTCCCTTCGATCTGGTTTGGTAATGATAATGTGCCAGTATCCTCTAAATAAACTAACTGCTTGAATTCTCTTGATTACAAAAAACTTGTTAGTTTTTAGAGTTTAACACATATGTAATTACACGTTGGGATGCAATGCACCTAGGCAATTAACCATTTCTATCATGCATTTGCTTCGGTTGCGTGCGTCATTCCGGCCTCTCATAATTGTGCCCCTTCTTTTAAGATTCCTTTATTCTATCCTTCTTTATTTATTTTTCATTTTCCCCTTTTTTTTAGTGGTGGTCGAATCCTATAGAGATTGCCTACGTATCACGTCCCCGCATGAATCAGACTGTGCGTAGTTCTGTCAGATAAGTGTGCAAGTAAATAAAACATTTTTGGGATTTTTTGCTTTTATAAAACAGATGCTTCGATTACACAGACTCAATATCAACAAGTTTCAAAAGATCAACAGACTCTGACGCGAAGACGACAAACAGACTCCGAAATCAAGCTATCATACTCTAAAGAAATGCATACCCGGAACATAAAGAAAATGCAAACCCAACATGACTCACAAACTCTGACAGAAAAGGAAATACAGATTCAAATGGAAAATTATGAGTACATCAATGCTCCTGGTGTCCGTGGGACATCGTTCGGTCTCGCCACGGGCCTATGTGCAAGATCCCTTTGAAGTCTGTCCAAATTGTTCATTATTTGCTTAACAAAGGTCATCACTGCAGCAAAGAATGTAGTGCGAGTCATATCCTCACAAATGTGGCACTTCATAACGATGTAGTCAGCGATGTTTCTAGTTCTCTCTCTTATGACGCCTTTCTTCTGAAGTAACCGCCCTATTTGCTGATTGCGGGCTTCTAACACTCGAGAGTCCTGAAGGTGTTGATTTTGTAACTGCTGCATTCCTTCCTTTATCCGAGCCATCAGATCATAACAATGTTCCCTATCAGCTTTGAAATCTTGAGCCTGCTTGACTGCCTCATTCTTAAGAGTGGCTATATTTCTTCTTAGGATAGTGATGGTCCCTTCATAAAACCGTACTTGCTCTTCTGCCTTCTTTATCCATTTCGCCTGGATTCTCGCTAGACCAGCTTCAGATTTTCCAGGTTTTCTTGATACTCGAGAGCTTTCTTCTTCAAACCGTTTATGAGCCTTTTATCAGCCCGGCTTCTCTCCGGTTTCTTTCCATTTTCTGGATTTGAGCTTTGAGGACCTCATTTTCCTGAGCTAGTTTTTTCTTTTCTCCCTTGTTTACAGCGGCTTGAACACCATTTTCAAACTGAAGATCCATGACTTGCTTCTCCAATCTGCCTATTGCGGCTCTATACTCATGTTCTTTAGTCAACCAATCCCACTGTCCTTGCCACGCCTCGACGAACTCCTGAAGATGGGGTCTTTTGCTTGGCCTCCCAAACTCGATTTCTCTCCTATACCAAGAAAGGTATCCCGGCGAAACTTCACCTTTGGACCGATCATGTACACACGTATTTGCCGTTAAGTATTGACACTCGCTCAAAATTTGGCGGACTACTGCTTCATGAAATTGTCCGTTGGGCCCGATCTCGACTACTTGGCCACTAAGATCTTCATCTTTCGAAACTATTTGGAATCTCCCCAACTGCCTCAAAACTCGATAAGGGGTATAGGGCTGGATACTCCTGAGCCCCATCAAAAGGAAATGGGGTCTAGTGGCTGGCATATATATGATTTCATCCACAGGTAGTCATCCAAATGTCCACTCTAGTTGGCTTGCAGTGACGGAACAGGGATGTGCTATCCATTCTGTGACCCCTTCTGGTAAGCTAGTTCCGTCAACCCTCGTAGAAAATTCCTCTATGTATGTTTTCTCTGTCGCCCCATAACTCATAAATTGAGGACGACGACATAGGTGTTCGATCATCCACATCTGCAGCAACACATTGCACCCCTCAAAAAATTTTCCCCCGGCTTTGCAGGCTGTGATAGCGCGAAAGATTTCAGCTACTATCATGGGTGCGAAGTTGCTGTTGGCCTGAGTAAGTAAAGTGCTGACAACCCCAGATACTCGTATGTCAATGTTCCCGTCTTTTCTAGGAAACACCAGGAGTCCCAAAAAGGCTACCATGAATGCAAAACACCTATGTTCTTCCCACTTAAGGCTGTTTCCTTTGCTACAGATTTTGTTTTCTGGCTTGTTGAACCCCCTTATGTGGCCATATTTGTTGTATATAAACCGCAAAGTACAAAAACTAGCTGCCAAGTCTGGGTTGTGGACCCCCCTGCTTATTTTCAAAGAGTTTAGGAACCTGCGTACGGCTACGGCCCTTGGAGCAATCAGGTACTGGTGTCTCAGAGGAACCTTGGGACCCTGATGTATCCGGCTATTTCTTCTAATGTTGGGGTAAGTTCAAAATCTGAGAAATGAAATACATTGTGAGCCGGGTCCTAGAATGCGACCAAGGCCTTTATGATATCCCACCTAGGATTAGTCTTCAGCAACCTAGTGAGGTCTCCCAGGTATAGCTTGACCGTGTCGTGCCCTGATTCGCCCAAGTCATCCCACCACATGTGCAACTCCAAAGGGATCTTGTTCACAATTGTTACGTGTAAATTCTGACTTGTGCTCATTCTGCACATTTATTAGGGTAGTTAAGCAAAAATCACGATTCAATTGACTCAAAGATAACATGGACACTTTTTTTTTTCTTCTTCCTTTTTTTTATTCTTTTTTTTTTCATTTAAAATAAAACCCGATTTTGCCAATACGGCCTTTCAGCACTCGAGGTCGAAGATTTTAAGGCTGTGTCGGCTAACCGGGGAAAGCCTTGAAAATATGTCCACATGCGGCTGTTCTTGCAAAAATTGCCTTCCGGCGCCCTTTTAGGGACATTCGGCTATTCCTAACAAGAATGGCACCATCCTAATTATTTTTAAAACTTTGTTCTTTTGGCTATTTTCGCAAAAAGTGGAGTTGGACCCGATGGGGGTTGCCTACGTATCTCACACCCTGTGAGAATCAAACTGGCGTAGTTCGGGCCGATAAAACAAACTTCTTTTGAAAACAAGACTCTTTTCATTGGCAAATAAAACTATTTTTTTTCTTTTTTTTCTTTTTTTTCATTTTCTCAAAAATTCGGCAGAGTTTCGACACTATTTGGACATTGTTTTTTTTTTCAAAACAGGCGATTAACTCTCTTTAACCCTCGTACCTCTATCTCTCTTTCCTCAAAATATTCAAAAACCGGCCAGCATGCAAGTCCGAAGCAGACAAATGCACAAGTAGCAAGTAAGATGCATCAGGATGGTCTTTTGTCATTTTTGGTACACCTGTCCTAGACAGACCCAACCCCTGTGTTGAGCCTCCAAAGTCAAATGCACGTGATGCAAACAAACGTTCCTACTAGGGATCCGGCATGAAGCTGAGTTATTCTAGGTTTATAACCTGGGCATTTGTTCTAGACTGTGTACCCGAGCGGACAACTCGAGTCGAGGAGGGGGCTACGTACAGGGAACCAAAAGGTCATCCGGCTTAGTAACTTGTCCGAGCCACTTTCTTATTTCAAGGTATGACACTAACAGAATAGGGAGTCTCGACCAGTGAGCACATCCCTGAAGATGAGAAGAGAAGGGTTTCGTAACAGTTTATATACAGTTTAGATAATATCAAAGCGGTAAAACCAACATTTTGCACATTTAAACCAAAACATGTAATAAAATCAGATAATAAGTAAAGTCAAATAATAACAATTATTCTAAGCTCGAATTCTTGAACCCTGAACCAGAGATTCTGGGTTCGGTCCTCAGCAGAGTCGCCAGAGCTGTCACACCTCCTTTTACCTGCGCCCGCAGGGGCGTAGGGGAGTTTTTTCCAATTAAAGGACAATCGAAACGGGATTTATTATTTAATTCAGAGTCGCCACTTGGGAGATTTATGGTGTCCCAAGTCACCGGTTGAATCCCGAATCGAGGAAAAGATTGACTCTGTATTATAGTTCGCAAACCAGAAATTCGGATAAGGAATTTTGTTAACCCGGGAGAAGGTGTTAGGCATTCCCGAGTTCCGCGGTTCTAGCACGGTCGCTCAAATGTCATATTCAGCTTATTTATCTGATTTTAATACATGTTGGACCTGTGTGCAAATTTTAACTCTTTCCCGCTTTTATTGTTGTTATTTTAAGAGAGAATTGCAACGTCGTGAAAACACGTCTTGAACCATGTCACATCAATGCACCCGTGGTTATTGACACATTTCGACTCCGTTGAGATTTGGATTTGGGTCACATAAATGTGCACCCGAGTTTAAGAAAGTAATTTATTGAAAGCGTGCCTAAAGTGACTAGCGCGTTATTATTTTGAGTAAAGCCGTAAAATTTATTAGACGGTCCGTCCCGAAATCTAAAGTATTTTAATGCAATATTTACTGAGGGCCCCGCAACTTCTGCGTTTTATTTGGCGAGGCTCGTCTTATTTATTATTTAAAGGCTAATATTAAAATGACTATTCTTCTTCTATTTATTTGTCTTTAAAGAAATAAAAGTGGGCCCCAATTAGTTAATATTAGAAAATCCTATAGTCTATCAATTGAAAATTAGTAGACCAAATGCCATTTCAACTTTAGGTCCAAAGAACCCAATCCATATGCTGGATCGAGTTTTGAACTACACGACTCGGTTATTTGATTCTGCTAACATTCATAAGTTAACTGATTCAAATTCAAGTAGACTATTGATATTAACCACTAACATGCAATTACTTGTTCTTACGTCAAAATAGTGAGCTTAACGAACAAAGGAGAGGACATCAATAACTAGCATGTTGGGCTATTTTTTTAAAAGCGCGTTTAACCTGAAATCGGAATAAGCACCACATGTTGACTTCTGGATTAATTGTAGGTCCAAACAATACTGATATTCGATTTTTAACTCAATGTTAACTGAAATCAGTACTAAACTATACTAAGTCTACAACTAATGTACACAAATTAACAGTTTAAACAGTCCTAATTAGGTACAAACTTCACAGTCCACATTTCATTGAGTTATAGATCAAATTGGACTATACAACTACTTATCATCTATATCTACTGGGCTACAGATACAACATCAACCTGAGCACTTCCATTTCATGTTTACATCTCAAGGCTACATCAAATTTAGCTTAGTTGTGTACCTGGATTGGAGTGAACAGAAGAATAAAGAGGAAGTCAGCAGTAGTACAGCACAGCAAACACCAACAACAAATAACACCAGCAAACAGTAAATTGGAATTCAGAAACAGCTCCAAACCCAGTTTCAAATCAGAAGAACACTTGACCACAGCTCATAACCAGTTGTGAAATCAAACAGCAACAACAAATAACTCCGGTCAACTAATTGGACCTCAAACTCAACAAGAAAACCAACCAGTGAACCTCAAACACTCCAGTAAACAGGGTTGAAACTGGAAACAAGCTCTCCAATCTTTAAGCCTTAGAAACTGATTTTAGGACCCTCTCTAACTGATTAAAGACTCTCAAAAGTGATCTCTAAAACTTGAAGCAGAGAATTTTAAAACTGTTTATGATTCTCAGGGAGCTGGACTATTGGCTGAGATTTTGACAAGTTAATTAAGGTAATGAAACAGTAAAACTCTCTCCCCTCCCTTTCTTCAGGTCTCACTCAAAGACTGATTCATAGCTCTTTTAATAGACATACCATTAGTGCTCCCATCTACTATCATCTTATCTTTTCAATTCCTTTATTACCCCCTATTACCCAGTGCTTTTATTTTAGTCATTAATGCCTATTTCATTCCCTAAAATTAGCAAGTGCATTCCCCACTATTATATGTTCCTTGCCATTATTTAATTCAATTGGTATGGGCATGCTATATTTTAATCAATTCCTTTTAAGCTTCCACATACCATTATATTTTGTTCCCCACTAACACATTAGATTAATGGTTAATTAAGTACTTTACTGACAGCTCATTAGTAAGACCATTTGCCAAACTTTTAAACTGCCCACATTACCCTCCTGATATCCATGAAATTACTATCTTATCCCAATCCTTTTAAACTTGTATGAAACCTCAGCTATAACCAATTTAAGCCTATTAATTGACTAATGAACTAACTCCCAATCAACAACATTAGGACAATTAAACAAGGTCAGATTTATATCAGAACAAACTTAACAGAATAAACAAGTAGATTCGAATCATTAAACTCAATCACCAATTGAACTCAGATCAAATCTAACAGCATTTCAACCAAGATGGGGATTCAATGATTCAGGGCAATAGTCAGACTGGACTATTAAGGTCAAAAAATTGATTCACACAGATGCATGAGGATAAGCTATCTATATTGGGAACAAATATAACTACAAATTAACCTCGAACAAAATGCTGGAACAACAAGTATACTAGCTATGAGCCCTGAGGCTGAGAATACAAAGGTCAGAAGATAAAACAACATCCAATAACTTGAAGAGAACAACTAAACTATAGACATGAACGGACCAATTGACAAAACTATTTAATCGACTCAACAATTTATAGCATATGCTAATCAACAGAAGAAAACTGGACCAAGAAAAAGGTCCGAAAGAGAAGAGAGAAATAAATCGAAAAGATGATGAAATACAATGAAGCTTAAGCAGATAAACAACAATAAAAATAGAGAAGAAAAAGAAGAAAAATACCTCACAATTACAGGCTAAACTCCAAACGGTTCCCATTTTAAACTTCGACTCGAACTTTTGAGGTCCAAACGGACCTCAATCGAGTGTTCTCGACTAAAAACACTCGACTAAAGTCGATTAAGAACCTCAAATTTCCCCTTTACTCGGACAGGTTCCAGGTTTTGGCTCTCTAGGGTTCTTCAATCGATTTAAAATTCGACCATTTCTAGCAAGATTCGAGCCAAAGTAGGGGTGGTTTGGGAATGAGGGAGGTCAGGTGGAGCTGGGGTGTGAACTTGGGACTGGTTGGGTAGGTTTAGGGTTTTTCTCGAATCTTCGATTGAAGATTCGAAACAAACCGGGATGATTCGAGGTTAAAGGGGTAGGGATTTGTGTTGAGGGTGGTTAGAAGGTTCAGGGGTGTAAATTTGAGGGTCATCGGTCCTCAGGCCGCAGGGTTTTCAGGCGAAGGGAACGAGGGCGGCTAGGGTTTGGTGGGTCGTTTGGTTCGTCTCTGAAAGAGACAACTGGGGGAAGGGGGTTTGAAATGAGAGAGGTAGGGGATTGGGAGGGGGTTTGATAGGTTAGAGTTTAATCGAATGATTTCAGCCGTTGGATGATGGGAATCCAACGGCCACAATTTATTTGTTGACCAAAACAGGGTCGCTTGGTAGTAACGGGGTCGGGGCGGGTATAGGAACGGGTAAGGGAGAGATGATCTTGGTCGTTGATGGATTGAGATCAACGGCCCCGATTGAGCGTGACAAAACGACGTCGTTTGGACGATCGTATTGCCAGCCTAATTGGACCGGTTAAAAGGGCGTCGATTTGGGCCTGGTTGGGGGTGTGGTATTGGGCCCGTGGAACTTGGCCTGGTCCGAGTTTCTTTTCATTTTTTTTCTTTCCCTTTTTAGACTAATTTTTCCAAAACCTGAAAATCCTAAATTAAATTCTAAAAACCAAATTAACTTAAATAATATTAGATTAAGTACAAAATCACACAGTTAAACATAAAAATAAAATACATATTTTTTTTTATGATTTTCCAATTATTGCCGAATAATTTATGATTTAACCCTAAAAATTATAAAATTGAATCCTAGATGTATTTTTTTTGTATTTTTCATTTTATATAAACCAATGATTAATTAATTCTAAAAATGCAAGATTACTTCCTAAATGCAGAGGCTATATTTTTTGTATATATATTTTTTTATTTAAACAAAAAATAAACATGCACAAACAAATGTAAACAATAAAAAAAAAATACTACAAAATCTACAAAATTACAAACAAAGGAAAAATTATTTTATTTTAAAATTTTGGGAGCAATTTTCATAGGGCAAAAATCACGTGCTCACAGCCGGTATCCCCCGGCCCTAAACATACCGCCAATAGACCATTGAATGTTCTTCCGTATAATGTTCCATCCCCATCTAGTGTGAACCTAGCAGCCTTAGTTCGTAGAGACCTCGATTTTTTGTGATCCGATAGGAGCTTTCCATTTTTCGAATAATCGATATACTTATTTCTCCTATCCCAAGTCAAACTTGTAAGATTTATTTTGACATGACCTTTCTCGACCACAAATCTTGATAACTGGAAGACCGTCCTTGGGACAATATCGTCTTCTTCGACCGACAATCCCAAATTTACGAGTGCATCAGCCTCACTATTAGCTCTCGAGGCACATGATTCAGGATCCATTCCTTGAAGCGGTGCAATGTCACATGAAGTTTGTCTAAGTACCTCTACATTCTATCCTCCCAAACCTCAAAAATCTTGTTTACTTGGTTCACCACCAATAGAGAGTCGCATTTGGCCTCGATGACCTCTTCCCCCAAACTCTTAGCTAGCTCGAGACCTACAAGCATTGCCTCATACTTGGCCTTATTGTTAGTTAATCTAGAATTTTTGATAGATTTCATGATAGTGCTTCCTATGAGCATCTTCAAAACAATGCCGAGCTCGGACCCTTTCACATTTGAGGCACCGTCCGTGAAAAGGATTCATATCCGGTGTGTTGTTATTTCTGGTGGGATCCCTATTATATCTTTTACTTGAGCATGTGCTCGATCTGTATGACCTGTTCCAATTCCTCGATCGTTGATTTGGTTGCGTCTGACTCTTCGGGAACAATGAAGGTTCGAGGAGTAAGGAAATCCTCTTCTTCTTCCTCAATTACTTGCTCCTCTAGCTCGATCAGGACTTGGATCTTTGGTTGTTATTTGGTAACTTGCTTGTCTTTGGTTCTAGATTTTTTCGAGGTCGAAGACATTGGTGCCGGAGTCACTTCCTCGACTGCAAACATCTCCTTTGCAGCATGTTGTTCTCCATAGACCGTTTTCACACCATCCTCTGTTGGGAATTTCATCATCTAGTGAAGGGTCGAAGGTACTGCCCTCATGTTGTGGATCCATGGCCTCCCGAGAAGTGCATTATACCTTATGTCGCCTTCGATGACATGGAATTTTGTATCTTGAATGGTTTTGGCCATATTTACGGGTAGGAAGATCTACCCTTCGTTGTTTCACTTTCCATGTTGAAACCATTTAGGACTCGAGATGCTGGTACAATTTGTTCTTGCAGGCCGAGCTGCTCTACGACCCTTGATCTGATTATGTTTGCTGAGCTACCTAGATCTACTAGAACACGTTTAACTTGAATTTTATTTAAAAGAATAGAGATTACCAGGGCGTCATTGTGCGACTGAGATATGACTTCCATTTCCTCGTTATAGAATGATAGGTCATCCTTGGGAACATAGCTTCGAGTCCATTTTTCTCTAGTGATCGACACCTTGATACGTTTTTTATACAAGTCTTTGTGGGATATCGACACCGCCAATTATCATATAGATCTCATGATGTGGTTTTTCCTGCTCGTTTTTTCTGCTTGAATTGCTCTCCCTGAAGTGATTCTTAGCCGGATCACTGAGAAATTCTTGAAGGTGGCCCTCGTTGAACAACCGGTCTACCTCCTCCCTTAGTTTCCTGCCGTCTTCAGTTCTATGGCCATGGGTGCCGTGATACTTACACATCAAGTTTGGATTCCTCTGAGAATGATCAATTTGTATAGGCTTAGGCCACCTGGTGTCTTTGATTCTTCCAATAACTGACACAATCCCCGATGCATCTATGCTGAAATTATACTCCGACAATCGAGGTGCCTCTACAGGGTTGGTATGTTTATCGAACCCATTCTTAATCATGAGTCCCTAAGAGCTTTGACCTCGATCATTTCTCCGATCATGCCGAGGAGCGTTACGACCCGAGCCGGTGTTTCTCCGATCGACATATGGATGGTATCTCTCCTTGTTGGACCTTGATTTCCTGTCTGTATCCCTTAGGGGCTTAGCTGCCAACCTGTTAGGATGAACTGAACCCGAGGGGATCCCAACTGGTCATCCTCGACCTTGATCTTCGATTGATAATGGTTATGCACATCTGACCACGTCACAGCTGGATACTCGATCAGAATCTTCTTTAATTGTCGAGATACGATTGAACTCCGTTTATTCAAACCCTACATAAAAGCCTTTACTGCCCAGTCATCCGAGACCGATGGTAGTTCTATTCACTCTATCTGAAACCTAAACACGAACTCCCTTAACATCTCGTCATTTACAAAGCAAATCAAAGTCAAAGTTCTCAGTGAGATGGTTAGAGTATGTGTTGACTATTGGGATTTAAACAGAGCAAGTCCCAAGAAGGACTTCCCATTGCCAAATATACATATCCTGATCGATAATTACGCCAAGCATGAACTCCAATCCTTTGTAGATTGCTTTGCGGGTTATCACTAGATCTGGATGGACGAAGAAGATGCAAAGAAGACAACTTTTATTACACTTTGGGGTGTATACTATTACAAGATGATGTCATTCGGTCTGAAGAATGTTGGGGCTACTTACATGAGAGACATGACAACCATCTTCCATGATATGATGCATAAGGAAATAGAGGTGTATGTGGAAGATATCATTATCAAATCCAAGAGGGCCGCAGATCACATAACAGACTTGAGAACGTTCTTTGACAGGCTAAGGAGGTACAACTTGAAATTGAACCCCCTAAAGTGTGCATTCAGGGTTCCCACCAGAAAATTATTGGGATTCATCGTCAGTCGTCAAGGGATCGAGCTGGATCCATCCAAAGTCAAGGCTATTCAGGAGTTACCGCCACCTAGGAGCAAAAAGGACGTGATGAGCTTCCTAAAACGTCTCAATTATATCAGTCGATTCATAGCACAGTCAATAGTAATATCTGAACCCATCTTCAAGATTCTAAGGAAAGATGCTGAAACAAGCTGGACAGAGGATTGTCAGAAAGCTTTTGACAAGATCAAGGAGTACCCGTCCACACCACCAGTTTCTGTCCCGCCAGAACCAGGACGACTTTTGCTACTCTATCTATCTGTATTGGATGGAGCCTTTAGATGTGTTTTGGGACAATATGACGAGACAGAAATAAAGGAGCAGGCCATATACTACCTGAGTAAGAAGTTCACACCTCACGAAGCACAATACTCTCTCCTAGAACGCACTTGTTGTGCTTTGACCTAGACGACTCAGAAATTGAGGCATTACTTCTGTGCCTACACTACATACCTCATATCCAGGATGGACCCTCTAAAGTACATATTCCAGAAACCCATGCCGACTGGAAAGTTGGATAAATGGAAGATACTGTTAAGTGAGTTAGATATCATCTACGTAACTCAAAAGGCAGTCAAAGGACAAGCATTGCCAGATTACCTTGCTAAAAATCTAGTGGGAGGAGCATACAAACATTTGAAAACATATTTTCCTGATGAAGAAGTGTCATTCGTAGGGGAAGACATTACCGAAGCATACAATGGTTGGAGGATGTTCTTTTACGGAGCTACAAATTTCAAAGGAGTGGGCATTGGAGCAGTTTTGTTATCAGAAACGGGTCAACATTATCCGGTATCTGCTAAACTCAAATTTCCTTGCACCAATAATATGGCGGAATATGAAGCCTACATACTAGGGCTCAACATGGCAATTGACATGAACATTCAAGAGTTGCTGGTAATCATTGATTCAGATTTACTTGTGCACCAGGTACAAAGAGAGTGGGCCACCAAAAATTTCAAGATATTGCTATATCTGTACCACGTGCAGGAATTGAGAAAAAGGTTCAGTAAGATAGAATTCCAACATGTGCCCAGAATTCATAATGAGTTTGCAATGCATTGTCCACCTTGTCATCTATGATACAACATCCAAATAAGAATTATATTGATCCTATTCCGGTGAGGATCCATAATCAGCCGGCATATTGTGCTCATGTTGAAGAAGAAACAGATGGAAAGCCTTGGTTCCATGACATCAAGGAGTATTTGTCAAGGGGAGAATATCCAGAGCATGCAAACCACACTCAGAAACGCACACTCCGGAGATTGTCCAATCACTTTTTCCACAGTGA
Source organism: Nicotiana sylvestris (assembly GCF_000393655.2). Lineage (NCBI taxonomy): Eukaryota > Viridiplantae > Streptophyta > Magnoliopsida > Solanales > Solanaceae > Nicotiana > Nicotiana sylvestris. Next base: position 51,425,508 of record NC_091060.1, on the reverse strand, counting down.
AGGAAATCTATATAGAAGAACTCCCGATTTGGGATTGCTAAGACGTATCGACGCAAAGGAAGCTTCTAAGTTACTTGAGGATGTACATGCCGGGACCTGTGGCCCGCACATGAATGGTTTCGTCTTGGCTAAGAAGATATTTAGGGCCAGTTACTTTTGGATGAACATGGACATAGATTGCATCTAGTATGTCCGCAAATGCTTTCAATGCCAGGTGCATGCCGATATGATAAAAGTGCTGCCAAATAAGATCAATGCAACAAGCTTACCTTAGCCATTCGCCACTTGGGGAATGGATTTCATTGGTCCGATCGAGCCCACTTCTTCAAACGGACACAGGTTTATTCTGGTAGCCATTGATTACTTCATAAAATAGGTAAAGGCTGCATCCTACAAATCTGTAACCAAGAAAGTCGTCACAAATTTTGTCAAAGATCATATTGTATGCTGATCCAGAGTTCCCGAGTCCATTATTACTGATAATACCACCAATTTCAACAGTGATCTGATGAAAGCCATGTGTGAAACTTTCAAAATCAAGCACAAGAATTTCACAACCTATAGACCTCAGATGAATGGAGCCGTAGAAGCCGCCAATAAAAACAACAAGAAGATACTAAGAAAGATGGTAGAGAACCACAAACAATGGCATGAAAAGCTACCTTTCTCTTTATTGGATTACTGCACTATGGTTTACACATCAAACGGGGCAACTCCCTACATGTTAGTTTATGGTACCGAGGCTGTCATCCCAGCCGAAGTAGAGATTCCTTCTTTAAGAATCATACAGGAAGCGGAACTCAGCGATGCAGAGTGGATAAGGAGTCGCTATGAACAATTGGCCCTTATATATGGAAAAAGGGTGAACGCAGTATGTCACGGTCAACGTTATCAGAACAGAATGTCCTGAGCTTTCAACAAAAGGGTCAAGCGAAGGCAATCTGCACCAGGTCAGTTGGCGCTGGAGAAGATCTTCCCACATCAAGATGAAGCTAAAGGAAAATTCTCTCCCAACTGGCAAGGTCCTACATGGTTCACAGGGTGCTAACAGGAGGCGCACTCATACTTGCAAAAATAGATGGAGAAGTCTAGCCAAAACCAATCAATTCAGACGTAGTCAAGAGATACTATTCTTAAATTATTTACATTTCCTCACCTGAATGTTATTGAACTATGCTTGACTTGATTCCCATTTAAGAGGGAATACGTAGACAACCTTATAGGTTCGGTCATATCATAATGAAATTTCTATTTCCCTCAAGATAATAAATTGGGGCAGAATTTTGAGGAGCACCCTTAAAATTCCGGAGCATGTCCAGCCAATGCCATCATATGCCAGAAAGTCAGAAATTGGTTAAGAAATTGTGGAAGAATTTTGAGAAGTCCGAAGAAGGTTCAGCAAAGACTATTATCCGCAAACGGTCAAAAGATTATATACCAAACTAGGGCAAAATTTTGAGGAGGACCCTTAAAATTCCAATATAAGAGAGCTGCAATGCCTTTGAGATGTGTTACAATCACTAGTTCATCAAAAATTACTTGATATCAATACGTTTCCAAAATAACTCTATTTTTTATATCAATAATTGCATATTTTCGAAAACTCTATTTCCATAACAGTCAGGTGTTACCCAAGGCAACTCGAAAAGGCTTTCAGAACAGAGCAAAGCAAAGCCAACTGACATAAGCACGAACAAACCTCCCCTCACAAAACTTACAATTTTCTTTGAACGTAGGTACATCTGACGTAGCAATAACATCCACAAATATATACACATAACAAAATTTATTATCAATCAAGACATCAGACACCAAATATATCTCCAGCTAAGACATATACTACTCTTATTTGCTACTTGCTCTCTGCATGAGGCTAATCCTTGCCTCCGCATTTGTATGAGGCCAATCCTTGCCTCAATACTTGCATGAGGATAATCCCTGCCTCCCTATTTACACGAGGCTAATCCCTGCCTCCCCATTTGCATGAGGCTAATCCCTGCCTCCATATTTGCATGAGGCTAATCCCTGTCTCCATAATTGCATGAGGCTAATCCTTGCCTCTATATTGGCATGAGGCTAATCCTTGCCTTCCTATTTGCATCAGGCTAATCCTTGCCTACATATTTGCATAAGGCTAATCCTTGCCTCCGCATCTGCATGAGGCTATTCCTTGCCTCCATATTTGCATGAGGCCGATCCTTGCCTCCATAATTGCATGAGGCTAATCCTTGCCTCCATACTTGCATGAGGCTAATCCCTGCCTCCATATTTGCATGAGGCTAATCCTTGCCTCCATACTTGCATGGGATTAATCCTTGCCTCCCTACTTACATGAGGCTAATCCTTGCTTCCCTAATTGAATGAGGCTTATCCTTGCCTCTATGTCTACATTAGGCTAATCCTTGCCTCTATATCTGCATGAGGCTAATCCTTGCCTCCACATTTGCATGAGGCTAATCCCTGTCTCCACATCTGCATGAGGCTAATCCTTGCCTCCATACTTGCATGAGGCTAATCCCTGCCTCCCTATTTGCATGAGGCTAATCCTTGCCTCCATATCTGCATGAGGCTATTCCCTGCCTCCCTATCTACATGAGGATAATCCTTGACTGCCATATCCGCATGGGACTACGTATTGTCCCTCTTTACACAAATATTGCTCTATTTCTAGTACTATCTATTTGCTTTTCAATTGGGATAAGCTATGCCCTCCCTTTCACAAGACAAAGCCTTGTCTTGTTAACATCACATTATAGCATATCATGTGTTGAAATAGCGCCAATCTATCCAAAGACAACATAGTCTAAAAGGCATCATCTCATAGCCAGAAGATATCATGCCATGGCCCGAGGATCCCTTAAATTTGCATATCATTATTCAAAGGTGTCATGGTTCAGAGGCACCATCTGCATGGCCCGAGAACAACATTTCATGGAATGCGAATACCTCACTAAACAATTCATGGCCTAGGACGTCATGGTCCAAGGACGTCATCTCTAACCATCCAAAGACAACCTTCATGGTCCAAAGGGAATTTGCATCATGTTTAATTTTCCCCACAAATACATGTTGGTATCATCTTTTCATCTGCAGGTGACCAATAAGCAACCACTATCCTAGCAGGATTGACCTTGCTCGTGTTCCTTCAATTGTCTCAAACCGTAACTGCTCACCATAGCCGTTTCCGCATCTCATGTCCGTTCTTGCAATGACTTCATCAGTATGTTCCACCGATGAATCCAGAACTACACATGGCCTGATTCTTGTAAAAAATAAGGGATATGTAGGCAACTCGGAGACCGGATTCCAGCCTCTGTCTTTCAAAACATCCCGTCCGGTCAAAATTGGCCATCATTTCTTTACCCGAAAACTCTTTCATCCTTTCCGGGGTAAAGAGGGGCAGTTGTTGATACCCAATTTTTCTTATAGTTTTAATACATATATATACTTTTAAAATAGCATATATACAGTTATAAGCATGCATGAGCATTTTTTAAATTTTTACGCAATTTTTTATAATTTTTAAAAGCTCCAAATTGATATATTTCTTCCCTTTTTATTTATAAAATTTCCAATAATTATCCTTCAAATTATTTTGTGGTGATTTAGCCATCTAAATTATTTATTTATGCAAAAATATTGTTTAAATATTTGGTGCATTTTTTATAATTGCATTTACATTTTTAAACTAATTTGCATATATTTGCAATACTAGCCCTATTAATGCATAATTATATTGTTGATTCATAAAATGATTTTGATATTTTAAAATGTTAAGTAACTATTTTAAACCATTTTAGTACACGAAATTATTTTTTCAAAAATCATTTATTATTTCTTATAAATTATATAGTATTAAAATGGCTATTTAAAAAATGGCCTAATTTTATTTCAATTTTAACCCCAATACCAGCCCAATTTTTTTTAATTAAATCACCCAAGCCCAATATCCATCCGCCCCAACCCAATACCCAGCCAAATCCTAGTCGTTGATCATTTTGATCAACGGTCCAGGTTCCCCCTTCCATAATTAAACTAGCCTATAACCTAATTCATTTTACACCTTACACCACCGTCACCTAATCCTCTCTGCTCTCAAATGCTCCCAACCTAACCCTAATCTCCAAATGCCGTCACTTATTTATGGCCATCTCCGATGACCTCTCACCACCTCTCAGGCCTCTGATGGACTCTCTCATGTTGTTCTTACCATCTCCATGGCCCTCAAGGGACCAGGGCTAGTGGCTTGCATCTATTGGTCTTCTCTCGCTTGTTTCAGGCCACTTCAGTGAGATTCCGAGTAAGATCGTCTTATATTAGTTACGATCTATGGGTTTCTCAGTATGTTTCTTCAGCTCTGTATGGTTCTCTTCGAAACCCTAATTTCTTTTCTAAACCTCCTAGATCTGTACAGATCCAAAATGATTTGGGTTTGTTTCATGTTGATTCTTTAAAAGAATCGTATGATTTTCAAGTGATTTTCATCTTTTCCTAAAACTGGGGTTTCCGGAATTTCTTTTTAAAATTTGTTTGATGATTCTTTATGTTTAAACTTCTGCTTCTCATATATTTTGACTAATTTTTATGAGTCTGCTACAACCCTAACTCGGTTGTACTGAAAACCTTAATTTTTGGGGTTCTTCGTTTGGTTTCTGGATATTGGTACATCAGATCGTGTTCTGGCTTTGGGTTCTTGTGATTTCTCGTGATTTTCTTGTCCTAATATGCTTCTATTGAATTTCTTAGTTCAACACTTTCACTGATTCTATATGCTTGTTCTTTCTCATCGAATCAGTGTTGTTTAGCTTTTTATTTTGTTAAAATAATGTATCGATTCCTGATATTCATGTTTTACCTTGTTTTATATGCTAAACATGCTGACTCTTTCATGAATGTCTCTTTGATTGAATCCTTGATTATTCTGAATCCCTTATTTCCTGGTTTGATTTGAATACTTTCCATTAAACTCTAGATTCTTACCTCTCTATTCGATTTGACTGAATTGCTTGCCTTAATTATTTTTTCCCTTGCCTTGTTTGCATTTCGATGAGTATTACTGATTTGTTTCCTTAATTAAACTACTATTCATTTACCCCTAATTACATATTCTATACCTAAACCTTACTTGATTCTTTTCCTTAAATACTTAGAATATTTTACCGTTGATCTAATTGTCCCTTGATTAAGGGAAGATCTTGCTGATTTACATGTGACTTCCTTGATTTACTACTTAATTGATCTCTTACCTTATGTGTCAAACTTTTGATTACTATATAAACCTCCTCTTCTTTTATGTTTTGAACAACGAACACTAATTCTTCTACACTATTATACTCTCAAAAGCTCTCTACTATCTCCTGTTCCTTGCAATTCTTATTAGTTCGGCCGGCTATAAGCCAAGGCTGACTAGTGGCATCATCCCTACTCTGTATTCTCTATACTCTACTTAATATGCAATCAGCCTTCCTAGATTCTATTAAAGGCTATATCTATTATGCTGTTTGGCATGCTAATCTTGCTTTAGATAATTGGTTCACCAGTAGGTCCCAAGCTGCATTGTGTGTTTATAATTTTACCCAGCATGACCAAATCCTTCCTGCCCTGCATATGATTATGTATTTTCTAAAAACCTTGAATGTTTCATGAAGTGTTTGCCTAGTCCAGTTTGTTCTATCTCACTAATGAGATTCTATTTCTGTCTTAAACCTATATGTTCTCTACTTAACTTTGCAACTACAATTTGTGTATTTGTTTGCCACCACTAAGGTGCATTCTAAGTGTTCCCCCTACCCTTTCCCTTGGATGAAGTATGTGTATACTATGACTTGCCCTCTGATTTTTAAAAGATGTTCTTCATGTTTTCTCAAACTTTTTAACTATGTTCTGATTTTCATAAAAGTCCCTTCTATTGCTAAAACTATCACGACCCAAACCGATGGGCCGGGACGGGTACCCAGTACCTAACTCAACCGAGTACCAACATAACGTATCTTTCTTAATACATCATCATATACACATGCATACGGGCCTAATAGGCCAACATGATCCTTTATAAACTCAAAACATAGGCCGACAAGGCCGTACAATCTTTTATGTACACGACATATGTCTACAAGCCTCTAAGAATACATAAATGTCATAAGGGTCGGGACAGAGTCCCACCATACCATACAATACACGTCTAAATCATACTAACCAAACGAGCAACTCCGAAGCAAATGGAGGGCACCAACATCTTTCGCTGAGCTGATAGCCTAATTGGAGGGCTCTCGACCTGTCTATCGGGACCTGCGGGCATGAAACGCAGCGTCCCCAAGCAAAAGGGACGTCAGTACGAATAATGTACTGAGTATGTAAGGCACATAAATAAATAAATGAGAGATATGGAAGACATATAGAGTACATGACTCAACATGTAAGTCTGAATAACTTTGTAAATCATAAATTACTTTTAACGTCATGCATATGCATATGAATGTCATGTCGTGCATAGGTACATATTTCATAATATCATCAGCCTCTGAGGGCCTCCCATCATATAATATCGGCCACTGTGGGCAAAATCATTATCGTATACCAGCTGATCAAGTGGTTGTACGTACATAATGCCATAACCTTTCCCATATCCCATATACATATATACATACATATATACGCGTATATAACGCCGTTTGAATCATACGTACATATATATATGCGTATATAACACCGTTTGTATCATATTTCGGCCACTATGGGCAATATCATCATCATATACCAGCTGATTAGATGGTGGTGCGTACATAACGCTATAACCTTTTCCCATTCCATATACATATATTTACATATATACGCGTATATAATGCCATCTGGTCATGGGTCAATGCACATGAATGCAATGCATGAAAAGTACGTCAACAAAATCATTCGAAAGGTCATAAGACCACTTTGCCTCTTGAGCAATATTATAAAGTAACATCTTTTCAACTTTCGTATTTTGTGAGACCCATGAACAAAAGATAAAATATTATGATACATGAGAATTAAAGAACATAGATATTTCTATTACTTTTATGAGTAGAGTCACTTATGGAATTTGTGCATTTACACGTTTCGTTCATATCGCATGGATCATGCCAAAAGAAAGAAGGGATAGCCTTAACATACCTGTTTCTGCCAAATTCTTGAACGAAACCTATGCTTGAAGCTTGGAAAATTTGGACTGAAATTTCTATTGGAATTTTTGAAGTGTTTGAACGAAATAGTTCCTTTCACGTTCACGTTCTTGGTTTCAAACTAAGAACAGATTGACGTCTACGGAATGAAGTGAATTTAAAGTCACCAAAATGAAGCTTGGTTTTATTGAAAATGGAATTGGCTTCTGTTTCAACGTCCTTAGCATATCATGGTCTTAAGCTTGTTTCCAATGCATTTCTACTAATGTCATTTCACAAGTCTTACTAAGACTTTAAGATTAGGATTCTTTTGACACATAAAGGTGACTAGTTAGTCACCTTAACTAAAAGGGAGAGGCTGCCACGTTTTCTTGGGGTGTAATTTTGTAAATGTTTTATCCACTTATTAGTTAATCGGGTAATATTTCGTTACCCGGTAATTAAGCTATTGCCCGCATAATTTAAAAATGATTACAATTTACATAAAATTCTATTTATTTTCAAAATACTTCATATATACTTTATATATTACACTACCGTGGTCATATGGTACCTTGCATGGTACTAGTTTATAATTATCGGGTATTATCGCTCGACCCGTATTTTATCCCAAGTTGGCCATTTTTAACGAATTTCATTTTCTTCGACTTGCTTCCCCTCTCACCTTCACGAATTTACTGATCACTTGTGAAATAGCATAATCCTTATAACCTCCAAATAATCTTTTACTTGGACTGATCTCAATTACCTTACGACAAATTTCACGTACAATACTTCAGGGTGGAACATCGTCGTAACTTTACTGGAAGTGTGACATCACCATAATGTAATACTGCGGAATGTGATATCGACGTAATATTGCGGGGCGTAACATTATTCCCCCCTTTTGGAACATTCGTCCTCGAATGTTGAGTGATGCACTTATCATTTTCGTAACTTATACCTTCTGAATACTTTAGAACTTCCTTGCCATCTAGGCGACTGTTCTGTGAATAAATCTAAAATTCCAGGGCGTTCCCCCCTTAGGCCTCCTTCTCACATCACAACTTGTAGTCGGAATCCTCCCAATCTCGTAATTGTTACTACCTTTCATCATGCAGCCTATACAATTTTGACCTTGTAAGTGTGCCCAATCTCTAGGGCGTTCTGTGCATATATGAGTATACTGAAGTTCTTCGCTCGGTACTTTGTTGAATTCACGAATATTGCTATATCTCATCGCATAGGTCCGTTTAGCCATCCGTATGAATTTACTGCCATAACTCTTACTTTAATTTATCGTTGCTGAGGTCTGCTACCAAATCCCAACTTACTCTCATTGCTTATTCCATATGTATAAATTTAAGTCCTTTAATGCTTCCTCATTACTGCTCATCTTTAGAATGACGATCCAATCTCATCTCATACTTTGTGACTTTTTTCCATCTATTGTTAATTCTCCTCAATATTGATCTACAATATACCATTGATAACTTAAAACTTCTTACGTAATATTTTGCCTCTAGGTGTTAATCCTAATGACTTATCCATTCTCGTCATCTTTTCATTTGTCTTTCCTCATCCTTACTCATGCTTCCTTAAAACTTTATCACTCTACCATACTTTAGCTTGCGACCTATACATATCCATTTATAAACTTTCCTTCAACTTTCTTGCACCATAGATTTTCTTATGTTATTCTGGAACGTCAAGCGAGACATCACATCGTCTCTAACTTTTTTCTATTTTGTTAACTAGATCTCCCAGTACTTAGAAATCAAAGGCTGGAAGACACGCCGCCGACGATGCCGCTATCATTACCGGTTATTGGATCCACATGCTTATAACCTTCTATCCGAAATAAGGACTATCCACAACTTTCTGTGTTTGAGTATCTCGTACATTGTTCACCTTTACCTTACTTACTTAAAATCTCGCATCATATCTTCTACCTCTTTCATAACCTCCCTTCTACATAGGTATGATTCACACCAAAAATTGAAGCTCTATTATAATACTACAATCTGGTGGGAGCTTCATGCTGACTCCTTTCGGAGGCTGTTGCTCTTTTTTTTTTAACTAGCTTCATCATAGAGCCGTTATAGACTATGGTTGTTGTACTATATCTCTCGTACCTCTGATTCTAAGGGAGATCCTGCAATGTTCTCGATCACAATGTTTCTATTTTTTTGGGTCCAATAATCAGACTCCTGATTTACTTGGGTGATGTAACTCTTTAGTTTCCTCTTTCTGATCGGCTTTTATGTCGGCTTAAGCTATCTTCCGATCTGTGGTTCCTAGTATCAGTTATTACCTTAACCTTTCATGGACATTATGGAATATCCATGACATAATCTTCTAACAATTCAATCCGTTGTCTATTCCCTGGGCTCAATTCTTTCTTTTAACTTATACCGGTGTCTTTTATGGCTGTATGGTTGTCAACAAATATGCTGCCTGGATAATGTTCCAAAATCTTGAGTATATCCATAATGTACTAACTCTGGATCATTGATCGAATTATTCTTTTGTTCCCTCTTAGCTTCCTTTCAACGTAAGCTATTATTTTTCCTGGTCTTTCTGCCCCCTTATTACGTCCATACTTAGCTTATATTAGTGCCCACACTTGCTAGAGTTTTCATACAACTCATATGATCTCGAATATTACTTTTAATTCTTACTTTCCGTTCATTAGCCACGGTAGGTGCCATTTTCCTTTAGAATGCTTACAATGTGGTTGCGAGATTGTTGTTACACGACCATTTCCTTTTTAGATCGTTGTGCCTAGGTTAAAGTCTTCTTTCTTATCTCCTCAGCTAGTCTTTCGTTTAAGGAGAACCCTTGACTCTCGTAAAGCTGTGAGCTTATTACGGTCCTTTTTGATGTCCTTATTGCGTATAATCATCCGTAGTTGCTTACTTCCATGCCCTTGTGCTTGTATGGTTGCTTCTAAAATGATATTTTGACTGCCTTCCCTGTGGACTTTCTTTTATCCCCGTAACACTCATACAATACCTTTAACTACCCGGACTCTTGTTTGAATATATCTCAAGTATTATAATGATATTCTTTGAAGCTATGTTTATCTTACACGATCTGATGACTCGTCTATAACCTCCTGTTTAGCCATAACTGGGATCTTCCTGACCAATTACTAACTACTCGTTGGCTCATTCTCATATCAATATTCCTCGTAATCTTTCTTGGGTTATTTTCTTTTTCTTAACTTACGTCTCGCACTGGCTCCTTATTTATTAATAACAACTCGGGAAGGAACCTTTACTTCCTCTCCTTGACGTCGTGTTTGCATAATGTTCTGGAATCGTAGCATATCTGTTGCATTTGGACAAGTGAAATCTCATCCCTTTCTTATTTTTATTGCATTCTTCCTTTACCATTTCGTAGTTACTAGAACTACTTAATTCTGACTTAACACCACATCACTCCATATTCCCCCCTTTAGGGAAGTACTAAGAGTTGACGAGGATCTACCTATAGATGTGTTACCTCTTCATCATTGGTGTCTTTTCACATTATCGATGACCCTTACTCGCCTTGCGGCAATCCTTCTGTACCAAGGATAACAAAGTTCCTCACTCGCGATGGTGAAATTTAGTATAGCTGGCACATACAGTCCCTTAAGCTGAACTTTGCTCACATTGCTTGTTATAGGGAAGCGTCTTCCTGAATAACCATTCTCTGAGTTTCTCATGAATCGTCCTCTGTGGTTCATTCTATTATCGCCGGAAAGCAATATGAAGTTCTCATGATGCCGACCACTATCAAATTACTCAGTCCCTAATTCATGCTTAGTTCATCTTTTTCCACCAGTCCATGCTGACTTCAATTACTCTGTGGTCTAACTTTTTCTTCTGAATCACGTTAGCTTCGCGAACTTGTTTCTCGAAGTGAGGATATGACTTTATGGCCTATACCCTTTTGTTGTCCTAAGGCATGTCACTTCTCGTTTCTTCCTTCACTAGACTATAAATTTTGTAACATTGTCATCTTTTGATATACCGTTGTCATACATGTATCACATCTTACTCATAATTCTTTATTAACTCTTTTCTTATTTCCCGCTAACATTTATGCTTATCACTTTATTATAAAAACTTGAACAAGAGATTCTTTTGCTCTTAGCTTCCCTTTGCTCTATCCAATGGCTCTTCAAGTTGCTTAACGTTCTCTCTTTACTAGAGACACAAGCCACACTAAGGTAATATTTATTCCGTTAAGGATTATAGTGCATGTCTTTGTGGTACTCATAACTGGCTGCACTATTTCAGAGGGCATCATCCGGTGTCTCAAAAAGAGATCTATTAGCATATTTGCAATATCCTTCAGAAATGTCAACTGACGCAAACAATTCATCCATCATATCTTCTTATACTACTTCTGTTAATCCTCATAGGGCATATTTGGAATGGATGCAACCAATTGTATATACCTCTATTACTATTAAATATAACTCAAAAGCTTATGTTCCTCTGCCTCAATTATTAATGTTGTTAACCTTTATTAACTGGGCGCCTCGTACCCTTCTTCATCTTGCTTCTTTTGCTTGTTGAAACTTGTATTTATCTTCTTAATCTCTCATTGTCTTTCACCATAAAGATGGATAGGAATTCTTACCTTAAGGCTTCTTATCAGGAAGCTTACACCTTTCAGTACACCCATGATCTGCTAAAGACCTCACATTTACTTATCGTAAGCATCATAAAAAAATACAATTCCGCTTACATAGCTTTTCCACAACAATCTCTCTTTCCAACCTTCTTTTCGGATATAGGTATCGTCTTATTACAAATAAAATAGAATTTCAGAACTTGGATTCTTATCAGTGAGCTCTACCACACGATCTAGAGTAAGAAGAAAGAGTGACAATCCTAAATGCCCTGTAGCCTCCTGCTTATAAGTGTGGTGCACGACACACCCATTAACAAGACTCTACTAGACACGGTTTGTAGACAACCTAGGACAGAACTGCTCTGATACAACTTTTGTCACAACCCAAACCGATGGGCCGGGACGGGTACCCGGTACCTTACTCAACTGAGTACCAACATAACGTATCTTTCTTAATACATCATCATATACATATGCATATGGGCCTAATAGGACAACATGATCCTTTATAAACTCAAAACATAGGCCGACAAGGCCGAACAATCTTTTATGTACATGACATATATCTACAAGCCTCTAAGAATACATAAATGTCATAAAAGTCGGGACAGAGTCTCGCCATACCAAACAATACACGTCTAAATCATACTAACCAAACAAGCAACTCCGAAGCAAATGGAGGGCACCGATATCTTTCGCTTAGCTAATACCCTACTTGGAGGGCTCTCGACCTGTCTATCGGGACCTGCGGGCATGAAACACAGCGTCCCCAGGAAAAAGGGACGTCAGTACGAATAATGTACTGAGCATGTAAGGCACATAAATAAATACATGAGAGATATGGAAGACATATAGAGTACATGACTCAACCTGTAAGTCTGAATAACTTTGTAAATCATAAATTAATTTTAACATCATGCATATGCGTATGAATGTCATGTTGTGCATAGGTACATATTTCATAATATCATCAGCCTCTGAGGGCCTCCCATCATATCATATCGGCCACTGTGGGCAAAATCATCATCGTATACCAGCTGATCAAGTGGTGGTGCGTATATAACGCCATAACCATTCCCATATCCCATATACATATATACATACATATATACGCATATATAATGTTGTTTGAATCATACTTACATATATATGCGTATATAACGCTGTTTGAATCATATTTCGGCCACTATGGGCAACATCATCATCATATACCAGCTGATCAGGTGGTGGTGCGTATATAACGCCATAACCTTTTCCCATTCCATATACATATATTTACATATATACGCGTATATAACGCCATCTGGTCATGGGTCAATGCACATGAATGCAATGCATGAAAAGTACGTCAACAAAATCATTCAAAAGGTCATAAGACCACTTTGCCTCTTGAGCAATATCATAAAGTAACATCTTTTCAACTTTCGTATTTTTCTGAGACCCATGAACAGATGATAAAATATTATGATACATGAGAATTAAAGAACATAGATATTTTTTTACTTCTATGAGTATAGTCACTTATGGACTTTGTGCATTTGCACGTTTCGTTCATATCGTATGGATCATGCCAAAAGAAAGAAGGGATAGACTTAACATACCTGTTTCTGCCAAATTCTTGAACGAAACCTATGCTTGAAGCTTGGAAAATTTGGACTGAAATTTCTATCGAAATTTTTGAAGTGTTTGAACAAAATAGTTCCTTTCACGTTCACGTTTTTGGTTTCAAACCAAGAACATATTGACGTCTACGGAATGAAGTGAATTTAAAGTCACCAAAATGAAGCTTGTTTTTTTTTGAAAATGGAATTGACTTCTGTTTCAACGTCCTTAGCAGATTATGGTCTTAAGCTTGTTTCCAATGCATTTCTACTAATGTCATTTCACAAGTCTTACTAAGACTTTAAGATTAGGATCCTTTTGACACATAAAGGTGACTAGTTAGTCACCTTAACTAAAAGGGAGGGGATGCCACGTTTTCTTGGGGTGTAATTTTGTAAATTTTTTATTCACTTATTAGTTAACCGGGTAATGTTTCGTTACCCGGTAATTAATATATTATCCGCATAATTTAAGAATTATTACAATTTACATAAAATTCTATTTATTTTCAAAAATACTTCATATATATTTTATATATTACACTACCGTGGTCATATGGTACCTTGCATGGTACTAGTTTATAATTATCGGGTATTATCCCTCGACCCGTATTTTATCCCAAGTTGGCCATTTTTAACGAAATTCATTTTCTTCGACTTGCTTCCCCTCTCACCTTCACGAATTTACTGATCACTTGTGAAATAGCATAATCCTTATAACCTCCAACTAATCTTTTACTTGGACTGATGTCAATTACCTTACGACAAATTTCACGTACAATACTATAGGGTGCAACATCGTCGTAACTTTACTGGAAGTGTGATGTCACCATAATGTAATACTGCGGAACGTGATATCGACGTAATATTGCAGGGCATAACAAAAACCTTTTTTCCATTGTTTACCAAACCTTTTCAAAGTCATCATACACTCTCACATTACTCCTAAAATATCAGGTTTTGCCCCTCTGACATGTGTACTGCCTTGAGATCCTTGAGATTTCTCTAAACTCTGGCATGTCAGAGTTGGCCTTTCCACACTGCACTTAAATCAGTTATTGTTGAGAAAAGGTATAGGTGTGAGCACTGAATTGGATCCTTAAGGTCTTTAGGGATCTCTAACACACCTAGACGTGATAATGTTTATGGAACTTTGGCATTTTGAAGCTATTTGAGGCTTGGGGAGTCACTTGGTCCTACTTCAGGCTCCCTATAGTTAACTTATTCTTTTTCTTTACCTTTTTTTATAATTCATTCTGCCGGTCTGTAATAATTATTTGTAAACAACATTGGGGTGATTAGTGAAAAAGGGTGGGTAGTTATATATGGATAAATCAGGGTAGATACCATGCATATAGGATTTGTGTTAATGCATTTGCTATGTTTGCTATACTTTCACAATATCAGAAATCATGCCTATAGGATCTAAATGACTTCATTAATAGAAATCATGTCTATAGGTTTAAAATCAACTTTATAATTAGATATCATACCTATAGCGTGTAAAGTGATTGAGTTCAAGTTTCTGCTGCAACATGTATTTATATTCGTCTCACTAGAAATCATGCCTATAAGTTCAAAAAGCAGCTCTTAACTATTAGATACCATGCCTATAGAATTTAAAATCAGTTTAGTTAAACAAATCAGTTAATTCATTCTGAATTGGCTTAATCAACTGTCCACTTCTTTAAATAAGTTTTTCAAACACTGCCTTAATTTACTACCTCGAGAAAGTATGTCTATAAGATCTCAAGTTGTCCGTTTTAAAAAACTGTTCACCGTTTCATTGCTCCTTAATCAATATAGATACCATGCTTTTAGGACATCACTGTTATGCGCTTAGGCAAGCCTCTAGAGCGATTTAAGTTCTGCAACTATGAAACTGTGATTTGTTTTTCAAAACTGATCAAATTTAATAGGTCTAAATCAATAGGCAAGCTAAATAGGATTTTTATACTTTTCCTAATTCAATACTGTATGATCCCTGCTCACCTAGATGTCATGTTGTAGGATTTTCTTTTCAATACTTGACTGTTATTAGAAAACGTGCATTTACTTATTATATTTGTGGAGGTGACTGTTAGCCTGTAATTTGTTCTCTTTAAATGCAGTCCTAATTGTTCTTGATTGATGCCTAGACTTTTATCCTTTAAAACCTTAGGGAGGTCTAGAATTGTCCAAAGGTAGAAGTCCTAAAATACCTCTAGGGCCACAAGGAAGGGACGTGTAGTGCATGCATATGTCATCTGTCAAAGTTATTAGAACGCTTTAGGCTATAACTAAGGGGAGGGAATTGGGTAGTAAGGATATGATGACTACGCACTAATGTCACGTGTAGCCCCTCATTGAGGAGTGTTTACCGGGCATTGTGTGGGGTGATCCTATAGGTTAACCAACCTAGGACCCCTCTTTCAAAATTCTCGATATTTAAACTTTACTTTTCTATATGTATGCAACTTGTTCAAGTCTTTTCCTTTTTATCTCATTACTTGAGCCATACAATGTCCAAAACATGCCTTTATTTGCAAGTATGTGTTTACACTATTTATTTGTTAAAAAGGACTAATTCATAAGTATAAGTTTGGGCGAGACCCACAGTTGTGGACCGAGAGGGGTGCCTAACACCTTCTCCTCAAGGTTATCTCGATTCCTTACCCTAAATATCTGGTAATGTAAACTAGTCTAAGATTTAATCACTCTAGGTGCCCTAACGCACCATAATCTATTAGGTGGAGACTCTTCAAATACCCAAAATTCCAAAAGGAAATGAATGATTACCCCCTATGAATGTCGAAACCCGGACTTCTCTCTCTCCGGAGGGGAAAAGGGGGCGCGACAGTCATGATTAAGAATAGAGCATAAAAGCACAGTACAAACAACAACAAGGGAAAAGCTTGCATTAACAAAGTTTTGGATTTTACAGAAGGAGCAGAATCAATGTTACTACCAGATTCACACATTAGAACAAACAACAAAACTACCACAAGTTATCATCATAAGAACTAACACAGAGAGAATGGACACTGAGGGGACATAATCTAAAAAGAATTGGGAGAAGAAGGTTTGGAAGGAGAGGAAATTCTTTGGAGGACTAGATCCATACGAGAATTCGCTGATATTTGTTCATTGAGCAGTTTTTCTTTCAGGTCCTTCACTTGTTTCCTGAGCTTAGTGTTCTCCTTTGTCAGGCTAGCAACCTCTTCGTTCTGAGAATGGCTGGAACTACTGGAACCAGGTGCCTCTTGCATCTGACTTATCTGAGTCTCAAGGATAGCATTCCTTGCTTTCAATTGCCTTATCTCAGTAGTAGTACTGTTTTGAGCATTGATTAACTGATAAATAGTTGAAGTGCTTGCAGCCCCTCCAAATTTTTCTATACACTCACATTCTTTAAGAGTGATTTTTGAAAAAGTTTGCTTCTTGTCACCCAGTTTAACTGGTCCGAGAGGAACCTTAAAGTGCTCGAAGACCTTGGTATGAAGGAACCCATATGGAAGCCTATGATTACCATCTTTAAAATTAGTTATTTTGTTCATGCGCTCTATCATGATCCCATGCAGATTGATGGTAGTAAAGTCATGATCCCATGCTTCCATGAGGAATAGGTCTGCACGAGTGGTGATGGATTATTGCTCAGCTCGAGGCAGCATCACTTTGTTTACCATTTCAAATAGCAATTGGTAAACAGGAAGGAGGGCCTTCTTCTGAACCCGCTCACTCTGCTGAACCACTCTATCCTTCAAGATTGCATTTTTGAAGTTCTGAGTACAAACTCCTTGAACACTAGATATCCCTTTAGTGGGCACACCAAGAATAGATCCCAGCAAAGCAGCGTCTAATACCATATCAACTCCATTCACCAAGGCACAAATGTGACCATCCTTAACCTTGTAAAAGTCGGAATAAAAGCTTTGAACTCCCTCCTCATATACCCTAGTAGCATCACTTGTGAATAAGTGTGTCCATTGTTGGAAATCACATATATCAACCAACTATCTCATACCAGCCTCCTCTAAGACATCAGAGGTGAATGTACGCCCCTAGAGTACCTTTTCACTTCTTAATCTTTCTTTTCAAGCACTCCCCAGATCATCAGCCTTGGCCTTCTTTGAGGAACCAAGTTCATCAACAGTATTAACCTTTCTCTTAGCATTCGTGTGGACACCTTTCTTCTTTTTATCAGGCTTCATAGATTTTTCACCTGAGTCTTTCTCCACATTCTTAGTAGCAGCAGCATCAACAAGCCTAGTCCGACGTTTCAAAGACATAGAAGATCTCCATTTTGGTTTGAGAAGACCATGCTTTTTTGACAACTTTCTAGTCAACATACTAGGTTCCTCCGCTTCCTCTTCATCCACACTCAAAACTGGAACTAACTTCTCATTTACACCTTTTGCCATCTTTCACTAATTGTTTTCCTCCTTGATTTAGTCTGACTGTTCTTAAGAGCAAACTCAAGAGCCTCCTTCTTTTGCAACCTTGTTGTGGGTCGCTTAGGAGTGGGCATTTCACCAACAACGTTTCTACGCCTAGGAAGATTGACGATTGGTAAGTCATCATACTCTTCTTCACTATCCTCCTTTTGATTTTCAGATGTAGGACATGTCTCAAGCATGATTACACTTAAAGGCTTAACATATAAATGAGTAGAGGGAGCAGGGTCAGTACTGACTTGGGGTTCCTGAGTAGAACCTTGAGTTGGATCCTCCGAAGGCATATTAGGTCCTCCAACAGGTTCCCCAGTAGTACCTTCATGTGCTGAAGGATAAATAGGCACACACTCACTATCCTTCTCAACGGGCTTAGATGCTTCCCCTCAAGTCTTTAGACCATCCTCACTTCCTCTGACAAAACCCCCTTTATTGGCAATGAGCAAAATATTTTTGACTGCTTCCTTTTCTTGCAAATTCATGAGAAGTTCAAGAGAAATAGGAGAGGCACCTGTGGAATGGGGTTCGAGAGCAGTCTCTATTATTTCCCTCAACCTGGTCTACTTTTGACTTTTCTTCTATTGGAGAACTTGAGATTTTTCAATTTTCTTCATTCTTACCAATATTTGTGACATCCCTCTTTTTTGGTGAGGTAAGAGATGAGCTCTGGGCAACACGTCGTGGGAGAGTTGATGCTTGGTGACTCTTGGGAGAGAAAGAACTCGAATATGTAGGAAAGGAGATGGAGTGTGGGGTTGACTCTGTTCTAGGGTTTTAGTTATTAGTAGTGTGAGGAGGATAGACTAGTGCTGGTGTTTCGACTGGTGAGGACTTGATAGTACTAGAGATCCTTTGTCTCCTCAGCCATGGTGAGACGAGGAGAAAATTTGTTGACCCGAAGAGAGAGTGAATAGGGAACATATTTGGAAGTGTTGATGTGTGAAGTGTGGTGACAGAGATAGATGTATTTATGATGACAGAGGAATTGGTTAGAAAAAGGGCGGCAAGTTTTAGGGAGATGGGTCGATCTATAACTGGTGAGGCATTTGGGTTTAAAGACGCAAACCTAAAGATGACATGTTGATGATGTGACACTTGTTTTCATTGTTCAGAATTTTGCATGAGAGAACATAGAAACTACTAACCTATGTCAAGAGAACCAAGTTCCCTGACTGATCTCTTGTTTGTAATCTTTGCCCTTTTTACCGGTGTGTACAACTTCAAATGCTTATTTGCTCTATAATCATCAAACGTGTCTACCTATAATGGTATAGAGATGAGTTAGACTTTGCTAGAAAACACCTTTTAGCTAAGTTTACCTGAACCTTTCTTTCATAGCCAATCATTGAGGGACCAGGCTCTTAATTGGGTTTTATCAACCCCAATGCCAGACGATTTGCTCAAAGTGTTTTCTGCTTAGGGCTTTGGTAAATATATTTGCAATTTGGTCTTCAGTGCTACAGAATTTCATCCATATAAGCCCTTTCTCAACATTATCTCTAAGGAAATGGTGACATACATAAATGTGCTTTGTCCTCTTATGTTGAACTAGATTTTTTGCCATGTTGAGTGCACTAGTATTATCACATAAAAGAGGCAGATAAATTGAAAATACTCCAAAATCTTCCAATTTTTGCTTGATCCACAAAAGATTAGCACAGGAAGTGGCAACTACTACATATTCAACTTCTGCAGTTGAAAGTGCCACAAAATTCAGCTTCCTTGTACCCCATGAGATTAAGCAAGAACCCGAGAAGTGTGCCTTCCCAGACATCCTTTTCCTATCCACCAGATATCCAGCATAAAGCATCAGCATACCCAATAAGATCAAAGCTGTCTCCTGAAGGATAATAGAGGACCACGTCCTGTGTTCCTTTGAGATATCTCAGTATTCTCTTGGCAGCCTTCAAATGAGATTCCTTTGGATTTGATTGAAACCTTGCAAGAGACCCACGCTAAAAATAATGTCTGGTCTGCTTGAAGTGAGATACAATAGTGACCCCGTGATCCCTCTATACATGGTCTGGTTTATAGGGGAACCAGGTTCATCCATGTCTAGACGAGTAGTTGTTGTAATAGGCGTGTCGATAACTTTTGAGGCTTCTATATCAAACCTTTTCAGCAGCTCCTTGATGTACTTTTGCTGACTTATCAATGTTCCCTTCTTAGATTGTTCACTTGAAGTCTAGGCAGAAATTCAGTATCCCATCATACTCATCTCAAATTTACTCCCCATATGTTTAGCAAATTTTTCGCAGAGAGAGTCAGTTGTGGCTCCAAAGATGATATCATCGACATACACCTGAACAATGAGTAGGTTCCTCCCTCATTTCTTTAGGAAAAGAGTGTTGTCAATCTTCCCTCTTGCAAATCCATTTTTTAGAAGGAATTTTGACAGCCTTTCATACCAAACCCTGGGAGCATGTTTTAACCCGTACAATGCCTTATCTAGTTTAAACACATGATCAGGGTGTTTGTGACACTCAAATCCAGAAGGATGCTTGACATAGACTTCTTCCTTTAGATAGCCATTTAGAAATGCACTTTTGACATCCATTTGGAACATAGTGAACTCCATATGAGATGCAAAGGCAGTCAGAATTCTAATGGTTTCCATTCAAGCTACATGGGCAATGTTTTATCATATTCAATCCCTTCTTCCTGATTATAGCCTTGAACCACAAGCCTTGCCTTGTTTCTGATTGTATTTCCAAACTCATCAAGTTTGTTTCCGAATACCCACTTGGTTCCTATAATGGTTCGATCAACAGGTTGAGGAACTAGGTGTTATACCTTGTTCCTTTCAAATTGATGCAGCTCCTCTTACATAGCTATGATCCAGTCTGCATCTTTTAGCGCTTCTTTTATATTTTTGGGATCTATCTGGGAAAGAAAAGTTGAGAAGGCAAGTGGGTTTCTTGATTTTGATCTGGTTTGAACTCTTGAGTCAAGAGGAGTGATTATGTTGTCAAGAGGATGTGAATTTTTGAACCCAATTTGGTGCCTGAGTCTCATTGGTAGAGGAACCAGGTATATCTGACTGGGATTCTTGAGCACTTCTTACTTCATAGAGTGGTGTTCCTTGGACTGCATCAACAACTCTATTTTCAGCTTTAGTAGTTATAATTGGGGGACCAGGTTCCTCTCCAATCGATGGAGATGCATTTGCATCTTCTTCACAGGATTCCTTGACATGTATCATTATGTTTGCCTTTCCATTTGCCATGTCAATTACTTCATATGGCACAGATAATGGCTCTTCATCTTGATCAATGTAGAAACTCACCTCTCCTGAGATCACATGAAGAGCCATTATCTTCCTCCTTAATGCCATTCCCAAAGTATACACTCCCTCCTTGTAGGGCCTTTAGTGATAGGAAATCATTTGTGCTTCCAGTCATATGCTTTGAGCAGCCACTATCCATGTAGTATTGCAGACTGCTTCCTTTCATTGTTTCCTGCACAAGAA
This sequence comes from Nicotiana sylvestris, assembly GCF_000393655.2. Lineage (NCBI taxonomy): Eukaryota > Viridiplantae > Streptophyta > Magnoliopsida > Solanales > Solanaceae > Nicotiana > Nicotiana sylvestris. The sequence continues at coordinate 51,404,246 of NC_091060.1, read as the reverse complement.
TATTAGAAGTTAGCTTTAGGAACCCAAGCCAATTTGGGTCCCTTGTAATGAGGAAAGGGGTGAATAAGGGATCTTTTGGTCCATGCAGGCATTGTGCTTTTTTTAAATGAGGGACAAAGTTCTCTACTAGTAGTTACTTTTTCAACAAAGGCTTTATTTTTCTACCGTGACTAACATCTGGCCTTACAGTTTTCTTTAAGGTTCCCATTGTTACCGCAGTGGGTGCAAAGCCAATTGTTAGGTACAGTAACGTACTTGCTATGAGGGTTGTAAGGGATCTTTTCCCTTTGAAAGCCAATCCCCTGCCTGTTTCCCCCATTGTTGGAGTACATGGTAGTGATCGCATTAGAGGACTAGGTCAACTTGAGTGATTTTTCAAGATCACACTTCACTCTACGTAGTTCTTCCTGAAGTTGTTTGTTTTTCTCAAGCTCAGCACACAGACTAAATTGCACTGACTTTATCTCATTTTCAAGCTTAATATGTGCCTCGCTTGCAACTTCCTTTCCTTTTTGATAATTTTCTGCCTTACTTTCCATTGTAAGTTTCCCAATGGTCTCTTTCATGTCCATTACTACCATTATAAGGTTATCTTTTTCTTGTTATACATTTTCAATCCTTTTATTTAAGACATTTCTTTCTTTCTTCAAGATCTTAATTGACTCTCTTAGATCAACTACAACTATTACTAGGTCATCTCTAGACTATTCTGCTTCTCCTAGTTCAACTGTTAAGACATCTCTGTCATTTATAAGACTATGATAAGTGTTGATTAGCACATTTGCCAAAGACATGAGTTTCTTAGGAGAATAAGATTTCAAATTTTTATTGAACATCCAGAAAATTTACATCATCATCATTGTCATCTTCATCATTAGAATGGGCCATCAAAGCAAAAATTGAATCATACTCTGTTGATTCACTTTCTACTGCCATCATAGAATTGTTACCTGATTCATCATCTTCTCTAGATTCGCTTTATGAATCTCCCCATGCAGCAAGAGCTTGTCTCATGATATTGTCAGTGGCGTATTTTTTATTGAAGCATCTGTCAGGAACATGTTCCTTTTGGCTGCTTTGTCAGAGTTGTTCTTGTACTGATCCTTCTTTAGGAGAGGAAAATCCTTGACAAAATGTCCTGGCTCTGCCACATTTATGACAAAGGTCATAATTCTTTAGCTTTCTAGAACTTCCCCTTTTTGGAATGCCTCCATTCCTATGAACCATCTTCTGGAATCTTCTTGTTAGGTATGTCATATCACAATCTTCACCACTTGACTCGTTGTTTTCTATTTTGAGGACCAGGTTCTTCTCCTTCTTAGGCTCTCTTCTTTCACTGTCCTTCTCCTTCTTCTTCTTCTTCTTCTTCTTCTTCTTCTTCTTCTTCTTCTTCTTCTTCATTTCATATGTTTTTAGATTACCAACAAGCTCATCAATAGTTAGCTCCTGCAAGTCAGTCGCCTCTATAATGTCATTCACTTTGCTTTCCTAAGAACTGGGTAGCACGGTTAGGATCTTTCTAACCAGCTTGTTTCTTGGAATAGTTTCACCAAGGGAGTGAAGCTCATTAATGATGGAGGTGAACCGAGTATGCATTTCTTGGATAGATTCATCGTCTTGCATCCTGAAGAGCTCGTATTCAGTTGTGAGCATGCGGATTTTGGATTGCTTGACCTGTGTTGTTCCTTCATGAGCTATCTGCAGGGCTTCCCAGATTTCTTTGGCTGACTGACATGCTAATATCCTATTGTATTCATCCGGTCCAATACCACACACCAGAATTTTCTTAGCACAAAAGTTCTTCTCTATGGCCTTTCTATCTGCATTGTTTAGTTCTTTCCTTGTCTTGGGAATGGCTACTAGTGGGTTACCAAGGTTTTTGGTAGGAACAAATGGTCCATCACATATGAAATTCCATAGCTCAGAATCTTTAGCCATGATGAAGTCATGCATTCTAGTTTTCCACCATCCATAATACTATTAATTGAACCTAGGTGGTCTGTAAGTAGACTGGCCTTTTTCAAAGTTTGGAGGAGCAGCCATGAGGATCCTTTCTAGATGTTAACCTGATAGAAAGAACCTGCTCTATGATATGTCAAGATATAGATTTGTGTATCTTATGAAACATAAGTCTGAATCTTTTGAAATGTTCAAAAGATTCCGTAGTGAAGTTGAGAAATAGACTGTTGAAAGTATCAAAGTACTAAGGTATGATAGAGGTAGGAAATATCTTAGTGAAGATTTTACTAGGTATCTCAATGAGAATGAGATTCTCTCACAGTGGACACCTCCAGGAACACCACAACATAATGGTGTGTCTGAAAGGAGAAATCAAACGTTATTAGATATGGTGAGAACTATGATGGGGTTCACTGATCTTTCAATAAATTTTTGGGGATATGCTTTGGAAGCAGAAACATACTTACTTAATAAAGTTCCCTCTAAGTCAGTCTCTTCAACACCATATGAGATATGGAAAGGATGTAAGCCTAACCTTAAACATATTAAAGTTTGGGATTGTCTAGCTTATGTTAAGAGACTGCATTCTGATAAACTTGACTCAAGATCTGATAAGTTTAGGTTCATTGGGTATTTGAAAGAAACAATGGGATATTATTTCTATCACCCTTCTGACTATAAAGTGTTTGTGGCTAGAGGAACAACCTTTTTGGGAAAGGAATTTCTTTTGGAAGGAAATTATAGTGGAAAAATAGAACTTAATAAAGTTCAAGAAACTAATGAATCAACACAAAATAAATATAATGAGATCCTAGTTGAAGAACATTTATTAGGTATTTTGAAGTTTCCAAGGAAGTTGCCATCTTCAATGGTTGAAGTTCAAAAACTAAATGTAGTTCAAGAACAGTTTAATGAACCAGTTTCAAACCAAATTAAACAACAACCAAATCCAACACAAGGTGAATAGGTTGTACAAGTACCTCTTAGAAGGTCTAATAAGTTATGGTACTTTGAGTTTTGATGATTTGCCAAACAGTCTTGAGGAAGCAGTTGTGATCAGCTCCTTAGGTTTGGTTCTCATGGGGAATATGGCGGATTCGTAGGGGGAACAATGTGGAGATCTGGTTCTCTGGGGGAATATCAATTCTAAGTTTTTCATCATCCAAAAAGGGAAAAATTGATAGGTTACAAGTACCATGGGCATAAGTACATTACTTTATGTTTTTATGATCTAACAAACTTACCATCCAGAACCAGATAAGGAACCTGTTACACATTTACAAGACCTTGAAATCACAGAGTTCCAGGTTGGGATACAACATGAGATATAACTCATCTCTTCAGAATGGAAGGAACAGCTGAGGGAACAGGTCCCTACTAGTTCCCGAGGAGACGGTATGAAGTCAACTCTCCAGCAGGAAAGTTGCTGCCTGCACACGCTACTGCATAGGAACAATGCAGTAGTCAACTTTATGTGTAAGGATTTTTACCTACCTTGCTTACATCATTGTAAGTGATGTCACAAACGCATATATACAATCAAGGAAGGTAAAACAACTTACTTCATCAGAGAACCAGATAAAAGACCTGAAACATGCCTGGTACAATCATTCAAGTTAATTGACTCAAGATAATCTGGGAAGTGTGCTTTTAGATTCACAAGAACCAGATTAGGGACTTGATCCCTTGATGTTCCCCCGACAGAAGTATAAGTCAACTATGCTGTTAGAAAGCAACTGTAGAAAGTGACTACCTGCAACAATACACGCGACACAGTAGGCAGTGCAGCAGTCACTTCCCATTGGGAAGAGGCATGTACTAACCAAGAATTGACATCACCATTGTGAATTGACATCACCATGGTGATGTCTTTTGTAGTATAAACGTGGTGCAAGGCACAAAACATTCTCTTGAACACTTGCAAAATCAAAAAAAGATATTCTCTCAAGTGGTTGCCACAGCCTCTCTCAAGAACAAAGTTGTTGCAACCTCAAGGACCAGATCCAAGATTGAAGATATCTTAAGTCCTTAGGTTTGTTGAGTCTTTGTTATTTGTTCTTCATTTGTAACTCCTACTTAGCATAGTTAGAAGATTGTGTAGGAAACCCTTTTGTAAATCATAAACCCTTGTGTTTGTGTCTTGGCTAGAGTTAGTCGAGTTGTGAAGCCTTTATAATAGAGTTATTACAAAGTGTCTTGTAATACTTTTATTACAAGTTAGAGTGATTAAAATCTTTGTAACTAGAGAGTGACAAAGTGGTTTGTGGTGTGAGTATCACAAGTTAGTTAAAGTTTTTGTAACTAGAGAGTGACAAAGTGGCTTGTGGTTAGAGTACCACAAGTTAGTTGAGTTGAATCCTTTGTAATAGAGTTATTAGAAAGTGGCTTGTAATAGGTCATGGTTTTTGTCCCCTTGAGTTGGGATTTTTCCAGGTAAAAATCCTCTGTGTTCTTTATTTACTGTCGAGCTACTATGGGAACAATTAGAGAACCTAATTTCCTATACTAGTTGGTTTTAAAGTCTGTTGCTTATAGTGAGAACTTATAAAGAATCTAGTTCTCTATATAGTTTGGTGGACGCTTAGTTTATAACAAGGTCTACACGAGAACATCATGTACCAACTAGATTAAATCTAATGTTACAAGATGATATATCAAATGCGGTTGATCATAATGATGATGACCTAAAGAACTATAAAGAGGCGACACAAAGTTCTGAAGTTGCATTGAAGAGATAGAAGAACTTTAGATCCAATTCCAAGGTTGCACTTTATATACGGTAAAATCGGAGAGCCCAATTTCTCCTCATCGAGGCGCCTCAGAAAACCATATTAAAGTCTCAAGGCTATAAGGTTATGATCAAGTTTCCTCTCTCAAGGTTCATCGAGTCCCGATCTAGGGACAACGTTGACCTCGACCACAGTAGAAATGGGGAGTTCCCAAGGCACGTGGCTAGGAATGACAGGGCCTAGGGGACTGCCTTAACCCTTGATCAGGATATCATCTAGCTATCCCATCCTCATTCCTTTATCATTAATGTATTTTGTACTATGTTGGGATTCCCCTCCTATATAAAGGGATCCTTGTCACTTTGTAATGTTTTGTTGCTTCAGTTGCTCCACACGAAATATACAAGAAAATTCTCTTTTGCTCTCTAACATATTCTCTTGATACTATTTCTCTCATTTATTATGTTCATTATTATTCTTCATTTATTGCTTATAATTGGCCATAAAGAGCCTCCATTGATTCTACTATAGTTGTTAGCCATACTTCCACCATCTTCGATAGCTCCCTGCCGAGCTCCAGAATCAACCTCGAGGCCACAAATCGAAAAACTCGAGGCCCCGATAATTAACCTATCGGTTTGGTTATCATTTCGTTCCTTACTCTTATTTTGTTTCTAAGTCTCACATACATAGCATCAACTGCTTAACAGCTAGCATAAAAATAGATCACGTATTTTTAGAGTCCCATAATCAAATTTAATTGTTATTACCATTTTCATGGTAAACAGTCTGGCACCCACCGCGGAGCTTAAAATAATAGTGGTTATTTTCTTGCTGGTTTTGTCACACAACACAAGTTATCTTTCACGCTTTTTCTTGTCCAAGATCTTCGATTTTAGGTCAAAATGTCTAACTTAGTGAATGGAGGAGAAAACAACAATCTTGAGGAACACTGAGAGAATGGAGTAGATGTTCCAGGTGTTGGTGTGCCACAACAAAACCCTAGGAATGCGCCAGAACCAATCCCCGTGGACGCGGTCTCACGTGATGCCCAACGCATCGATATAAGCTCGCATACCAATAGGAGACTGCATTAGGGAGATCTACAAGAAGCTCAGAAAACCCCGACCAGGGAAGAGCGTGAGGTTAGCCTTTATGTTATTTTTGAAATATTGCAGGCAAAACAACTAGCTATTGCTCAGCTGTAAAGTCACCAAAAAACTCCCAGCACGATAGCACTGGGGATAGCTCTCCTAGCCGAACAGGTACCGGAGAGATCGAGCAATAACGGGTCAATGACCGATCCTGTCATCGTACAAATGCTCGAGGAACTCCGCATAATTGAATCAGGCGAGAAAATTATAGAAGCCAACGACAAGAAGTTCGAGACCTACAACTCCAGGGTCGACCAAATTCCAGGCGCACCCCCGGTCCTGAAAGGTGTGGATTCTAAAAAGTTCATACCAAAGTCGTTCCCAGAGGAAGCGGCCCCAAAACCCATTCCAAAGAAGTTCAAAATGTCAGAACTCCAAAAATACAACGGTACCTCAGACCCCAATGAGCACGTTACTGCTTACACTTGTGCAGTGAAGGGCAACGACATAAAAGACGGCGAGATCGAGTCCGTTTTACTGAAGAAGTTCGGGGAAACACTCTCGAAGGGGGCCATGATGTGGTATCACAACCTAGCTCCTAACTCCATAGACTCATTTTCCATGCTAGCAAACTCCTTTAAAAAAGCATACGCTGGTGCCATCAAAGTAGCAATGAGGAAATCTGATGTCTACAAGATCAAGCAAAGGGAGAACGAGATGCTGCGAGAATTCGTATCCCGCTGTCAAACGAAACGAATGGAAATACCATCGATCTCTGATGACTGGGCGGTGCAGGCCTTCACTCAAGGTCTGAACGAGCGAAGCTCGGTGGCTTCAAGGCAGCTGAAAGAGAATCTGGTGGAATATTCCGTCGTAACCTAGTCGGATGTCCACAACCAATAATAGTCAATAATCAGGGTCGAAGATGACCAGCTGGCTCCCTCAGGCTTAGTATACCCAAGCAGGCTCTTGGCGAAGGAGCCAAAGCCAAACAAAAAAAGATATTAACCATACACCAAAGATAGAAGGAACTCCCTAAGGCGCAACCCACCTTGCAACAATCGAAGGATATACTAAGGACAGAATCCCCGAGGAGTCATCAACTGAGCCAGATTTCATAGAAACACGGGGCTGACGGAGGTGCCTCGATTATCAGAATACAACTTCAATGTTGATATATCGGACATCGTGTTCATCGTCAGTAAAATCAGAGACGCCAGATGACCCAGACCTATTCAATCGGATCCTTCACAAAGGAACTATAATTTAGTATGCGAATTTCAAAACATGCACGGACACAGGACCGAAGATTGCCGGCAACTCCGAGAGGAAGTGGCCCGGTTACTCGACAATGCCCATCTTCGGGAATTCCTTAACGACCGAGCCAAATATCTATCTTGAGAAATGGAAACAGCCAAAAGGGACAATGCAGATGAGCCACAACACGTTATCCACATGATCTTCTAAGACAACAACCACGAGATGCGCCCTAGGCCGCATCCTAATAAAGAACCGTACCGCGTCCTCTAAACGAATACCAATGATCAAAAGCGCCATCGCCACTGAGGTATAACCATCTCCCTTTTTATTTTATATTCAATAATTAACCCTTATGCAGGCGCCCGACCGAAGCAGTCAAAGCGCTAACCCAGCTCGTAACCTTAAGGTTTTAAAGCATACGTTGTACTCTTTTCCTTCGACCGAGTTTTTATCCCAAAAAGGGTTTTACCAGCAATGTTTTTAACGAGGCAACATTTGCATGCCACATAAGGAAGACTCAACAAATATTTTAGGCTTCTTTTCCAATCAACCTCGAACACTGAGGGCAGCCCCCCAGAAGGCCATCCGCTTGGAAAAGCCAAGAAACGCCAAATAGAGTCCCAATAGGAAAATGATGTGTCGGCCAAACGGTCGAATGAACCGTGTTCGTATAGCCGGGCCTCCAACGGCGAAAACATGTACACTTGTACCAAATAATTGAAGAATATCTTTTATCAAAGCATCTCACGCTCCAAAAGAAGCTCAGTACCTCTGCAAAAAGCGACTTCTTAGCCGAAAATGTCCCGAACACTCGGGGACTGGCGTCGACAACTCAACACCTGAACGAACTCCGGGTCAGGACTCCAAGTTCATAAGTCCTCAATGAGGCAATGTGAAAATCATGAAATGTCTCCAAGGATGAAAGTGCCCTGAATACTCGGGGACTGGCATCAAAATCTCAAAAAATGTACGACCTCAAGGTCGAGATCTCTCAAATTGTAAGCCTCAATGAGGCAATACAAAGTTTACGAGTAACGGCTTCCGATCCAAGGTACTCTCGATAACTCGGGGACTGTCGCCAATCACCATTCATTAAAAAACTCGAGGCCGTAAGACCCCAAATGGGCAGACTCGATCTCGTAAGACCTACATAAGGCAACAGCTATATCTATAAGAGCTCAAAGTCATGTAAAACTTGTAAGGCCTTACTAAAAGCATAAACCCGATCTCAATGTTTCGGGTATATATTGAACTTATAAGACCCCTAAAAAGGCATAACCTCGATATAGATGCTGAAACTATCTCACTCGGGACTCAAAGGCTCCGGCCGAACATAGATGATTCCGGTCACAAGGCTATACCAGCCAAACTAACGCGACTTGGGGACGCCCGACCATCGCTACAAAACCACAGGCCTTCAATTACTTCGAATATACTTCAGAAAGAATCGGTTAAACAGGATACCCTCGATACAGGCAAAAGAGTTTCGACCATGTCAGCTCCTAAATCAACTTCGAGATACTGAGCCTCCGAGCCAAACCTCGCGAGGTTTTTTATTAAGCCATCGAAGAGTCAGGCAAACACTATTTCAAAAATCCTTATCGAAGAAAAAATAAAGCCCACAAAAATGGTCGCATTGACCAAATGCGTAAGAGCCATTGTCGCCAACCTAATGAGCCTCATGGCCACACACATAAAAGGTCGCTTTGACCCAAGGCGTAACAGCCATGGTCACCAGCCCACACAAATACAAAACTTGAGGGTCGAATGAGCCCGAGTTGTAACCCGATTCGGATATTGAACCTAAAATAGTTGACTAAATATGCGTAAGAGCAAGGCATAAGAGTCGTTGTCGCCAACCCACACTAAAAAAGACCGCACTGGCCCAAGGCATAAGAGCCATTATCGCCAGCCCATACTAAAAAATGTCGCATAGGCCCAAGGAATAAGATCCATTGTCGTCATCCCACATAAAATGTCACATCGGCCAAGCTTGTAGGAGCCTACGAGTTAGCCCAACGAGCCTCAGGGCCGTATCACGAATCTAAGGATTCTTACCAACTCAAAGGTCAATTGATCTGGCCGGAATCTCGGCAAAGAGGAACCCAGAAGATTCAAAAATCGTGAGGATTCCCCTTGTACATACATGTAATAAAATACAAGCTCCATTTATAGTGTACTGTGAAAGCACTATATACAAAGACAAAGAAAGAAAATGGACGTCCCTCTTGGGGACGACGACCCGACAGCTCTTTCCTTGCCATCTACGGCATCAGACAGAAGGAACTTGGCATCATACTCCTCCGCCTTGGCTTGCTTGATCTCCTCCGAAAGATCAAAACCCGTGGCGTGAACTTTCTTGAGAGTTTCCCTTCGAGATTTGCACTTTGCATACTCTTTAATGCTGTTCGCACCACCAAAAGTTCTCCTTATCTCAACTCTAGCAGCGGCAGCACTCTTCAAATAGGTCGTCGCTCTCTGATTTGCCCTAGTGCTGCTCATCACAGCCTCGACTCGGGCATTCACCACCTTGGCCTTCGCCTTCGAGATATCAGACTCGAGCCTTGCGATCATGTTCGCCCGCACAAAATCACTTGCACGAGCGGTCCAGATTTGCATCTCCAGGGTGGAAACATTAGCCAGAGCAATATCCTTGGCCATAACTTGGGCATCTACATGGGCATGCAGCTCATCGAACTCACGTTTGACCGTGCCAACTTCGCCCCAAAGTCGTTCCAGCTCCTCCGTTTCGCTCTCCAACCGAAATATCAAAATATTAACCTCCGAAAATGAAAGAAGGAGCATATGTCAACATGAAATACAAGCTCTCTTGCAGCTCCGGCTTCGATCCGCCTCACACCACAAGGATACCAGCTCTCTTTCTTTTTTCACACAAAGAAGCTTAAGGGATTTCTCCATATCTGAAGCTTTCCGCAACCGAGCCTCATAGCGAAGTAGCTCGGATTTGAGCCTGTCAAAGGCTTGCAAAAGAAAATTCAATGAGAAAGGAAGAGTGTGAAGCCTGAATAGTCCTATGCCGATTACCAAACTTACCATAAAATCGAGCCACTGAGCCTCACCAAAGGCCGAACCAATGTCTGATGGCTTAGTATCCCCCGAAGTGCCTTTATCAGGAGAAGAAGAAGGCATCACGTGATCTTCACTCTTTAAAGCGCCATCAGTAGATATGAGGAATGTTCTTTCGAGAACGAAAGCCTCCGAAACCGAATGATCAATCAAATCGCCTCTCTTGAACCGCTGAGAAGGACTCGCCCTGTCGCGAGCCTCCTCATACCATAAAGATTCTTTTCGTTTATCATCGACCCCGAGGTCGGCAGTCTCTCCTCCTCCCCCAGAGGACATGGCCTCATCTGGGAAAAATCTCCAATACCTGCGACAACTAAGTTAGTACGCTAAGAAGAAAAGTGCCATTCTGGGGAAATAAGCCACCAAACGCCTACCATGATGCTTTGCCTCCCATCTCCCCTTAGATAGGTCGGCCTATTGAAAAAATTACAAAAATACTATCGCTAATATCATTTAGCGACGGATTAGCGAAGGATTATCAAAATTTTCTGCTAGCTACGAGCATTTTAGCGACAAATTAGCGATGATGTTCGTAGCTAATTTTAGTTCTTTTTGTAGTGGTCTCGCCACCTGCGCTTATCATAGGTCGAACAAGCAGCCAGCTTACGAGACCACTTGGCCAAATTATGGACCTCATTCGGAAACCAAGTAGTTGCTACAAAAAATATATATGCAGAAAAAGGTTGTTAGGGAGCCCACCTCTAGACAAAGTGATAAAAATAACAGGTATGACACTTACGTATGAAATTCGATTTCTCAGGAAAGGGCAGAAACTCTCCAGGAATGATATCGATCGTCTGAGCTCGAATGAATCGGCTAATCCATCCTCGATCTTTGTTCTCTTCACCGTCAACGGCAGGAGACCGTGTAGATCGATGCTGCAGAGTAATCAAACCTCAATAACGCAGTGGCCGATATAACCTCACGAGATGACAGAGGGTAAAGTTGAGCCCAGCCTTTTCTGCAAAGTACCTTATCATCTGCACTATCTTCCAAAGGGATGAGTGAGCCTACGCCAAGGTAACTTGATATCTCCGACAGAACTCAAGCTCAACCCGGTCGGGGGGAACCAATGTAAAAATGTGCGTATACACGCTGAAAAACCCCTCGACGTAGGTTATGATGCTCTCCACAGAGGAAGGTACTTGTACCACCTCTTCTCCCCATCCACAGTTTTTTCTGATCATTTCAAGGTGCTCCTCCCATACTGATGAGATGAACCTCAATGCATGCTCCCGATGTCCTTGGATGTAGTGTGGTCTCTCCAACGTAAAGTCTTTACTCAAGAGAAAGCACCTCGAGGCATAGTCACCGAGTACCGGCGGTGTACCACCAACCGGATGTGGAACAGAAGCAGAACTCCCCTCTCCTTGATGGGAGGATATCGACGTAGAAGTCATGGCTACGATAGAATAGGAGGAGGAGGATATACATCTGGGCAAAAATTTTGAGTTAGAGCAACGATAGAACTATTGCAAAGCACCGAGTTCTATGGGAGAAATGTTTACTCAGAGTAGCAGAATCTCCACTGAGGAAGCAAGTCAATGAATATATAGGGGAAAAGCAACGGCTGCTCGCCTACCCAGAGGGCCAATTAATCCTGGCCATGGTAACGTCACTTTTTCCTTGGGAAATGAACTAGCGGGATCACCCTGGGGCCCCCTTTTATCAAATCACATGAATACTACTACCCCATGATAGTCGAGAGGTTTCGAGACCTCGCGGGCTTCTTGCCATCACAAGCACCGGCCCCAAAGTAGATATTGACCTAACTTCGATATAGGACCCAATTTCAAGGGTCCCAATTACTCCAACAATGGAATCCAAAGGATTAATATTGAAATTCAAAGATTAGCTCCGCAAGAGCAGCAAGATATAAATAATGGAAAGACTCGGGGCCGAAAAGCCCTTTTTCATTGCCAGAAATATATTTACACAGGACGTCTTTACAAGACTCACTCCCCCGGGAGTACATGCACAGAAAGAAAAAAGGAAAAAAGAAAAAGTGACACAAGGCCTACTCTCCATCGCCACGATCCTCCGAACCAGCTCCAAGATCCTCATCTGGAGCGATCAAAATCGCCAACTTTCTCTCCAGCTCTCGGGCCTCCTCAATTCCAACGGACATATCGATGTCTCCAGCCTCAATCTCCTCCAAGGTTTCTCTCCTCGCCTCCGCCCTAGAATGTTTGATGGCCCGAGCCAGTTTCTACTCGACCTTTATCGATACGTCAAGAGCTATTTGATTCACCGTGGCTGCATCCTTCAGGTAAGTAGCAACATTTCCTTTGATCTCGGACTTGGCCGCAACCAGCGCAGCAACCTCATTTTGAGCATTTTGGAGAAGATCGTGGGTCGATGCCAACTCTGAGGCAGCCACCTTGCTTCATTACCTCAGCCCGAGGATCTCCACATCCTTTTGACCAATCAGCAAATCCCTTTGACCAATCTGCGAAGGGAAAGGTAAACCAGTCACTATCGAATTATTGGAGTGAAGAAAAGACTCATGCATAAAAAATTCCTGCTCGGCAAGGGCAACTTTTTATCAGAGTGCTCCCTCCAAAGTAGCCCGGAGCTCGCCTGACTCTTTCTCCTTCCGAGTATAGCGAGCCTCCAACTCTCACAGTCTCAAGGACAGCTTCTCAAGTTCTTTCTCACGGCATGAAAGCTTCTTGTTAAGCCTGGAGAGGCATGATCATAGATCTCCTTACACTACAGCAAAATAGAAGAGTTATAATAATGAAGAAAGTTGCTCGTGACTAAAGGAAATATACTTAAAGCAGCTATCACCTGCTGCATGAACCTCTTCGCTGCCTTGACAGAGCCGGGAACGTCAAGATCAACGTTCCCACTAACATCGTCAAGAATATTGCCAAGAGTGCCTCCCCCTTTGAGAGGACCGCTGGTTTTTGGCGGCGTTAGCATCTTAAGCATCCCTTAGCTCCCCTGACGAGAAATGAGAGCCGGAAATGAAATCATCTATGTCACCGATGTCCCTAAGGGGCAACTTCTGCTCCTGAAAAGCTCCGGGTCTCGACCCTTCAGGATCAGCAGCAACGGTCCCCCCAGCAGAAATTGCACCAAACCCGGTTATGGGATCCGAGGCCACTTTGACACCCTCCTCGAGGGTCTTCGACCTACGGGACCGACCTAAGTCGGCCATTCCCGATTCAGCAGCGTTTGGTTGAGGCACTTGCGAGGCTCCCACGTTCGACCTCGTCCTCCATGCCAACCAGCACTCGGCATCATCATCCTTATCCCTAGTGCCGGGACTTGCTCTGGAAGATGAAGACAAGGTCTTAGTAATGGCTCGAGGTTCGCGTGACTTAGGATTCTTTGCCACGGAAGGATCGTCTACCGTCTTACCTTTCCTTTTCTTGCCCTTGCCGGGCTCCGAACCACCATCTCTCCACCAGGGGGCGGCCTCATCAGCATATTCTTGCCAAGTCCTGCATTTGCACAGTAACCGTAATTTATCAGCACAAAGGATACGGGGAGAGATGTAAATCTAAGACATAGGTGGTAATGACGCTCTACCATGATTCTTGGCCACCTATCGCTACTTAGCCAGGTCGGACCAAGACCGAACAAGATATGGGAACGCGGTGTCCAATTGTTCGATCCACCCTGGCAAATCCGAGACCGCTTCGGGGTACCAAGCGGTGGCTTCAGGAAACACAAAAAGGTCATTATTCCGGAAGAAATGAAAGAAAATCACAAAACATGACTAAGGAAAAATTGCTTACGCTGTGTGTTCCAATTCTCCGGGAAAGGCATCCTCCCGGCCGGCATGATGTCCGAGGTCCTCACTCGGACGAACCTACTCATCCACCCTCGATCCTTCCCCTTGTTGATGCTTGAGAACAATGATTTTTCGGATTGGTGGTGAAGCCTGATCAAACCTCGATAAAATTGAGGGCTGTACAACCTAATAAAATGGTTGAGGGTAAAGGTCTCGCCTGCAACCCCTTCGGTGAAAAGGCGGAGCATCAGCACTATCCTCCAGAAAGAAGGATAGATTTGATTGAGCGTCACTTGATATTTGTCACAAAAATTGAGGATAACCGGATCTATCTCTGGGGGAGAGGATTCAAAGGAATCGACAGGACCCAAAGAAAATGGGTAAGTATACATATGAAGGAAGCTAGCCTTGTGATCCGTTATATTTTCATCAGGGCTGGGAATCTCCACCTCCACTGCCTCGTTCCATTGGCAGTCTAGACTCACCGTCTTTATGTTGGTCACGACACTAATGTATCAGAATACGTGTTCTCATCGGCCCGGTGTGGATGAAGTGGTATCGGTGGTAAAGTCCTTCGACATATCAAGCTTGGAGGAAGTACATTGTTCTAAGATGGGTATAACTTTGGGTTTACCTTTAGATTTTCGAGATGAAAAGGCATCCTCGTCTTTCCGAGGAACCGTCTTGGAGGTTCTAGCCATGATGATGGTGAAATTTCTCCGAGAAAGCAAGAAAAAAGGATGCCAGTAGGGATGGGTCTGGCTTGGCAAATTTATAGTAGTTTGGAAAGTGAAAGTCATCCAACAATTGGTGCCTTTATAGGAGCCGTGTAGGAAGCGGAAAGGACGAATTGGTAGTGGTTCATGGGCTTCGCGATAGTCGCGTCTGACGGCGACCCTTGCGCGGTTTTTTGGGCATGGCATTTAATGCTCTGATAGGCTGACGTCACAATGATGACGCCCTCGGGTTAAAAACTCATAATCGTTTCTCATCACTCCTCTCTAAGAAATGCGGGGACTATCTGTATATGGTGAAATTGGAGAGCCCAATTTCTCGTCATTGAGACGCCTCAGAAAACCATCTCAAAGTCTCGAGGCTACCAGGGTATGATCAAGTTTCCTCCCTTGAGGTTTGTTGAGGCCCTATCTTGGGACAATGTTGACCTCGACTACGGTAGAAATGGGGAGTTCCCAAGGCACGTGGCTAGGACTGCCAGGGCGTAGGGGACTGCCCTAACCCTTGATCAGGATGTCATCTAGCTGTCACATCCCCATTCCTTTATCATTAATGTATTTTATACTATGTTGGGCTTCCCTTCCTATATAAAGGGGATCCTTATCACTTTGTAAGGTTCTGTTGCTTCAGTTGATCCACACGAAATATACAAAAACAATCTCTTTTGCTCTCTAACATATTCTCTTGATATTATTGCTCTCATTTATTATCTTCATTATTTTTTTCATTTATTGCTTACCATTGGCCATAAAGAGCCTCCGTTGATTATACTATAGTTTTTAGACATACTTCGACCACCTTCGATAGCTCCCAGTCGAGCTCCGGAATCCACCTCGAGGCCACGAATCGACGAGCTTGAGGCCCCGATAATTAGCCTATCGGTTAAGTTATCATTTCGTTCCTTACTCTTATTTCATTTATAAGTCTCACATACATAACATCAACTGCTTAACAACTAGCATAAAAATAGATCACGTATTTTTAGAGTCCCATAATTAAATTAATTGTTATTACCATTTTCATGGTAAACACACTTGAAGCGATAAAAGAACTTTAAATCCGATTTTCTTAAGTTGGATTAAAACGACAGAAAAACTTCAAATCCTATTCTGAAGTTGCACTTTGAAGCAATAAAAGAATTTCATATACTACAAAATCCTAAATTTGTAACTTCAGGCCCGAATTCTGATGTGCGTTCCAAAATGGATAAGTTTTATAAATTTTTGTACCATGCAGGTATGACTTCAATGGTGACCCCAAAGTCGGATATATATGCACTTAGCTCATGAATATGACCTCTAGATCTACATCAATATTTGGCAATTGCGTGAGTCCAAGCAACATAGAATTGATACAAGTACATAATACCCCTAAAGGGCATCAATAAGGAAACATAAGCTTTCAAAATGATCTGCCAACAACCAAATTAAATTTTACTTGTGATTCAAATGATAGTACTACTAATTATGTTCAATATTCTCCAGTTCACTAATCAGATACACGTATATAAAGAAAATTGAATATTTTCTTTGGCATAAATGTTTAAAGACTATGGGTGTGTTTGGTACGAAGTAAAATAGTATTCAAAAAATATTTTTTAATTTTTTCATCTTTGGTTGGCTTAAATGTTTTAAAAATATTTTTTTTCCATGAACTCATTTTACTCCAATTGGAGGAAAATATTTTCCCTATCAAGAAAAAGAAAAATATTTTTCAAACTCTTCTTCAATATTCCCCACCCTATTCTCCGTTCTCACCTACCCCTCCACACCCACCCCTATCCCCCACCTACACCACACCCACCCACCCCTCTTCCAACGCTGCCCTACCCCCACCTAAACAGAAATATATTCAAGAGTATTTTTTTTCATGTTGTAGATTGAGTACTTTCTTTTTCATTTCAACAAAATGAGTATTTTATTTCATGAAAAGAAAAAAAGTATTTTCTTTCATTTCAACAAAAACAGTACTTTCTTTTTGTGACGTAGAAAAAGTATTTTCTTTCATTTCAACAAAATGAGTATTTTTCATTGATGATGTAAAAACGGTTTTTTCTTTCATTTCAACAAAAAAAGTACAACTTTTTTTAATAACCTAGAAAAAGTATTTTCTTTCGTTTCAATAAAATGAAGTATTAAAATATTTTTTCTTTTATTTTGAAATGAGTACTTTCTTTTCATGATATAGAAAAAATATTTTCTTTTATTTTAACAAAATGAGTGCTCTTTTTTTATTTTATAGAAAGAGTACTTTCTTTTCAACCAAAAAAAGAGTATTTTCTTTTTAGTTATATAACACGAATATCAAATTTGTTTTTGCGAGAAAAAGAAAAGTAACACATTAGTCCCTTTGAGTTTGTATGGATTTTTAAAAGAATAATTAAATTCTTGAAAAAAATAGAATTTTGAAAACGTTGGGTATTTGGGGTTGGGGAGGGGGTGGGTGATGCAGGGGTAAGAAACATAATATAAAGATTATTTTTCTAAAAAATATTTTCTACTCTCTAAACAAACACTAAGAAAATATTTTTTATAAAAAGTTTTCCAGTCACCAATCAAACAAGGGAAGATAAGTAGTAAAACCACTATACTCGGTACTCTCTCTCTTATTCTATAGACTTGTATAGTTACAATATTGTCCAAATTATGTATCAACATCAATACCACACAAGAGAGGAGGGAGGATGATTTGTGTGGTGTCCAATTTTTCGCTTAAACTGATTATGAAAGGACCTGGTTCTTCTAAGTGTTCCTTAACCTACTATTGCAGAAATAGTAAATATGGAAAGTAAAAAACACAAGTATTTTATGTGAAAAACACCTAGCTCAAAAGGTGAAAAAACCACGACATACTTCCCAGTAGGATTTCCCCAAACTCTTCACTAAATCACTGAGCAAACTACATTTACAAAAACACTTTTTGTAAAACTAGGACTAACTCTAATCCCGTTGTGACAAACAGCCTCTAACTGTTGCGGTAACTTCAAGTTAAATCTAACTTGAATACTCTGAGTACCTATTACAATTGCCACTAGATAAAGCTGAAAGGTACAATATGAAAATACCTACAACAATTAAACTAGAATAAAAGGCAGACATTTGGAACTGGTTCTTCTATCTGGTTCATGAGCTTCAGGTTTGCACACTTGAATCACACACGAACTGCTTGCAAAATGCCTTGCTATTGTGCTCTCAATTCTTGTTTAACTTCTACGTTTGTGCACTACCTATAAAATGAGAACATCCTGCAATATATAGAGTCAGTAGATGAAGAAATAACTAGAGTTCTAATGCTACTCTTCCTTGGTGGAAGAGTTCTTATTGATCTCAATTTCTAACTCCTTCCTTATCTTGGATAATGTTATCTTTGAGTAAGGAGTCCTTCTCATTATTAATTATGCAACCTTTTTGATTAGGATATATCAATTATGCTAAGTTAAGTTTATCTCCTTCACGTGCATCCATCATGCTCGAATCTGCCCATGTCTATGCACAGAAGGGATGTACCTAGTTTATGCATGAGCTTTTTGTAAATCTTCAAAACTAACCTTCACTTGGGCCAACAAATTCCCCCTTTTGATGATGACAAACTATGTGCTTTTCATAAGCTTAGACCTTGTTTCAACTTAGCACAACATCAACACAATGTTAGAAACATTTTTTTTCTTTTTATTACTTATCATCAAGGACCAGGTACATTAGGTTTCATCACTGTTCAAAGTGTAAAGCACAACCTTTTTCCTCCTTTTGGCATTATCGAAAAGTTGCATAAAAATGTGAGATAACCAGATTTTAAGCTTACTCATGGCCACTGGGGCTACTTCAAATGCAAACATGGATTAATCATCATAGATCAAGCTAAAGAATTTTAACCATCAGAGAAACATAAACAAACAGTTAGAGAAAAAATAGTGAATTTCATTGATGATTGATAAGATTCTA
This sequence comes from Nicotiana sylvestris, assembly GCF_000393655.2. Lineage (NCBI taxonomy): Eukaryota > Viridiplantae > Streptophyta > Magnoliopsida > Solanales > Solanaceae > Nicotiana > Nicotiana sylvestris. The sequence goes on along the minus strand of NC_091060.1, from coordinate 51,385,699 downwards.
CCACAAAGCAGAAGAAGAAATAAAAATACTAAAAACATGATGTCACGACCCCAAAACTGACCTAGGCATGATGGCACCTGTCGTGAAACTAGGTCAGCCGACACAATCCCAAATCGAACCAATATTAAAAAATAAGGATGTTTTTGTAACGACCCAACTAGTAGTTTGAGAATTTGCACTTCGCTCGCTAGTTCTCGGGCATGACTAGACCCATATGTTGTATTATGACTTATGTAAATCGTCGGTTTTGATTTCAGGATAATCGAAGCCGATATGGAAAAATGATTCTCAGCTTGAAGCTTTAAATTTGAAAGGGTTGACCAAGTCTTGACTTCTTAGTATTCGATATTGGATTTGTAATTTTATGATTTGGGTAGCTCTATGAGCATGTAATTTTTTCCCTATATATGAAATTATTCCCAAAAATTCAAACAAAATGATGTTCCCTTATTTTTACAATTTTTGTGAATTTTTTTGTCATTTTCTGTTAATTGTTTGCATTTTTATTTGTGTGTGCTAATTCACATGAATATACAAAAATATGCATTTAAATTTAGAATATAGTTTCATATTTTTAGGATTAATTAGGGATTAATTTGTTTTTAAACAAAACATGAAAATTACAAAATAGCTCACTTTAGCATTTTATTGTTTTAATAGTGAAATTGTCACAAATTAGTTTTAAAAGTTTTTAGACATTAATTAGCTTAGTTTAGTTTTTAACTTCCTGCAATCTTTGCAAATTAGATAATTAGTAACAAAAATGAGGTGGAAAATAAGGATGAATTAATTTGGAAAATCAAAATTCAAAGAGAAGAACAATTTAAAATGAGGAATAAAGGGCAGTCTCAAGCAAAGAAACAATTGGGCCTCTTCTGAATTGAGCATCATCCCTAACCATCACGCCAAACAACCCAGAACCCTCTTCCCATCCGGTCCAATACGTTAAAATCAAAACGACGCCGTTTGGCATCGATCAATCCAAACCATCGAGGTTAACAAGATCAACAGCTCAGAGGCGGGGTAGGCGTACTATAAAACTGTCCGAAGGTCCCGAAGGTCCCCCCACCCCATTCCCCATAGTCTTCCTCACCCCCCACAAACCCTAGCCGCGCCGCCCTGAAACCCCTAGATCTCCTGTGGCGGCGCCGATGCTAATCACCCCCAAATTTACACCCCTCGTCCTCCTCACTCTCCTCTTTCCATTCCTACCATTGGTTTCCCTTGAATATTGCCGGAGCTCGTCGAATCTCCGATTGAAGTTTTCCGGTCAAGTCGCAAATTCATCCAAACTGGACCAAAAACATACCACACCATCCCCGGACTTCCCTCAACCCAAATCCATGACCATCTTCCTTCGAATCTCGGTGAAGCGGCTCGAATTTCAAATCTAAGAATTTATGGCCAAAACCCTAACCCAAAATCTTTGTGATTTTGGACCGTAATATCCTTAACCATGTGTTCTCTTGTAAAAACACATGGTTAGGGATGTTGCGTGTCAAAAATTTGGAGAGATTTGAATGGAAGTGGTTGACTGAAGTTTTCTCTCCGTCGGTGAGTCTCTCTCCAACTTTCTAAGCTCAATTTCCATCAGTGTAGCCTAACAGTCTCTTCTTCTTCTCTATTTGATTTGATTGATTGTGGAAATTGTCCATGGTTAATTCTATTTTTTACTTGTTTTAAGTCTAATTTTATTAGGTTAAATTAGTTCGTGTTTCTATGCTTTATCAGTTAGCCGTTTCAATTAACAGTAGGACTTAGGCTCTGAATTATCGTTAATTAGTCAGTTAGATTAGTAGTTTATTGATCTGATTTTTCCAGGCCTTTGTTCTGTTCTTCTCTTTTGTCTGTTTCTTGCTAATGGGTGATGATTCCGTGATTAGTTGTTAGCTTAGTCTATTCTCATGTTGATGATTACTTTCGGATGTTTATTGGCTTGGTAGAGTGTGCATTAGGATTAATTGGTAGTATGATTCAGCTTGAATATTTTGCATTAGAGGTGAACCTGGTTGGTTCTAGCTGAACAAAATCTTTTGTTTTGGCTAACTTTAATTAAATTATATCCAGGGTAAGGGACTGGGATCAGTTGACCTTAGTCTGTAGTTTTCAGACTATTAGAAGGACATTTTAGGCATAGAAAAGGGTAGTTTCTTTAGGAATAGTAATTTCAAAGTAGGGGTAAGGGTAGTATAGGTATTTTAGGGGTAGAAGAGCATCCTAGGGCCTTCTAGAAGGGTACTTTAATGTAGATATTAGCACAATAAAGGGATTTACTTGTTGAGCAAGTCAAAAATAATAGGGACTAAACTAAAAATAAGGGAGGGACTAAAAAGAAACCTAAAATCGGATTCATCCTTTGGTGTCACCTATAAAAGGGCATCAAGTGCCTTGAGGAAGGGGGTCAACTTTTCAGCCATTGGGAGCTCCAAAAACTTCCCCCAAAAACACTTCTCAAGCCTGCAGATCTGAGAATTCAAATGGCAACTCAAAACTACTTTTAGATCTTAGCTTTCCTTAAGAAAAAAAAAATAAAAATCACTGTTCCATTGTTTTTTTTAGATCCTTTCTGAATTCCTATTTGAATGTCTTCATTTCTGTGCTAAATTCGAGTTATCAAAAGTTTCTGGAGTGAACTGTTGCTTTGTTCAAGTGATTTTGGGCATAACTGAACTGGTTTGGGTGGAGTCATTGTCTTTGAGGTATTTTGGGTTCATCTTCGAGTTTATTTGGGTGATTTTGAGTTGTAATTGGCTGGCTGAGCCTATTTTGAGCTATTTGGATGACTGTTAGCTTCAGAAGTTGTGTTGGGAGTAATTTTGAGTCTCTTTGGGTTTCTGCAAGTGAATTTGGTCTACTTTCGGTGTTGTTTCTTCTCTGAAAATTATTCTGGGCTGTGTCTCAATTTCCTTGGCTATGTATTGTTGCTGTTTGATCATCTCTTGGTCTACTGTTGTTTGAACTGCTGCTTACTCACTCTTCTCCTTCATTATTCTTCAAATCTCCAAGTACAATACTCATACCTGACATGGAACTGAATACAACAATTACTTTTAATTGAATATTTATTGGCTTGCACGAAGCTGTTGGAAATTCAAGTTGAAATTCAATTAACTATCTCAAGTTTAATGTTGTTTAATACTTTTAGTATCCATGATTAAGTGCTTCAGTTCTGTATATTTCTGTTTTTGGTTTGTATCGAGTGCTAGTGCATGCTAAGGGCTTAGGTTGATTTCGTTGCTTGGATCTATTGTATAATTTCAGAATACTGGGTATTTTAGTACCGTTCGAACTCAAGTGTAGGAATGGATTGTTGTTAAGCTTTCAAATGGTGATCATGTTAAGCTTAGTTGAGCGGCTTTTGCGTTTCTGACTTTGAATCTACATTGGCACTTTCAACTTTGAAGTCACGTTGTTGTTTTGGTTAAAAGTTTTAAATGCTATTATAGCTTGAAATGGTGACACAAACTGTATATGAGTTTTATAACATCATGTATGGCATCTCTGCTATAGAATGTGTTTTGGTATCAAGGAATGCATTTCATGTCTATTTCAGATTATAAAAATAATCAGCACTTAATCGGCCTTAGGGGATTCTCATGAATAGCTAATTTGTTTCAAGTAGTTGTCGTGAATCCCATAGTTGGGCCGGTGTCTTTGGCCCATTGGCGTTTCAAGGCCTCTAATCTGAATCAGCCTAGTTTAAATTTCTTCTTTGTCCCCGAGCCCAATCTCCTAATTTACCTTCGTAATTAAGCCTAGGAGTCATAGAATAATTGAGGCGCGCCATGCCAAATAACACCTCAACATGCATGGCCAACGTTTAATTAATCATGTTTATCCTTAAAATTTGAGGCGTGCTGTTTAGCAAATTCCACGGCCCTCGCAAAGTGCAAACACGTAGTTGCTTTAGGCGCGATTTTAATTAAATTACCTTCTTAAACTCGGGTGCACATTGATGCGATACAAATCCAAATCTCGACGAAGTCGAAATGTGTTGATAACCACGGGTGCATTGATTGTGACGCGGTTCGAAACGCATTTTCACGATGTTGCAATTCTTTTAAAAATAATTATAATAAAAGTGGTTCAAAATTAAATAAAAGGCACATAAGCTAGCATGTATTAAGATCAGATAAAATTAAATACAATAGTTAAGCGACCGTGCTAGAACCACAGAACTCGGGAATGCCTAACACCTTCTCCCAAGTTAACAGAATTCCTTACTCGGATTTCTGGTTCGCAGACTGTAACAGAGTCAAGTTTTTCCTCGGTTCGGGGTTCAACCGGTGACTTGGGACACCATTAATCTCCCAAGTGGTGACTATGAATAATTAATAATTAAATCTCGTTCCGATTGTCCTTTAAATGGAAAAACTCCTTCATACCCTTTGCGGGGTGTAGTGAAAAAGGAGGTGTAACAGCTCTGGCAACTTTGCTGGGGATCGAACCCAGAATCTTTGGTTCAGGGCTCAGAATTCGAGCTTAGATAAATTGTTGTATTTGATTGTATCTGATTTTCCTATATGTTTTGTGCTGAATGTGCTAAATGTTACCGCTTTGATATTATCTGAACTGTATATAAACTGTGCCGACACCCTTCTCTCTTCACCTCCGGGGATGTGCTTACTAGTTCAGACTCCCTATTCTGTTAGTGTCATACCTTGAAATAAGAAAGAGGCCGGACAAGTTACGAAGCCGGATGGCCTTTTGGTTCCCGGTAAGTTTCCCCCTCCTCGACTTGAGTTGTTCGCTTGGGTACACAGTCTAGAATACCGACTCAGGTTTTGAACATAGAATACATGACTTCATGCCGGATCCCTAGTAGGAACGATTATTTGCATCATGTTGCATTTGACTTAGGGGACTCAACACAGGGGTTGGGTCCGTCTAGGACTAGCAACCTGAAATGAAAAGACCATCATGATGCATCCTATTTGTGTTGTGCATTTATTTGTTCCGAACCCACATGTTGACCGGTTTTTGAATCTCGGGAACATTGGAAAATTGAAAAAAAGAAAAAGAGAAAAAGTGAGAAATAACAGTTAGGGAGTTAATTGATTATTTTAGAAAAACCCAATGCCCAAAACACTGTCAAAACGCTGCCGAAATTTTGAGAAAATGAAAAAGAAAAACGTTTTTTTTAATAGTCTGTTTTACTAAAGGCAAAAGAAAATAGAAAAAAGAGTCTTTTATTTTTGAAAAATTGTTTGTTGAAAAGAAAAGAAAAAGAGTCTTTATTTTAGTCTGGGAAAAATAGGTTGTTTATGGAAAATAAAAAAAGAGTCGTTGTTTCGTCTTAATTTCAAAAAAAAAAAAAAAAAAATATAGAAAAGGGAAAATAGTTTGTCTTGCCATGGAAAATGAAAAATGGGGTCTTGTTTTAAAATATAGTTAGTTAATTCTCCCGAACTACGCCGGTTTGATTCTCACAGGGTGTGGGATACGTAGGCAGCCCTCATCGGGTCCAATCCTTCCTTTGCAAAAATAGCCAAAAAATTTCAAATTTTTATTTTCGTCGTAAATAAGTCGGGTGATGCCGTTTTGTCAAAAATAGCCAAATGTTCCCAAACGGAATGCCGGAAGGCTGACCTTGCATAAACAAGCCACCTTTGGTCATGTTTTCATTTTTTTGACCCTCACAGCCTTAAGTTTTCGTCCTCGAGGCGTTGAAAGGCCGTGTTGAAATACCGGGGGTTTTTATCTTAATTTGAAAAATCGAGTTCTTCATTTTTAAAATTTGAAGATATATAGGTAATTTTGAGTCAAAATATAGATAGTTTTTTTTTGAGTCGAATAAAAGTTTTCTTTTGCTTAATCGCCTTAATAAATGTGCAGGATGAGCACAATGTTAAATGAACCCTTTTCAATAATGACCAAAATCCCTTTTGAGTTGCGATTATGGTGGAATGATTTAGGCAGAGAAGGGCAAGACGAAGTGAAAAAATATTTGAAAGATCTTTCGGATTTATTAGACATTCAGCCTCGGGGGGATATTATCAGGGCATTGGTCGCTTATTGGGATTCGACACATAATGTATTTCATTTCTCGGACTTTGAGCTCACCCAGACATTGGAGGAAATAGCGGGGTACATCGGAAGTGATCAAGCTCCGTTGAGGTTCAAATACTTAATTGTTCCCAGGGCCATTACCATACACAAGTTTTTGGATTCCTTGAAAATACCTCGAACAGTTCATCATCCAGATTTTGCAAAGGGTTTCTGCAGTTTCCGCTTCATATATGATAGATATGGCCACGTGGGCGAGTTCAATAATCCAGACTTTAAGCTATGCAGTAGAAGTAACCGACAAAAATGGGAGGAACACAGACGGGTGGCTTTTATGATAGCCTTTTTGGGCCTCATAGTATTCTCAAGGAAAGATGAAAATATTGATTTGAAAGTAGTTGGGGTCGTCAGTACCTTGCAAACCATGGGGAAAAGCACTTTAGCACCTATGATCGTGGCTGACATCTTCTGGGCTCTCACGGCTTGCAAAGCTGGGGGCAAATTTTTTGAGGGATGTAACTTGTTGTTACAAATGTGGATAACTGAGCATTTGTGCCCTCGCTCTCAGCTCTTGAGTTATGATTCGTTTGAGAAAACTTGTATAGGAGAATTTTACACAAGAATCAAAGGGGCTAGTCTACCTAAAGGAGTCACGGCTTGGACCTCATTATTTCAGACTCTCACTGCCAGCCAGATACAGTGGGTGCTTGGATGGTTGCTTGTCGAAGAAGTCATATATATGCCAGGAGCCTGACCGCATTTTCTGTTGATGGGACTCAAAAGCATCCAGCCCTATACACCATATCAGGTTCTGAGGCAACTCGGGAGGTACCAAGTAGTACCGAGAGATGAAGATATGAGTACCCAAGTGGTCGAAATTAGTCCTGACTGTCGGTTCCCCGAAGAAGAGGTTCGCCAAATCTGGAGTGAGTATCAACATTTGATGGCGAACACTTGTGTGTCAGATAGGGATAAATGGGAAGTTGCTCCGGGGTATCATGATTAGTTCAGAGGTGACGTGGCGTGCGGGAGACCGGCTAAAAGACCTCATCTCGAAGATTTCGCTGAGTCGTCCCAAGAGCAGTGGGACTGGTTAGCAAAGGAAGAAGGCTATCGAGTTGAGATTGGTAAACTGAAGCAGCAAGTTGATAGTCTGAAATTCGAGAACAGTGTACAGATTGCCGTAGATCAAGGTGAAAAGAACATACTGTCTTGAGAAAACGAAGCACTTAGGGCCCAAATCCGGCAATTGAGGATAACAGTCGATAAGCAACCAAGGAGCCGATCAGATGAGCAACTGATAAGAAGGCTGGAAAATGAAGTCAGGGAATGGCGGGATGAATTAGAAAAAATCGAGAATATCATGGCAGAGCTTAAAGCATAGTGGGCTACAAGAATAGAGGAGCGTCGCCAGTACTTGAATCAGTTGAAAAGGGACCATAAGAAAATTGTTGCCTATTTAAAGAGAAAAGTGGTTGCCCTTGAGGGTAAAGCGGTTAGACAGGCTAGAGATTTTGGAATTGAAAGTGGACATTGTTATGACTTGTTGGCCCAAATGGAGGTAGAAGTGCAGCAGTTGCAAGATCAACACCTGCAGGACTCTCGAGCTTTAAAAACGTGCAGCGATCAGATAAGACGCTTGCATATAGAAAAGAAGCAAACAAAAGACAGGATTAGAGCCATTGCTCATGCCATTTTCAGGAGATGCCGGGTTTGTGAAGACATGACCTATACTACTTTTGTCTCAGCAGTAATGATCTATGTGAAGTGAACCATGAATGAATTAGAGCAGCTTGAAAGGGATTTGGATCCTAGGCCCGCGGAGAGGCCGAACGACGCCCCGCGGACACCTAAGTTTGAAGCACTAGAGTATGCATAGTCCGTGTCTGTAGTTTTCAACCTTTTGAGTCTGTCTTTTGTTTGTCCGTTGTCTTTTCAGGTCAAATATGTTTGCAGTCTTAGAGTATGTGTTTGCTTTTAATTTGCGTCTGTTAGTTTCATTCCGAAAAGTGTTTAGTTTGTAATAGTTTGTTTTAGTAATGAAAATTGAAAATTCCAAAAAAAATCTTATTTCCACCCTTTATTTTTGCATTTATTTTCATGAACTACGCTTGGTATAATTCGTGTGGGGTCACTATATGTAGGCAATCTCCATAGGATTCGACCGTAATCGTAAGAAAAAAAAGAAGAAGAAAAAATAAAGAAAGAGAGAAAGAAAGAAAGAAAAGAGCGGAAAAACAAAAAGAGAAAGAGAAAGTAAGAAATGAGCGAAAACACAAAAGAGAAAGAAATAAAAGAAAGAAAAGAGCACAAGAGAGGGATGAGGTGATGAAATTTGAAAAAAAGGTAAAAAGAAACAAGGAACGAAATGCCGGGATGACGCATGCAATCGAGCAAACGCATAATTGAAATGATTAACTGTATAAGTGCATTCATGCCAACGTGCGGTTGTCAAATCTATTAAGACTTAATTGCTAACAAAGTGGTTGTCTAAATGTGTGAGTCCAGGCAGGTGGTTAGTTGATTGGCAGTTCTGGCAACTCACCCGTACAACACCTGGTCGAAAGATAAAGTAAACATGACAGGACAGGATTCGGAAATCAGCATCGTAGACCCTTCAAATGAAGTTGAGGTAACAGATGTAGGCGCTATGAAAGAAGAGATGAGGAAACTACAAGCGCAAATGGCCGAAATGCACCGGTCATGGTCTCAGGGACATCCGGCACCACTATACCCCACTAATCCATCTTACATCCCACCTCTGGCTCTAGCTCAGGAGCCAACCACTTCCCACGCATCTTCAGCTTTCCCCTATCATACCCAGGGCTATGGTACTACTTCATATGCTCCTCCAGCTCCACCACCCAAACAGAACCCCCCCCACCCATGGTTCCAGTCTTTGTGGCACCTCCCCCAACCCCATTACATAGATCGTCCAATGAGCCGCTATTCCAAGCTCACAACACCCAATATTACCCTCCCGAAGCCACTTTCAAAGCGCCTGAGCCATATACCTATTCTCCCCATTTTGAAATCCCGGGAGAAGTTGAGAAACCGGTTAAGAATGCAGAACAGGAGGAAGTGATTCGTAAAGTCAAAAGCCTGGAGCAATCCTTCAGGAACATGCATGGTTTAGGCAACCAAGTCAGCGTTGCGTACAAAGATTTGTGCCCTTTCCTCGATGTTCAGTTGCCTGCGGGGTTCAAAATGCCGAAGTTTGACTTGTATGAGGGGCACAGTGACCCAGTAGCCCATCTACGTGGCTTTTGTAGCAAAATGAGAGGTGCTAGGGGGAAGGATGAATTGTTGATAGGCTATTTTATTCAAAGCTTGAGCGGGTCCGCGCTGGAATGGTACATGAGATAGGACCCCGGACGATGGTATACATGGGATGATTTGGCACAAGCATTCATTGGCCATTTTCAGTATAACCTTGAGATAGTCCCCGATCGTCTGTCATTGTTGAAGCTGGAAAAGAAGCCCGGGGAAAGTTTTAGAGAGTTTGGTTTCCGCTGGAGTGAACAAGCAGCAAGGGTTGATCCTCCGATGAGGGAGAGTGAGATGGTGGATTACTTCCTGCAAACATTGGAGCCTACCTATTTTGGGCATCTAGTGAAATCTGTCGGAAAGTCGTTTAATGAAGTGGTAAAGATGGGAGCCATGATTGAAGAGGGATTGAAGTCTAACAAAATCTTGAGCTCTTTGGCATTGAAAACAACCACCCAGGCCATCCAAAGCGGTACTGGTGGTGTGCTTGGAAAGAAGAAGAAGGAAGAAATTGCTACGGTTGAAACTAGTACTTGGTCCAGGCCCAATAACCCTCCACCCTACTACAACCAACCCAGACCCCACCATCTAAATTATCTATATACCCCATATGGCCCACCACAACATTACTACCCACCACCAGAACCACACTTTTCTGTTCACCACGCCTAGACGTATACTCAATCCCGGACGCACCCTCAATGGCGTGCACCAGTTCTCCAAAAAACATATCCACCTCCACAAAACACCTACCCACCTCCCAGGGCTAGTAGACCAGGAACTGGCTTTCGCCCAAACCAAGATTTTAGAAATAAGAAGGCCCCGAAACAAAAAACATTTACTCCGTTGGGAGAATCTTACACCTCTCTTTTCTACAGATTGAAACAGTTGGGAATGTTGGACCCAATTGAGTCCAAAGTACCAAATCCCCCTCTCAGAAACCTGGACCATTCTATTAGCTGTGAGTATTGCTCAGGGATGCCGGGGCATGATACTGAGAAGTGTTGGAAATTGAAGAACGCGGTGCAGGAACTTATTGATAATTGTCGTATTGAGGTATAGGCTCCGGAGGCGCCAAACATTAACCAAAACCCGTTGCCAGCACATCATGAGACTAACATGATTGAACTGATACATAAGGGGGCAGAGCCTAAAAACCCTCGCAAACGGTTATGGTGATCCATTCTACGGAAGCCAAGGTCAAGGAAAAGACAGTTAGCGCGAGGCCAGCGGTTCAGCTAAAAGTGATAAAAGATAAGCCAGTGTTGGTAATGGAAAAAAGACCATTTGTTGCTGCAAAAAAGCCAGAGCCAGTCAAGTTAGTGGTACTGGGGTCATCATCTGCACCCATGGTTGTTCTGAAAGGGGCCTACATAGAACCAGTTGTCATAAAGCCGGTAGTCCAATTACCCGTGGTTGATAGCAAAGTCGTACCGTGGAAATATGACAAGGTAGTGGTGACATACAAAGGCAAGGAAATTGAAGAAGAGAGTTGTGAAGCACAAGGACTAACTCGGTCGGGACGTTGTTTTGCTCCCGAAGAGTTAAGAAAGGCTAGGGGCGGTAAAGACAATCTGGCGCTAGTCAAAAAGGCTGTGACGGAAGAAGAGGTAGAAGAATTTCTGAAAAAGATGAAAGTGCAAGATTATTCCATTGTTGAACAATTGAGAAAAACATCGGCCCAGATCTCGTTGTTGTCATTATTGATCCATTCTGACGAGCATTGCCGAGCTTTGATGAAGATATTGAATAAAGCTCATGTGCCCGACAAAATTTCAGTGAACCATCTGGAGACAATTGCCAAGAAAATCTTTGAGGTAAATAGGGTAACATTTTCTGATGATGAATTGCCTGTGGAAGGCACAGAACACAATAAAGCTCTCTACTTGACGGTCAAGTGTGAAGATTCAATGGTTACTCGGGCGTTGATCGATAACGGGTCAAGTGCTAATATTTGTACGTTGTCCACATTGAACAAGTTGAAGATTGATGATGATAGAATCCGCAAAAATAGTATTTGTGATCAAGGGTTCGACGGAGGAGGAACAAACACAGTGGGGGATATTATACTCGAATTGACTATTGGCCCAGTCGAGTTCACTATGGAATTTCAAGTGTTGGATGCTGCAGTGTCCTACAATCTTTTGTTGGGTCGACTATAGATCCACGCGGCCAAAGCAGTGCCTTCCACACTGCACCAAATGGTCAAGTTCGAGTGGGAAAACAAGAAATCGTCTTATATGGGGAGGATCCCACATGCGCCATGAGTGATGTCATTGTGCCCTTTATAGAAACTGAAGATGATAAGGGACCATGGGTTTATCAGGTCTTTGACACGGTCCCGGTGAACAGAGTGCCCGAGGGTAAAAGCATTCCATGTCCCAGGGCGGCAGCGCGACCGTCATGGTAGTATCAGAAATGCTGAGTAATGGGTTCGTGCCAAGAAAAGGTATGGGGGCTGAGCTTCAGGGCATTGTTCAACCTGTTTCTCTGCCCAAAAATCTGGACACCTTCGGACTAGGGTTCAAACCAACAGCGGCAGATGTTAGAAGGGCTCGTAAATTGAAAAAGAAAGCTTGCGTTCTTCCCAAACCGATTCCACGCTTGTCCAGGTCCTTCGTCAGGCCGGGTAGCAAGAAACAGTCATTGGCTAAGGTGTTGGGTCCACTAATTGGTGCAGAGGGGAACTTGTATAAGGTGTTCGAGAGGGTATTTGCTGAAGTGAACATGGTTGAGGCCGGGGAAGGGTCAAGCAGAGCAGATATACAGTACATCGGACCGCATGCTCACATCAGCAATTGGGAAGCTACTCCTCTTCCAATTCGGAGGGAGTCGTGGTATTCTTTTTATGCTGATATCAATGATATGACATGCATGAGGAATCTTCGGCCCAGTTTTAAAAGACAATCTAGCTCAGAGATAATAATACAAGAAATCGAGTGTGATGATGGGGCGGATTGTAACGACGATGAGGCTTATGAGGAAATTAGTAAAGAATAAAGTCACTTTGAAGAAAAACCCAAACCTAACCTAAATGACACAGAAGCAGTTAATCTAGGGGACCAAGACAATGTGCGGGAAACTAAAGTAAGTGTTCATCTGGAGCCACAACTCAAGGAGGAGATAATTAAGGTATTGTTCGAGTACAAGGATGTTTTTGCATGGTCGTATGATGATATGCCAGGACTAAGCACCGATTTAGTGGTTCATAAATTACCCACTGATCCGGCACTCCCTCCTGTCAAGCAGAAGTTGAGAAAGTTCAAAATGGACATAAGTGTGAAGATGAAAGAAGAAATTACCAAGCAATTTGATGCAAAGGCCATTCAGGTTACACGGTATCCCACATGGTTAGCTAATGTTGTGCCTGTGTTGAAGAAAGATGGCAAGACTAGGGTGTGTGTTGATTATTGAGATATTAACAAGGCAAGTCCAAAAGACAATTTCTCACTTCCCAACATCCATATACTGATTGACAATTGTGCCAAACATGATATTGGTTCTTTTGTGGATTGTTACGCAGGTTATCATCAAATTCTAATGGACGAGGAAGATGCAGAAAATACGGAATTTATCACGCCGCGGGGAACGTATTGTTATCGGGTCATGCCATTCGGTTTGAAAAATGCTGGGGCAACTTATATGAGGGCCATGACAACAATATTCCATGATATGATACACAAGGAAATCGAGGTGTACGTGGATGATGTGATTGTGAAGTCTAGACAGCAGTCCAACCATGTCAGAGATTTGACAAAATTTTTTTCAAAGGCTTCGCAGGTACAATCTTAAGCTCAATCCGGCAAAGTGTGCTTTCGGGGTGCCATCTGGGAAGTTGTTGGGGTTTATAGTCAGCCGGCGGGGTATTGAATTAGACCCGTCGAAGATCAAAGCTATTCAGGAATTGCCACCTCCAAGAAACAAAACTGAGGTGATGAGTTTGTTAGAAAGATTGAACTATATCAGTAGGTTCATTGCTCAGCTCACGACAACTTGTGAGCCGATTTTCAAATTGTTGAAGAAAGACATCGCGGTCAAATGGACTGATGAATGTCAGGAGGCTTTTGATAAGATAAAGGGGTATTTGTCGAACCCACCTGTGTTGGTCCCGCCAGAACTAGGGAGGCCTTTGATTCTATATCTGATGGTTTTGGATAATTCATTCGGCTGTGTACTGGGGCAGCATGATGTTACGGGTAGAAAGGAGCAGGATATCTACTATCTCAGCAAGAAATTCACATCTTACGAGGTTAAGTATACTCATCTGGAGAGGATGTGTTGCGCCCTAACTTGGGTAGCACAGAAGTTGAAACATTATTTGTCATCCTACAACACTTACCTCATATCTCGCTTGGACCCACTGAAGTATATTTTTCAGAAGCCTATGCCCACAGGGAGGCTTGCAAAGTGGCAGGTCCTACTTACAGAGTTTGACATTATTTATGTGACACGGACTACGATGAAAGCACAAGCACTAGCCGATCATTTGGCTGAGAACCCCGTCGATGAAGATTATGAACCTTTGAAAACTTATTTCCCTGATGAAGTGGTAATGCACATTGATGAATTGGAACAATCTGAGAAGCCGGGATGGAAACTTTTCTTTGATGGGGCTGCAAATATGAAAGGCGTGGGAATATGAGCGGTACTTATTTCTGAAACAAGTCAGCATTACCCTGTTACAGCTCGACTTCGTTTCTACTGTATGAACAACATGGCAGAATATGACGCGTGTATATTGGGATTGAGATTAGCTGTAGATATGGGTGTACGGGAAGTCTTGGTCATGGGTGACTCGGACCTACTGGTACACCAAATTCAAGGAGAATGGGAAACACGGGATTTAAAGCTTATACCGTACCGGCAGTGTCTGCATGAGCTTTGTCAGCGGTTTCAGGCTATAGATTTCAGGCACATTCCAAGGATTCATAATGAGGTTGCCGACGCTTTGGCTACTTTGGCATCGATGTTGCATCATCCAGACAAGGCTTATGTTGATCCGTTATAGATTCAGGTCCGTGATCAGCATGCTTACTGTAATATGATAGAAGAGGAAATCGATGGCGAGCCGTGGTTCCATGATATCAAAGAGTACATCAGGACGAGAGTATATCCGGTACAGGCCACCAGTGATCAGAAAAGAACGATTCGGCAATTGGCAAGCAGGTTTTTCTTTAGTGGAGAAGTGTTGTACAAAAGAACTCCAGACCTCGGGTTGTTGAGATGCATGGACGCAAGACAAGCTACATCTATCATAACTGAGGTACATTCAAGAGTTTGTAGACCGCATATGAGTGGGTATGTTCTAGCAAAATCTCCGAGCAGGTTATTATTGGCTCACTATGGAGCGGGATTGTATCAGTTTTGTGCGTAAATGTCATCAGTGCCAAGTGCATGGAGATTTGATTCACTCTCCACCATCAGAACTACATACGATGTCCGCACCATGGCCTTTTGTCGCATGGGGCATGGATGTTATTGGGCCAATTGATCCAGCAACATCAAATGGGCACAAGTTTATTCTGGTAGCTATAGACTATTTTACCAAATGGGTGGAAGCTAAGACGTTCAAGTCTGTAACTAAGAAAGTTGTGGTCGACTTCGTACACTCAAATATCATCTGTCGATTTGGGATTCCGAAGGTAATCATCACGGATAATGGGGCTAATCTTAATAGACATTTGATGAAAGAGACATATGAGCAGTTTAAGATTACCCATAGGCATTCTACTCCTTACCGTCCCAAGGCAAATGGTGCGGTTGAAGCAGCCAATAAGAATATAAAGAAAATACTCCGGAAGATGGTTGAAGGGTCTATACAGTGGCATGAGAAGTTACCTTTTGCATTATTAGGGTACCGCACCACCGTACGTACCTCGGTGGGGGCGACTCCTTATTCATTGGTGTATGGCACCGAAGCAGTAATAACTGCAGAGGTGGAAATCCCGTCTTTGCGAATCGTTGCGGAGGCTGAGATCGATGATGATGAATGGGTAAAAAGCCGCCTTGAGCAGTTGAGCTTGATTGACGAGACGAGATTGGCATCAATGTGTCATGTCAACTGTACCAACGAAGAATGGCAAGAGCATACAACAAGAAAGTGCGTCCAAGGAAATTCGAAGCCGGACAGTTAGTACTGAGGCGGATTTTGCCTCATTGGGCTGAAGCAAAAGGAAAATTTGCCCCAAATTGGCAGGGACCATTTGTAGTAACCAGAGTGTTGTCTAATGGTGCATTGTATTTGACAGATGTAGAAAGAAAATGTATAGAAGCGGCCATCAATTCTGATGCGGTCAAGAGATATTATGTATGATTTCTTTATTTCTGAATGTATCTGTTTGTATTTGGCATATCTTAAAGATTGAAATGACGAAGGCGTTTTGTCCTGCTATCCAAACACTTTTATCCCTTGTCATCCCCTTTGATCCTTACTTATTTTTCATACCCCTCTTTCGAAATCAATGGCACTATCAAGGAACACAGGTGCCGAACATAAAAGAAAGAAAAGAAAAGCCAAGGAAAAAGAAAAGAAAAGGAAAGAAAAGAAAAAAAAAAGAAAGAAGAAGGAAAAAAGAAGAAAAAAGAAAAAATGAAAAGTGAAGGAAAAGAGAGAGAGAAGAAAAGAAAAAGAAGAAAAGAAAAGGAGGAAAAGAGGAGAAAAGAAAGGAAAAGAAGAAGAAAAGAAAGAAAAGGAAAGGAAAAAAAACACACAAAAACAAAGGTAATTATAATACGTGAACTACGTTTGACTTGATCCCGAAAGGGTACGTAGGCAGCCTTACTCCGAGGTTCAGTCATACCAAAATAAAAATCCAAAAATCCCCAAGCAAGAAACTGGGGTAGAAGTTGTGATTGTTGTGAACAGTTGGATTCTGAAAGTTGTAATTTGAACCCATTTGAATTGTTTTGAGCCTTTTTATACCTTTATTTCTAACCCAATCCAAAAGCCTACATTACGGTCCAAAGAAAGACCTTCTGATCAGTTTTGAGAAATGCCAAGTTGAACAGGTAGGAATAACTCACGATAGGGGCAACACTCTGGTTCAAGCAAAGAAAAACAAAGTAATAATGATAGACTCTTATCGGTGAAAACCTTCACAGGCACCCTAAGGCGACGGGAGTTGAGAGAAAAATAAATGAGAGAGTCTTATTGGTGAAAACCATCGCGGGCACCTTGAGGCGAAAGTGAGTTGAAAATGGTTATTTGGCAAGAGGGCTGTGGGTGGAAAACTGTTTCGAGGCACCACAGGATGAACAAGGTTAAGGTCTGGGTAATTCAAACAACTGGTAGAAGTCCTGGACAATGAGGTATGGCAATTGAGAGATGCTTAGTTGGATCGGTTGGGCCGATTAGTCCGAAATGCATGTAATGACCATCGGTGCCAGCTGTTCCGGTCAGATAAGTTTCTTTTCTTCACTTCATTTTAGTAGTCATCCGGTTTTGGGTTCTTCTTATCCCAAACCCGTAAAAACATTGCATTTCATTCTCTTTTTTTTTGGGGGGGGGGGGTTGTTCTAAATGTTCTAATGTCAGTTATGTTCAAAAGCAAGTGGGAAAGGATCTCAAGGCTCACTACCAGCTTCCGAAATTTTGAAGTACAATGTGGTTAGAGCATGTCAAAAACAACATGATGTGAAAATGGAATACAGGGAATTAACGGAAGTTTCATCGGTAAAATGATTGGGAGATGTCGTGGGAAATGCAAAGGTTCAAACAAAAGGGTCGGAAAAGCGAAATAAAAGCATGGGTGTAAAACATTTAGGTCGCCAGAGGTCGGGGAATTCAAAAGTTGGTCAGAAAGTCAAGCGGTTCAGGGTCAGTGCGTGGAGGTCAGTCAACACAAAGCAATGCAGGGGAAGGATTTTTCAGCAAGAATGCCATCAACTAACCACCATTTTAAACTAACAGAATTTTCTTTAATTGGAACAGGGGCAGAAAGTAGGTTGTTCAGGAGGAATTCTCCATAAAGGGAAAGCAAACAGTAATCAAGTTTGACCGCAAAGTGCGGTTTGATTAAACACGAGATAATCATGAATAGCGTAGGGGAATATAATTTGGTTGCAAAGCTTGCATGTTTAGGATAAAATGCAAGTTTTCAGGACCTTCCTGGATAATAAGACATAATTCAAATACCCGGATAAGATAACATGGTATAGTGAGAAGTAACACCTTAGGTTCATAATTGTTTGCAGTTAACGGGATCTTCCTGGATAAAAGGATGTAGTTTAAACCCTTGTAGATAACATGATATAGTGAGAGTAATACTTTAGGTTTGTAATTATGAGGAGTTGTAAGAAATTCCCTGTATAATAGGATTTAGCTTTCAATTCTTAGTAATATGTGATAATATGATTCAGTTTAACACTCACCCATACACCCAGCTTCCAAACTGGGGCAGAAAATTTTTTGTTGGTTGATTATTTTGTTGAAGTCAGGAGTCCGCCTAGAGAACAGAGACATACTCTTTAAGTTTGGTGTCAGGAGTCCGCCTGAAGAACGGAGACATACAGTTTAAATTTTAAAAGTTAGGAGTCCGCCTGGAAAACAGAGGCACGCATTTTAAATTTCGGCAATCAAGAGTCCGCCTGGAGAATAGAGACATACAGTTCAAATATTAAGCAATCAAGAGCCCGCCTGAAGAACAGAGGTGACACAGTTCAGATTTTAGTTTTCAATCAATTTCTTTGTCTATTTTGAAGTCAGGAGCCCGCCTGGAGAATAGAGGTGTTAATTTTTTATGTAGTCGAAGTCAGGAGCCCGCCTGAAGAATGGAGGTGTTAAATTTTTAAGTAGTTGAAGTCAGGAGCCCGCCTAGTGAATGGAGGTATTAATTTTTTTAAGTAGTCGAAGTCAGGAGCCCGCCTGGAGAATGGAGGTGTTAAATTTTTTAAGTAGTCGAAGTCAGGAGTCCGCCTGGAGAATGGAGGTGTTAAATTTTTTAAGTAGTCGAAGTCAGGAGTCCGCCTGAAGAATGGAGGTGTTAAATTTTTAAGTAGTTGAAGTCAGGAGCCCCCCTGGAGAATGGAGGTGTTGAATTTTTAAGTAGTCGAAGTCAGGAGCCCGCCGGGAGAATGGAAGTGCTAAATTTTTAGGTAGTCGCAGTCAGGAGCTCGCCTGGAGAACAGATGTATACAATTCAAGTTTCAAAAAGCAGGAGCCCGCCTGTACAGCAGAGGTATTTCAAGTCTAGCTTTAGTCAAATTCCTATTAATATCTGGTAACATGTGCCCAGTTTCCAAACTGGGGCAGAAAGTTTTCTTCGTTTTGTCTATTTCTGTGAAGTTAGGAGCCCGCCTGGATAATAGAGGAGTATTTTCAATTTCAAATTCAGCAGTCAGGAGCCCGCCTGGATAACAGAGGAATGCATTCGAGTTCAAGTTTATTCAAGTTCAACAGTTTGGAGAGAGGGAACAACATCTCAGTTGACCAGTTGAAGTAGCAACAAGGAATTTTATCGAGAAAACACAAGACAATGAGGCAACAAGAAAACACAAGACAACAAGGCAACAAGGAAGTACAAGAGCATGTTTGAAGAATCTTGATAGGACTTTTGTAATTCATAGAGCATAGTTAGTTTAGCTTCTTTTATCTTTGACGTGGTGTAATAAGGGAGGTCAGCAAGCAGTAACAGCAGCAAGCGCAGTGAAATTATAGTTCCTGGTAGTCCCAGCTACCAGACACTCCCGAACTACACTGACTTGATTCCTGTTTAGCCCGGGATAGGTAGGCAACCTCTGAAACAGGGTGCGGTCAAAACCTTTCAAAATGCTTCACAACGGAATATTTGAACGGGCAAAAATAGCTCGTATTTGCTCATTTACCTTTGCACGAAAACTTTTCATGTTTCCGAGCAAAGAGGGGCAGCTGTGAGCACCTATGTATGAAATTATTCCCAAAATATTCAAACAAAATGATGTTTCCCTTATTTTTACAATTTTTGTGAATTTTTTTGTCATTTTCTGTTAATTGTTTGCATTTTTATTTGTGCGTGTTAATTCACATGAAAATACAAAAATATGCATTTACATTTAGGATATAGTTTCATATTTTTAGGATTAATTAGGGATTAATTTGTTTTTAAACAAAACATGAAAATTACAAAATAGCTCACTTTAGCATTTTATTGTTTTAATTGTGAAATTGTCACAAATTAGTTTTAAAAGTTTTTAGACATTAATTAGCTTAGTTTAGTTTTTAACTTCTTGCAATCTTTGCAAATTAGATAATTAGTAACAAAAATGAGGTGGAAAATAAGGATGAATTAATTTGGAAAATCAAAATTCAAAGAGAAGAACAATTTAAAATGAGGAATAAAGGGCTGTCTCAAGCAAAGAAACAATTGGGCCTCTTCTGAATTGAGCATCAGCTCAAACCATCACGCCAAACAGCCCAGAACCCTCTCCCTATCCGGTCCAATACGCTAAAATCAAAACGACGCCGTTTGGCATCGATCAATACAAACCGTCGAGGTTAACAAGATCAACGGCTCAGAGGCAGGGTAGGTGTACTATAAAACTGTCAGAAGGTCCCCCCCACCTCATTCCCCATCGTCTTCCTCATCCCCCACAAACCCTAGCTGCGCCACCCTGATACCCCTAGATCACCGGTGGCGGTGGCGGTGCTCATCACCCCCAAATTTACAGACCTCGTCCTCCTCACTCTCCTCTTTTCATTCCTACCATTGGTTTCCCTCGAATATTGACGGAGCTCGTCGAATCTCCGATTGAAGTTTTCCGGCCAAGTCGCAAATTCATCCAAACTGGACCAAAATCATACCACACCATCCCCGGACTTCCCTCAACCCAAATCCATGACCATCTTCCTTCGAATCTCGGTGAAGCGGCTCGAATTTCAAATCTAAGAATTTATGGCCAAAACCCTAACGCAAAATCTTTGTGATTTTGGACCGTAATATCCTTAACCATGTGTTCTCTTGTAAAAACACATGGATAGGGATGTTGCGTGTCAAAAATCTGGAGAGATTCGAATGGAAGTGGTTGACCGGAGTTTTCTCTCCGTCGGTGAGTCTCTCTCCAACTTTATAAGCTCGATTTCCATCAGTGTAGCCTAACAGTCTCTTCTTCTTCTCTATTTGATTTGATCGATTGTGGAAATTGTCCATGGTTAATTCTGATTTTTACTTGTTTTAAGTCTAATTTTATTAGGTTAAATTAGTTCGTGTTTCTATGCTTTATCAGTTAGCCGTTTCAAATAACAGTAGGACTTAGGCTCTGAATTATCGTTAATTAGTGAGTTAGATTAGTAGTTTATTGATCTGATTTTTCCAGGCCTTTGTTCTGTTCTTCTCTTTTGTCTGTTTCTTGCTAATGGGTGATGATTCCGTGATTAGTTGTTAGCTTAGTCTATTCTCATGTTGATGATTACTTTCGGATGTTTATTGGCTTGGTAGAGTGTGCATTAGGATTAATTGGTAGTATGATTCAGCTTGAATATTTTGCATTAGTGGTGAACCTGGTTGGTTATAGCTGAACAAAATCTTTTGTTTTGGATAACTTTAATTAAATTCTAGCCAGGGTAAGGGACTGGGATCAGTTGACCTTAGTCTGTAGTTTTCAGGCTATTAGAAGGACATTTTAGGCATAGAAAAAGGCAGTTTCTTTAGGAATAGTAATTTCAAAGTAGGGGTAAGGGTAGTATAGGTATTTTAGGGGTATAAGAGCATCCTAGGGCCTTCTAGAAGGGTACTTTAGTGTAGATATTAGCACAATAGAGGGATTTACTTGTTGAGCAAGTCAAAAATAAAAGGGACTAAGCTAAAAATAAGGGAGGGACTAAAAAGAAACCTAAAATCTGATTCATCCTTTGGTGTCACTTATAAAAGGGCATCAAGTGCCTTGAGGAAGGGGGTCAACTTTTCAGACATTGGGAGCTCCAAAAATTTCCCCAAAAACACTTCTCAAGCCTGCAGATCTGAGAATTCAAATGGCAACTCAAAACTACTTTTAGATCTTAGCTTTCCTTAAGAAAAAAAAAATTAAAAATCGCTGTTCCATTGTTTTTTTAGATCCTTTCTGAATTCCTATTTGAATGTGTTCATTTCTGTGCTAAATTCGAGTTATCAAAAGTTTCTGGAGCGAACTGTTGCTTTGTTCAAGTGATTTTGGGCATAAGTGAACTGGTTTGGGTGGAGTCATTGTCTTTGAGGTATTTTGGGTTCATCTTCGAGTTTATTTTGGTGATTTTGAGTTGTAATTGGCTGGCTGAGCCTATTTTGAGCTATTTGGATGACTGTTAGCTTCAAAAGTTGTGTTGGGAGTAATTTTGAGTCTCTTTGGATTTCTGCAAGTGAATTTGGTCTACTTTCGGTATTGTTTCTTCTCTGAAAATTATTTTGGGTTGTGTCTCAATTTCCTGGGCTGTGTATTGTTGCTGTTTGATCATATCTTGGTCTACTATTGTTTGAACTGCTGCTGACACACTTTTCTCCTTCATTATTCTTCAAATCTCCAGGTACAATACTTAAACCTGACATGGAACTGAATACAACAGTTACTTTTAATTGAATATTGATTGGCTTGCACGAAGCTGTTGGAAATTCAAGTTGAAATTCAATTAACTATCTCAAGTTTAATGTTGTTTAATACTTTTTGTATCCATGATTAACTGCTTCAGTTCTGTATATTTCTGTTTTTGGTTTGTATCGAGTGTTATTGCATGCTAAGGGCTTAGGTTGATTTCGTTGCTTGGATCTATTGTATAATTTTAGAATACTGGGTATTTTAATACCGTTCGAACTCAAGTGTAGGAATGGATTGCTGTTAAGCTTTCAAATGGTGATCATGTTAAGCTTAGTTGAGCGGCTTTTGTATTTCTGACTTTGAATCTACATTGGCACTTTCAACTTTGAAGTCACGTTGTTGTTTTGGTTAAAGGTTTTAAATGCTATTATAGCTTGAAATGGTGACACAAACTGTACATGAGTTTTATAACATCATGTATGGCATCTCTGCTATAGAATGTGATTTGGTATCAAGGAATGCATTTCATGTCTGTTTCAGATTATAAAAATAATCAGCACTTGATCGGCCTTAGGGGATTCTCATGAATAGCTAATTTGTTTCAAGTAGTTGCCGTAAATCCCACAGTTGGGCCGGTGTCTTTGGCCCATTGCCGTTTCAAGGCCTCTAATCTAAATCAGCCTAGTTTAAATTTCTTCTTTCTCCCCGAGCCCAATCTCCTAATTTACCTTTGTAATTAAGCCTAGGAATCATAGAATAATTGAGGCGCGCCATGCCAAATAAAACCTCAACATGTATGGCCCACGTTTAATTAATCATGTTTATCCTTAAAATTTGAGGCGTGCTGTTTAGCAAATTCCATGACCCTCACAAAGTGTAAACACGTAGTTGCTTTAGGCGCGATTTTAATTAAATTACCTTCTTAAACTTGGGTGCGCATTGATGCGATCCAAATCCAAATCTCGACAAAGTCGAAATGTGTTGACAACCACGGGTGCATTGATTGTGACGCGGTTCGAAATGCATTTTCACGACGTTGCAATTCTTTTAAAAATAATTATAATAAATGTAATTCAAAATTAAATAAAAGGCACATAAGCTAGCATGTATTAAGATCAGATAAAATTAAATACAACAGTTAAGCGACCGTGCTACAACCACGGAACTCGGGAATGCCTAACACCTTCTCCCAGGTTAACAAAATTCCTTACTCGGATTTCTGGTTCGCAGACTATAACAGAGTCATGTTTTTCCTTGGTTTTGGGTTCAACCGGTGACTTGGGAAACCATTAATCTCCCAAGTGGCGACTCTGAATAATTTATAATTAAATCCCGTTCCGATTGTCCTTTAAATGGAAAAACTCCTTCATGCCCTTTGCGGGGTGTAGTGAAAAAGGAGGTGTGACAAGCTCCACCGGGTGATTTTGGACTTTGGAGCGCGTTCGGAATGTAATTGGAGGTCCGTGGTAGATTTTGGCTTGAATTAGCGAAATTGATAATTTGGAGTTTTCCGGTCGGCAGTGGAAATCTTGATATCGGGGTCGAAATGGAACTCCAAAAATTGGTGAAGGTCTGCTGTGTCATTTGTGATGTGGGTGCAAAATTTAAGGTCCTTCGGACAAGGTTTGATAGGTTTTGGCATCGTTTGCTGAATTCGGAAATTTGAAAATTCTTAGTCTTGAATCCGAGGGTGATTTGGTGTTTCGATGTTGTTTTGAGTGTTGCTAGGGATGGTATGAGTTTTATTGATGATTTGTGACTTGTTCGTATTTTTGGTTGAGGTCCCGGGGGCCTCGGATGAGTTCGGAAGTTTGTCGGAAAGTTTGGCCTTGAAAGTGAGCAGCTTCAGCAGCTGTTCCTGTGATAACTGCACTTGCGGATTGGGAACCGTAGGTGCAAGCCGCAAAAGAGGGAAGTAGACCACAGAAGCGGCAAGGATCACATGAGCGAGGTATAGACCGCATTTGCGTTTCCGCAAGTGCGAGACCTGGGTCGCAGGTGCGGCGTCTGATGGATTTAATGAAAAACTACAGATGCGGTTAAGTTGACCATAGGTGAAGTCTGCAGAAGCGAGATTAAGACTGCAGGTTCGGAAATGCCTGGGCAGAAAATATATAATCATCCCTTCGTGAATTTTTGCCCATTTCCACCATTTTTGAGACGGGATTGGAGCTTTTGGGGGGTTTTGAAGAGGAAATCAAGGGGATTCTTGTTGCGGTAAAATTTTTGAACTTAATACTCGTATCTATTGTGGATTTTGGTTGAGTAAACACGGAAATTTAAGAGATTAAAGGTGAAAATTAGGAAATTAGGGCCTGAAGTTGGAGAATTAAAATTGGGGATTTGAGGAGTCATTTGAGGTACGATTTTAATGATTCTGGTATGTATAGACTCCTAAGAGGATAAGGATTCTAGTTGTGTGATTTTTATCGGATTTGGCCCGGGGGTCGGGTTTGGCCAATTTCGAGATTTTAAGTTTAATTTGATAATTTTCGTGTGGGCCTCATCCCTTTGGCTTGAATTGATGTTATGATTTTGATTTTGGATAGATTCGGGATGATTTGAGGCCGATTCGAGAGGCAAGGATGTTGCGGAGTAGATTCTCGTCTGGTTTGGGGTATGTAATGATTGTAACTGTTGTGCTGAGGCTATGAAATCCTGGATTTCACTTTGTTTCACTATTTTGAGGTGACGCACACGCTAGATAACGAGCGTGGGAGCGTGCACCATTGAGGATTGTGACTTGGTCCACCCACTAGCGACTCTTAAGTTACGTATTTGATGGAAAACTATTTGATACACTTATGTTTTTTGGAAAATATTACTATATTTTGGGCTGAATGCCATATTTGGGCCTTTTGCCAAGTTGTTCAGACCCTTAGGGGCTTTTCCTTATTATTCCCTCAATGTTTTAACTTAAGATCTGTACTCAGCCATTTTATGTTTTTATTGATTTCATAACTCAGTATTTATCACTCCTTTGATGCAATAAAATGATATTTAAGGCTGAGCACCTTGTTTTACTAATAGCCCGAGTGGCTTATGAGGTTGATGACTAAGAGAGGCCGAGGGCCTGATTGTGAGGTTGATGACTGAGAGAGGCCGAGGGCCTAGTGGTGAGGATTATATATTTATGGATCGAGTTGCACACCGCAACGATATATATATATATATATATATATATGGATTGAGCTGCACACCGCAACGATATATGGATCAGGCTGCATGCCGGAGCGATATAGCGCTTGGGCTGTAGGAGCCCCTCTGAAGTCTGCACAACCCCCGTGAGCACAGTTGACAATATATTTATGGATCGGGCTGCACGCCGCATTGGTTATTATAAGGTACCTATTGAGCGTGAGTGCTGAGTGCGAGCACTGATTGATGAAAGTGGAGTCTCGAGTGACTAAGAGGCTTGTCCGAGGGTCTCTCTCTCTCTCTCTCTCTCTCTCTATATATATATATATATATATATATATGAGTGATGCTTTGCCCGAGGGGCTTGTTTTTATGAAATTACTGTTTTCACTCCTCTTTATACCGAGGCTTCGTTGAAAATGTAGAACAAATGTTTTAAACAACTTTCATTGAAACTGGAGTTTTTACGAGATGTTCGGAATTTAATTACTTATTTGGATTTCTTATTTCTACTGAATTTTTTTTATGTTTTTAGATGTATATGAGTGACCGAGAGGTTTGCCCGAGGGGCTGTTTATGATTCATGTTTTGCACAAGGGGCTGTATACGAACTATGTTTTGCTCAAGGGGCCGATTATGATCTTCATTACTTTTACTGTAAACTATATTGAACCTCTATTGGAACTATTGGAAAGCATCTTCAAATGGTTTTTAGCAAAAACTGAATTTTAAATGAGATGATTTCAATGATGTTCCAATTAAAAGCATGTTGTGCTTACTGAGTTTATCATGATATGGATCTTATTTGTTTCCTACTGCTCAGTCTCTATTTACTTTTATTACTTACTGAGTTGGCGTACTCACATTACTCCATGAACCTTGTGTGCAGGTTCTGGTATTTCTAAGCTCGGTGGCAGGTTCATCGGAGTTAGCAAGGTAGTTGCCTTGCAATCGCAACCCTGCTTTTCTCCCTCCTTATTCTCCCTTAGTGTATTCTTGTGATTTTCTAAGCCATATTGGTCTTGATGTTGTCAGACAGTTGTAGTAGATGCTCATGACTAGTGACACCCCGACGGGATTTCTTTCTACACTATTGTTTTGTTTAAACACTTTATAAATGTTTATTGTTAAAAAGCTTTGATTTTATCCTAAGAATGAATAATATTGATTGGTTTTGGGAATGTGTCAGCTGGCCTAGTTCCATGATAGGCGTCATCATGACTAGGGTGGTTTTGGGTTGTGACAAGTTGGTATCAGAGCCTAGGTTACATAGGTCTCACGAGTCATGAGCAGGTTTAGTAGAGTCTCGCGGATAAGTACGGAGACGTCTGTACTTATCTTTGAGAGGCTGCAGAACCTTTAGGAAATCCTACATTCTTGAATTCTTATCGTGCATCATTGATTCAGCTTGAAATGTAACTCTTTGAATTCCTTCCATGCGTTCGTATGCACGCATCAGTGCTCGGTATCGGCTGTGCATCGATAGCTTGTGATTCCATTTTCGAGGGGCGAGATGTGATTTATGTGTGTTGATGTTGGGCTAGTTTAGAGGACTTGATTCGGGCTTTGCCTGAAGCTTGAGCCTTGAGTTGTCGATTGTGTGAGCACGTATTTTTGGATTTATATGCCGATAGTTTCCGTATGAGGGGAAGTGATGACTGGATAGCTACGTGGCGAGTATGATGTGACTACGAGATAGGTTCATATGATTTGAATATGACGAGAAAGGTCTGCTGGAGGGTAGAAAGAACTATGTGGCACTTGATTTCCATCGTGATGTGATGCATAGCCCGAGTTGTGGATGTGTTGAAGGATCTTTTCATGTTGTCTAGTTGGGAAGTGAAGTAGATTGCATGTTGTGACATGAGTTCAGACTCAGGAAGATTAAGTGATTGTGTGATGTTTATGATGGTGGAAGGGTATACAGAGATGTTTGTTTGAGGCGAATCAGGTGGGTTATCTCCTACGGAGTGTTCCAAAGTTTGTATGATCCTTATGTTGTTTGTTGAAAGACTTCTTTTAGTAGTAAAATGTTTGTTGCAATTTGAATTTGGATAGATTAAGAGAGTCGGCTTGACTTTTATGAGGGTGAATGCGAGATTTGCATAAGATTGGGAGTACTAGATGGTATGTGTTACACGAGCTTATGAGGGATTGAGTTTAATCTCACTATAGTATTATGGCAGTAATAGAGTATAGGCATTATGAGTTATTGTGTGTTTTGATCTATGGCTTCAAACCAAGTGGGAGAGTCTGCTATTAATCAGTTGATTGCACGGTTATATTCTATGTTGGTTCCAGTTTGAGGCATACTGGCGAATCCGTTGTGGCTTACAGGGGTTGAGATCGAGGATGACTCGAGTAAAGAAAAATTTGGATAATGGTTGTGTTATGCTTTGTGGGTATATGAAGAACGTTAGATGAATTAGTTGTTATTGTAGGGGATGTAACGGGTATGGAGTAGGATATCACTAAATTGCTTAGAAGGATGGGTTACTTCTTTAGGTGTTGCTGGTGGGGCATAGGTCGTTCAGTTCGTTTGATCAGTTTAATTGAAACCTGAGTAGAGTGGGTGAGTCCCGAGAATGGTTTTAATGGATTCAAGACTTATATGTAATAATTAGAGATCTTCAAGATGTGTATTTGGCTGAAAACTGGGGTTTACATTGGAAGATGTCAAGACTATTGGCATTTCTATATCATTATGGATTTAAAACATCAGTATCAGGAAGGTGAAGGTAATGGCTTTAGATTCGCATGAAGTCTCTTTAGGGTAAGTATTTGAATGTGGTACTTTTAGGAATATTTAAGAGAGTATCTAGCGGCTTATGAGCCTTACATGGTGTGGTTTCATGCTTGAGTCTCATATGGTGAGTCTGGGTTGAGGATTGCAACATTATGGCAAGGGGAAGTATCAATTTGAAGGTGATTTAGAAGGAACTTGGATAAATAGGACAACTTGGTAGTAGGTGGGATCAGCATGGTAAGGGATATGATTAGTTTTTTGGGTGATTATGAGGTAATTAGTTTCTACAGGTGTTTCTTGGCAATGCTCTTAGGTTTTGATGGATTGCATAACTTGGTTGAGTCAGAAAGAGTCAGTCTTGATGGTTCGGTTTTGTACAAAAAAATTTGTAGAGTTCTTGATGATTTCTACATTGGTTAGATATGTTTATTTTCTACTGGCGTGAGGATCATGTGATGTATAGTGATTTTCTTCTAAATGGGATCAAATGGAAAGTTCTTGGCTAGTTGAGTACGTAGTTGTTTGCGGCTCGAAATGGATTATGAAGTCCTCATATTTGACATAGGATGGCATGCTATATGTGGTATGTTGTGTAGGGTTGAGATTGCAAGTGTAAGGTCATAGTTCAGTTCTGAAAGGAAGGTCATAAATTCTTAGGTAGCACGAGCAGTTTCAGATGATTAGGCAAATGATGTTGCTAATTGGTGTGGCTTGATAAGGGTATACATTTCAGAAAGGTCAATGTGATCGAGCTATGGATACTTCATGTGTATTGCGACACTCTCTTGTTTGATCGATTGCTGGAGTTACAATTTTTGCCTTGTGTCATAGAAACAAATTCAGGAGTATTCCTCGTAGGATGACCATGTAATTGAGAAGTATGGACATTCAGGCAGTGGAGTTGAGACCAGAGATGGTGATTCGTATATTCTATGGATTTGGAGACTGAGAGTTTTCGTGAGTGGATTGTTTCATGGTTATGGACCGTGAAAATGTAGCTAAGGTTAGTCAGAGGGTAGTATATGTTGTGATTCAGTCACTGTGGACTTTCAGATGGTTATTTATCTGTTGTCGGTGATCATAGTTGATTTGGGGAACATTGGTAGGCCCAACATGGATGTGTGTTCTGTACCGGGTCAGATTCGTTGACTCCGAACTGCCATTGTTGAGAGATGTGCCATTCGACTATTTTTGAGCTTACTAGTGTTCTAGAGTGATCTATGAGTACTCTTCTATGTTATTAGGAGTTGTGATTCGTTGGTTATATACACATATAGTGCGGTTAAATTTGAGCTTTATAGCGAAATTTGAGCGAGATGAGTATTTGTGTATTGTACGATCGATTGCGCATTCGGTATGTCCTTTCAGGTCAGTATGTCATTACGTCATTTGGTTCACCGTGGTTACGGTGATTCACTCTTGGTTCTAGACATCAAGTTGCGCGTGCTTGTTGATTTTGAGCATGGTAACTTGAGGTATTTTTTGTGGGCTAGTGTTGGGATGGGACCGTGCATTGCAACGAAGTTATGTAGTGGTATGATCATTCGGGTTAGATTCGTGTGTTCTGGTCCTATGGTTTGTACTGAGTTCTTAGCATCATGTTGTTGTGGTACTGGTAAGCTTGCAATACAACTCTCTCATTTGATTCACTTTCCATGATTTGAGTACATTTGGAATGTTGCTTATTGGTGCATGGGTTGTGGCTTAAGATTGTATCGATATGTCATATCATTAGAGTATCCATATTGGATGAGATGAGGTTATTGGGATCCTGAATGAATACTATCGGATTCGGTTTTAGCATGTTGGAAGGATAATATCGGGATTCAACTTAAAAATTGACTATCGTCCTTGCGAAAGGAGAGGGAGATTCATAAATGGTTGACCTGAGGAATGGTTATGACTTTCTACATGTTTCATTCATCAATGACAGTATACGGAAGTGTTGGAATCAGGCTTTATTTGATAAGAGGTTTATTATCGATATTCGATTGTTTTGAGCAACTGTTGTGATTAGAAGTTATCGCTTCGAGTGTTTGAGTTATGTGGTATATCATGTAATTGCATCTAGGAATACTGATATGGTTTGTACAGTTTGTTTGGACTTATTCAGAGTATAGGTGTAAGGTTCTAATCTTATAAATAATTTCGGAAGTGGAAAGTTGGTTCTAAGGTTAATGGGCTAGGTAAAATTATGAAATTTCAGTTATGTTGTGCCATCAGGCTTATATAGGATAGGGTGACGTGGGATCAGCCTCGGGTATGTGCCTGGTAAGGTTATACAGCGATTTGTTGGCTTTGGAACAACTGTGGACACGTTCGAGGACGAACGTATGTTTAAGTGGGGGAAGATGTAACGACCCGACCGATTGTTTGAACATTTGCATTTCACTCGCCAGTTCTTGGGCATGACTAACCCCGTATAATGTATTATGACTTATGTAAATCGTTGGTTTTTGTTTTCGGGATAATCGGAACAGATATGGAAGAATGATTCTTAGCTTGAAGCTTTAAATTTGAAAGGTTTGACCAAGTCTTGACTTCTTATTATTTAATATCGGATTTGGATTTGTATCATTTGGTTAGTTCTGTCGGGTGATTTTGGACTTAGGGGCGCATTCGGAATGCAATTTGGAGGTCCGTGGTAGATTTAGGCTTGAATTGGTGAAATTGGAAATTTGGCATTTTTCGGTCGGCAGTGGAAATCTTGATATCAGGGTCGGAATGGAACTCTGAAAATTGGAGTAGGTCCATTGTGTTATTCGTGAGGTGTGTGCAAAATTTCAGGTCCTTCGGACGAGGTTTGATAGGTTTTGGCATCGTTTGCGGAATTCGGAAGTTTAGAAATCCTTAGGCTTGAATCCGAGGGTGAATTGGTGTTTCGATGTTATTTTGAGTGTTCCGAGGGTTGGTATGAGTTTGAATGATGATATATGACTTGTTTGTATTTTTGGTTGAGGTCTCGGGGGCCTCGGATGAGTTCGGAAGTTTGTCGGAAAGTTTGGCCTTGAAAGTCAGCAGCTTCAGCCGCTGTTCCTATCATAACCGCACCTGTAGATTGCGGACCGCAGGTGTGAGCCGCAGAAGCGGGAAGTAGACCACAGAAGTGGAAAGGATCGCATGAGCGAGGTCTAGACCGCATATGCGAGCTCGCATGTGCAAGACCTGGGTCGAAGGTGCAGCGTTTGAGGGATTTAATGAAAATCTGCGGATGCGGTTAAATTGACCGCAGGTGTGGTCCGTAGAAGCGATATTTAGGCCGCAGGTGCAGAAATGCCTGGGCAGAAAATATATAATCATCCCTTCGCGAATTTTTGCCCATTTCCACCATTTTTGAGACAGGATTGGAGCTTTTGGAGGGTTTTGAAGAGGAAATCAAGGGGATTCTTGTTGAGGTAAGATTTTTGAACTTAATACTCATATCTATGGTGGATTTCGGTTGCTTAAACATGGAAATTTAAGAGATTTAGGGTGAAAAATTGGGAAATTAAGGCTTGAAATTGGAGAGTTAAAATTGGGGATTTGAGGGGCCATTCGAGGTCCGATTTTGATGATTTTGGTATGCATAGACTCGTGAGAGGATAAGGATTCTAGTTGTGTGATTTTTATCAGATTTCGAGACGTGGGCTCGGGGGTCGAGTTTGGCCAATTTCAGGATTTGGAGTTTGATTTGATAATTTTTGTGTGGGCTTTTTCCCTTTGTCTTGTATTGATGTTATGATTTTGATTTTGGATAGATTCAGGATGATTTGAGGCCGAGTCGAGAGGCAAGGGCACTGCGAAGTAGATTCTCGCTCGGTTTGAGGTAAGTAATGATTCTAAATGTTGTCCGGAGGGTATCAAACCCCGGATTTCACTTCGTTTCACTATTTTGAGGTGACGCACACGCTAGATAACGAGCGTGGGGGCATGCACCAATGGGGATTGTGACTTGGTCCGCCCCGTAGCGACTCTTAAGTTACGTGTCTGACTGAAAACTATTTGATACACTTATGTTTTTTTGGAAAATATTACTATATTTTGGGGTAAATGCCATATTTGGGCCTCATGCCAAGTTGTTTGAACCCTTAGGGGATTTTCCTTATTATTCCCTCACTGCTTTGACTTAAGATCTGTACTCGGTCATTATATGTTTTTATTGATTCATAACTCAGTATTTATCACTCCTTTGATGCAATAAAATGATATTTTGGGCTGAGCATCCTGTTTTACTGATAGCCCGAGTGGCTTGTGAGGTTGATGAGTGAGAGAGGCCGATAGCCAAATTGTGAGGTTGATGACTGAGAGAGGCCGAGGGCCTGGTGGTAAGGATTATATATTTATGGATCGGGCTGCACGCCGCAGCGATATGTTGGATCGGGATGCAGGCTACAGCGATATAGTGCTTGGGCTGTAGGAGCTCCTCTGGAGTCTGCACACCCCTAGTGAGCGCAATCGACTATATATTTATGGATCGGGTTGCATGCCGCAGCGGTTATTATAGTGTACCTAATGAGCCTGAGTGATGAGTGCGAGCGCTGATTAATAAGAGTTGAGTCTCGATTGACTGAGAGTCTTGCCCGAGGGGCTATATATATATATATATATATATATAAAGTGATGCTTTGCTCGAGAGGCTTGTTTTTATGAAATTACCGTTTTCACTCCTCTTTATGCTGAGCCTCCATTGAAAATGTTGAACAAGTGCTTTAAACAACTTTTATTGAAACTGGAGTTTTTACGAGATGTTCGGAATTTAATTATTGATCTGGATTTGTTATTTCCACTGAGATTTTTTTTATGTTTTGAGATGTATGTGAGTGATAGAGAGGTTTGCTTGGGGGCTATTTATGATTCATGTTTTGCCCAATGGGCTATATACGAACTATGTTTTGCTCAGGGGCCAATAATGATCTTCATCACTTTTACTATAAACTGCATTGAACCTCTATTGGAACTGTTGGAAAACATCTTCAAATGGTTTTTACCAAAAACTGGATTTTAAATGAGATGATTTGACTCATATTCTGATTAAAAGCATGTTGTGCTTACTGAGTTTATCGTGATGTGGATCTTATTTGTTTCCTATTGCTCAGTCTCTATTTACTTTTATTACTTATTGAGTTGGCGTACTCACATTACTACATGCACGTTGTGTGCAGGTTCAGGTATTTCTAAGCTCGGTGGCAGGTTCATCGGAGTTAGCAAGGTAGCTGTCTGACAATCGCAGCCCTACTTTTTTCCCTCCATATTCTCCCTTAGTGTATTCTTGTGATTTTCCCACCCATATTGATCTTGATGTTGTCAGACAGTTGTAGTAGATGCTCATGACTAGTGAAACCCCGATGTCAGGCTTTTTTTTCGCACTGTTGTTTCGTTTAAACACTTTATAAATGTTTATTGTTAAAAAGCTTTGATTTTATCCTAAGAATGAAAAATATTTATTGGTTTTGGGAATGTGTCGGCTGGCCTAGTTCCATGATAGGCCCCATCATGACCGGGTGGTTTTGGGTCGTGACAGTTTTAAGCTGTTAATTTAAATAAAAATCCCATAACATGCATCTAAATAACAAATGCGGAAAGTAACACAAGTCACGAGCATTTTCTAAGGTCTGAATACAGCAAAGACTATCACAGTCTGGAAATATACTAAAAATAGTCTAAGGAAGATAAGAGGTAGAAGAGCAAGGCTACGAACGTCGTGCGACTACCTTGTCGACTTCGAATGACCCGCTGGGTGAAGGATCATTGCTCACTATCACAATCCGCAACCCCTGGATCTACACACAAGGTGCAGGGAGTAATGTGAGTGCGGCTACCCAGTAAGTAATAAAAATAAATAAAGACTGAGTAGTAAGAAAATACATAATCCACGTCATAACGTCATAGTAAGTACACTATGTTTCCAAAACAGTATATAAATCAAATCATCTTGTTAAAATTTTAGTTCAGTAAAAATCCTTTGAAAAATATCTTTTTAACAGTTTCAACAAAGATTCAATGAAGTTTAGAGAAAAAATGACGAAAATCATAAATAGCCCCTTGGGCAAGACATGTATCATAAACCGCCCCTCGGGCTACCTCACAGTCACTCGTAATCAGCCCCTCGTGCACAACATGAATAAAGATTAGCCCCTCAGGCACATCAAATCACTCACTCAGGGTACCCGCGCTCACTGGGGGTTGTTCAGACTCCGGAGGGGCTCCTACAGCCCAAGCTCTATAACAAGCCATTATCATGGAATAATAATCAAGCCCTCGGCCTCCTATATATCACAAATCAGTACAACATGTTGCGGTGTGTAGTCCGATCCCATAATATCCTCACAACATAGGCCATCAGCCTTACTCAGTTAGAAACCTCTTAAGCTACTCGGGCTAACAGTAAAATAGGTTGCTCAGTCCAAAATATTATTTATAGTATCAAAACGGAGTAAATAAGACTAAGTTATGAAATCAGTAAAACATTGCATGACTGAGTGTAGATGTTAAACCAAAACAGTGAGGAAATAGTAGTAAAAAGCCCCTAAGGGTCCAAACAGTTTGGCATGAGGCCCAAATATGGCAGTCAGCCCAAAACATAGTAATACCTTCCAAACCACAGTAGTATTAAATAGTTTTCAATCAAATATGCGATTTAATAGTCGTAATAGACGGACCAAGTCACAATCCCCAATGGTGCATGCCCCCACACTCGTCATCTAGCGTGTGTGCCACCTTAAAGTAGTGAAACGATGTGAACTCCAGGGTTTCATACCCTCAAGGCAAGATTTACAGTCATTACTTACCTCAAACCGGAGTAATATCTAACCTACGATGCCTTTGCCTCTCGACTCATCCTCCAAATGCTCCAAATCTAATTAAAGTTAGTATTACATCATTAATAAACGCTAAAGGAATAAAGCCCATGCAAAAATCATCAAATTAAATCAAGAATCCCAAAATTGGTCAAATCCGACCCCGGGCCCATGTCTCGGAAACTGATAAAAATCACAACATTAGAATCATTCGCCTCTCACGAGTCTATACATACCAAAACCATCAAAATCAGACCTCAAATGGCCCCTCAAATCCCCAATTTAAACTCTCTAATTTCAAGCCCTAATCTGCCAATTTCTCCCCTAATTTTCCCACTAAAATCATGATTAAACAATGGAATAATTCCATAAACAAAAGATATAAGGTCCAAATAGCTTACCACACCGAAAATACTTAATTCCCCCTTGAAATCACAGCCCCAAGCTGCAACTTGTCCAAAAATGGTGAAGAACATGACTGAAACTCGCAAAGGGAGGATTTATAGTTTCTGCCCCGCGATTTCCACATCTGCGGCCCAAATCATGCACCTGCGGTCCAAATGATGCATATGCGCTTTTCACTTAAGTCTCCAACTTCCGCACTTGCGCCCCAAGCCTCGCACCTGCGGGCTCGCAGGTGCGGTCAAATCCTCTGCTCCTACGACAAATTTTGCATCTGTGGTTGCTTCCCGCATCTGCAATCATCGCACCTGTGGTCCCCATTCCGCCGGTGCGGAAACAACAGAAGCAGCAGCTTTAACTGCAAATTCCCACTTCCAAACTTCTCCGTTAACCATCTGAAATCTTCTCGAGCCCCTAGAGGCCTCAACCAAATATACCAACACGTCACCTATCACCATTCCAACTTATTCCAACCTTCGGAGCACTCAAAATAATATCAAAATACCAAATCACACTCGGATTCAAGCCTAAGGATTTCTAAACTTCGGAATTCTGCAAACGATGCCAAAACCTATCAAACCTCTTCCAAATGACCTGAAATTTGCACACACATTACAAATGACACAACGGACCTACTCCAATTTTTGAAATTCCATTCTAACTTCGATATCAAGATTTCCACTGCCGGTCAAAAGATGCCAAATTCCCAATTTTGCCAATTCAGCCTAAATCTACCACGGGCCACCAAATTACATTCCAAACACGCTCCTCAGTCTCAAATTACCTAACAATGTTATTCGAACTATAAAAACCAAATTCCACAATCATTTACCCACAAGTCAACTTTCGGTTGACTTTTCTAACCAAATAACCACCTTAAGAGACTAATTGTATCATTCCACTCTAAAACCCTCCAAACACAACACAACCAACACGATTTGATGAAATACAACTGAACAACACACAAGGAAGCAGAAATGGGGGAGACAAGGTTAAAACTCATGAAACGACCAGTTGGGTCGTTACACATGAGCAAAAGAAACAAAAAGTCTCGAACTAGGTCACTGGTTGATCTACACTCGGCTAGGAGGCTTAAGGATGGGAAGAACTAGGTGTTTGGTTTTTGGCTTGGAGGAGTTTTAGCATATCTTGAAGAATGCCATCATTTTTCTCCTTTTATCTTGCCAGCTCAGTTCTGAGAGCATCTCTCTCAGTCTCCACCTCAGTCAACCTCTTCTTCAGCCTCTCAATCTCAGCATCCTTAGCCCCACTTTCCTGCTTCAAAGATCTGACCTTGCTATTCACTGCTACCTTCTTGGATGAACCATGTTCTTTAAGAGTGGCATTGACTGCATAATCACAAGCAAGCAGAGTATTAATCCCAAAGTAATCCTTACTTGTACCAACGTCCCACTTCTTTATAGGTACCTTGAAATGTTCAATCACAGCTATGAGAATGAAACGATAGGGAATGGCATGAGACATAGCACCATTGATAACCCTATCAAGAAGCTAGATTATACATTCAGGCCAATTAATCTGCTTCCCACTATCCAAACACTCCATCAGGACCAAGTCCATGAAGTTTGCAATGTGCTTCCTCTCTTGCCTTCGCAGAATGCATTTGATGACAAATTCAAATAGAACTTTGTGCGTTGCTTCATCTCACTCTTGTACTCAGCTTTGGGCTCAAGTTCCTCCTTATTGTCACTGAATTTTCTAGTATTGGCAAAGGCAGTAGGAAGGTTTTCTAGGCTTGGCCACTTAAGCTTTGTATAGTCATTGTACCCCTCAGAAGGTACACCTAGAACTTCACCCAACTCTTTCACATTGAAAGAGATTTGCACCCCTTTCACCAAGCTGGTAACCCCTTCATCCGTCACTGCAGCATTTGCTATGAATTCAACAATTTCACTCCTAGCCAACCTGTCATCGATCTGAAAAACCATATCCTTCAAGTCTTGCAATTCCAATTTCTCCAACAGCAGCACCATCCCTTCCTCCTCTAAATCCCTAAAGAGTCTACCCTTTAGAATTGTCCTCTTCCACTTCCTCTCCACTCCATTCTTCTTCCTCAACAATTTTTATTTGTTTAGTTTTCACTGCAGACCTGGTCCTTTTTGCCAAGGTGGATGGTTCAACAGATATGGACTTATAAGTAGACTTCTTAGTGGAAGTCTTGGCTTTCTTGGGTTTGGGAGTCTGAACCTCCACCTCTTCAATTACATCTTCATCTTGATGGACCAGGTCAATCTTATCAATGTCAACATCCTCAATAGGCTCATCCACTTTCTTCTTCCCTTTCTCAAACTTTTTCCTTTTGCTTTCTTCTAAGGCTCTTTACAAATCTACCTTATTCTGCTTTAGCTGACTTTTTGTGGCTCTTCCTCTAGCAGGAGGAATTTCAACAGTACTAGAAGGGGCATCCTTCCTTTTCTTGTTAGCCCTAGCAGTGCCAGGGTTATTATCCATGGAAGTTATCTTCTTCTTTGGGTTGTAGCTCTCACCCACTTTCTTCAATAGATCTGCGAGGGTTTCTTCTACTGATGAACCAGGTTCATATACATTTTGCCCAATTTTAACCAGCCCTTCAGCGGTTTCGCCAAATCCACTTCCCCATTTTTTCTTCACACTTTCCTCCATTATACCAGATTCTACTCCACAAACAACCATTATGCCTGTATAAGGAGTGGGTGAAGAATCAACCACTCTTTTACCCATTCCCCTTTCCTCACTATGAGCACCCTCACTCTTTTTTTCTTTTTCCTTTTTATTTTTACTACCAATCCTTCTGGACTCAGAAGATTCTACGTCGACCACAGATCAAACCAGAATAAACATGTTCTCCATATTCTTAGCCAACTTAGAAATGACTTCAGTGGTAGTATTTGGGCTAGAGGTTACCTGTTATGAATTAGAAAACCTAGTTTCTTCCCCCTCAGTAGTATACTTGAAGGATTCTTCAGAGTTTTGTGGTTCTTAGGCTTGGATATCTTTCAATTGAGAGTCTAATTTCTTTGATAATTCCTTCCCAGCCACTTTCTTGCGAGCAAGCATCTTAACTCTTTTTTTCTTAGGTTGAGGAGTGGTTGAAGATGAGGTGCATGGTGGGGGTGAAACCGGTTCACTTGTAAAAGATAAGTTCAAAGGAACTTTGGAATTTGGTAGGACTCTACTCATGATCCAAATATTATAATTTCAAATTATGCAGAGTGTGAAAAATATATTGTGTTATCTTGATGAACCAGGTTCTTCACTAATAATTCTTTTGTGTAAGTCTAAATTTGCCAACATAAAGAAAATATCACTAGAGATTAATGAGTCATTTTAACACATGGAACAAGAGTATACTATTGAAAGTATGAGATTGAGCAAGATCTAATCTACTTATGTACAAGATTTTTCACATTTTCTAACCAAATTTTGTTTCTTCATTATTTTCATTTTTTTCGTTTAACCTTGAACTGGACCTTTTTAGTGATCTTAATCATCCATAATTCTAACATGTTCCTCTCAAAGTGATCTCTACTTAAGGCTTTTGTGAATATGTCAGCAATTTGCTTGTGAGGAGCACAAACTCCACAATGATCAAGCCTTTCTCATAATTGCCCCTCAAAAAATGGTGTCTAATATTTGTGTGCTTAGTTCTCTTATGATGAACCAGGTTCTTTGTCATACTAATGGCACTAGTTTTATCACATAATATAGGGATGCAACCAACATCAATTCCAAAGTCCAATAATTACTGTTTGATCCACAACAATTGAGCACAACATGAAGCAGCAACAACATACTCTTGACAAGGTATGCCATACCTTGAGGTGCTCTTCCTATCCACAAGGTAACATGCATAATTAGCATCAACATATCCTAATAGGTTAAAATTACTACCTTTTGGATACCAAAGACAAAGGTCAGTGGTTCCTTTTAAGTATCTCAATATTCTCTTGACAGCAGTCAAGTGGGACTCCTTTGGATTTGCCTAAAATTGAGCACAAAGACCTACACTGAAGACAATGTCAGGTCTGCTAGTAGTGAGATATAAAAGAGAATCAATCATTTTCCTATACAACTTCTGATCAATAGATGAACCAGGTTCATCTATATCCAATTTTGTGGTTGTTGCTATAGGAGTATCGATATTTTTTATTCTTCCATTTTAAACCTTTTAAGTAACTCTTTCACATATTTTTCCTTGTGGATCATAGTTCCATTTGAGTTTTGCTTAATTTGTAAGCCTAAAAAGAAATTAAGCTCACCCATCATACTCATTTCAAAATCACTCCCTATTAGTTTAGCAAATTCTTTACTTAGCTTATTAGTAGTTGCACCAAAGATTATGTCATCAACATATATCTGCACTACAAGGAGGTATTTACCTTTTTCCTTCAAGAATAAAGTGTTATCTATTTTACCTCTCTTGTAGCCATGCTCAAGCAAAAATTTTGATAGTCTTTCATACCATGCTCTAGGATCCTGCTTGATCCCATAGAGTGCCTTGTCAAGTTTGTACACATGATCAGGACACTCCTTGCTTTCAAACCCTAGAGGTTGCTTGACAAACACTTCTTCCTTTAAATAGCCATTGAGGAAGGCACTCTTGACGTCCATCTAGTGAAGAGTGAATTACATGTAAGCAGCAAAGGTTATGAGGAGTCTTATTGCTTCCAACCTTGGAACAAGAGCAAAGGTCTCATCATAGTCTATGTCCTCCTTCTGGCTATATCCTTGAACCACCAATCTTGCCTTTTTCCTTGTAACAGTTCTATCTTGATCAAATTTGTTTCTGACGACCCATATTGTGTCGACTATTGATCTGTCATTAGGTCTTGGTACCAGGTGCCAAACTTGACTCCTTTCAAATTGGTTGAATTCATCTTGCATTGCATTTACCCAGTCTACATCCTGCAAAGCCTCAACAACATTTTTAGGTTCAATAAGAGATAAGAAAGCATCAGAAGTACAAAGATTCTATAATGAAGATCTGGTTTTAATTCCATAGGTTGGATTAGTAATTATGTTCTCAATGGGATAAGAACTTTGGTACTTGTAAGGTTTCACAACCAGCTGGTTTCTTTTTCATGTTTCTCCAATGTTTTGTTGCGAGGAACAGGTTCATGGGCATATTCCATCGAGGTATGAGATTCAATTTCTCTTTGTTCAGTTTCCCCTGTCAGGTTGCCCTGAATAGAAGAACCTATTCCATCACTTGTTCCTTCTTCTGGTGCAGCTTCAACCTGGGTGGTGATTTCATTTAAATATCTTACCAGCACAATTGCTTCATCTTCATGTTCCTGTATCTCAGAAAGAATGTTAGTTTCATCAAAAATCACATGTACACTTTCTTCTCTACACACAGTTCTTTTGGTGTATACCTTATAAGCTTTACTATGTGAAGAATATCCCAAGAATACTCCCTCATCACTTATGTGATCAAACTTACCTAAGGAGTATTTACCATTTTTGTGCACAAAGAACTTGCATCCAAATGCCCTAGGATGGGATATATTTGGTTTTGTCCCTTTAAGTAACTCATAGGAAGTCTTCTCTACAAGAGATCTAGTCATGCACCTATTGATGATGTAGCATGCAGTATTTACAACTACAACCCAGAAGCTATGGGGTAGTTTACTAGAAAGAAGCATAGTCCTAGCCATATCTTCAAGTGTCCTATTCTTTCGTTTAACTACTCCATTTTGTTGTGGAGTCTTAGGAGCAGAAAAATTATGATCTACGCCATGCTCATCACAAAATTCAGCAAACTTAGCATTTTCAAATTCAGTTCCATGATCAGACTTAATTGATGCAAATTGATTACCTAGTTGTTTTTGAGTTTTTCTAACAAAAACAAGTAAACATGTCAAATGTTTCATCTTTAGATATTAAAAATAATGTCCAAGTAAATTTGGAGTAATCATCAACAAGCAGCATCACATATCTTTTACCACCTCTTCTTAATGTTCTCATTAGACCATAGAGATCCATATGGACCAGTTCCATCGTTCTGGTGGTGCTTACCACTTTATTGCATGTAAAAGAGGATCTTACCTACTTCCCCCTTACACAAGCCTCACAAACTTTGTCTTCTTTAAAGTTGATGTTTGGCAGCCCTATCACCAGGTCCTTAGAGACTAATTTGTTAAGTTGACTCAGACTTGCATGTCCAAGTCTCTTGTGCCAAATGAGGGGATCATTGTCCAACACACTTAAGCAAGTGAGTTTATTTACTGAAAGTTTGGATAGATCTACAATGTATATATTGTTTACTCTTTTTCCCTGAAAACAATCTTGTTAGTAGTAAGATTAATCACAAAACATTTGGTAGAGGTGAAAGCTACCAAGTTACCTCTATCACACAATTGTGATACACTGATTAGACTGTATTTTAGGCCATCTATCAAGTAGACATTCTCAATAGAGTGAGAATCAGTCTTACCTACCTTACCAACCCCAATGATCTTACCTTTCTTCCCATTTTCAAAGGAGACATTTCCTCCTTTAAGGTCCTCGAGTGAAAGGAACTGGTTCTTGCTTCCTGTCATGTGCTTTAAGAAGCCACTATCCATGAATCATATTTGGTTGCTCCCCTTCACTTGGACCTACAAAAGGAAATCAGGGGTTAGTCTTAAGGGTGAATCAGATTCTTTTTGGCCCAAACTGGCAGCCTAATTTTTCCTTGAACAAATATTTTATTCTTTTGAATAGCCTTTTCTTTTGCAGTACATTCACATTCGTAATGACCAATTTTACCAGAGTGTGTGCAAATATTGTTCTCAGGAAGTGTGAGGTACTTGCTATTGGGATCCCACTTAGGTGCAGGGGTTCCTTATCCAAGTCCTCTCTTATTGCTACTATGGTGTTCAAGTAGCCATGAAAGTGCATCGGAGGACCTGTTCCATTTATAGGTTCTGTCTAGCTCGTGCTTGACCTTGCTAAGATCCTCCTTTAGAACTCTTATCTGCTTATCTCTTTTGTACTACTCATCTTTAATTTTTCCTAGGTTTTCTTCTAAAGTGAGTTGTATGTGATCAGCTTTCCTTTTACCTGTTCCTAATTTCAGTTTTATATTTTCAGATCTAGACTCTAGGAAAGTGGTATCAAGTTCTTGAACCTGGTTCTTTAACACAACATTTTTATTATCACTTTCACCAGCCCTAAGTTCCAGATTTTTGCACTTATCTTTCAAAATCACACACTCCTTAGAAAACTGTTCCTATTCATTGTTTAGATCCTCGGATTCATCAATGAAATCTAGAAGTAACTCAGATAGACTTTCTTTAGACAAAAATTTAATCTTGTCTTTGAGATGAATTACATTTACCTCGGATTTCTCATTAGATTATCCATTGGCCATAAATGTTTGTTCATCTCCATCTTCATCATATGAGCTTTCATCTCTTGGATGGTTTCCCCTTCCTTCATGGTGAAATTCTTATATTGAGAATACACTAGTGTTCTTCTGGACCTCTTCACTTGAGGTGTTCCTTCATGAGCCACTTGCAAAGCATCCCAGATTTCCTTAGCAGTGGTAAAGCTTTGAATTCTTCTGTACCCGTCTGGACCAAGTCCACACACAAGCCAATTCTTGGCCTTAGCATTTTTCTCTCATTTCCTCAAGTCCTTAGCAATGCAGTCAGCTCTCGTTTTTGGCACATCTACTCCTTCAGCATTCTTCTTCATGGTAGCTAGGAGACCATCAATAACAATATCCCATAGCTCATAGTCTTCTCTGATGATGTGATATCTCATTTTATTTTTCCACCATGAGTAGTAGTGGCCATTAAAGAGTAGTGGCCTAGCAGTGGATTGTCTTTCCCAGTTTTCTAGTGGTGCACTCATCTTGATCTGTTCCAAAGGTTGTAGCCTCTTCAAGGATAACCCGCTCTAATACCAATTGATGTTTTAACTTCAAGACCACACAAAAGGAGGGGGTAATTTATGTGGTGTCCAATTTTTTGCTTAAACTGATTATGGAAGGACCTGGTTCTTCTAAGTGTTCCTTAACCTACTATTGCAG
Source organism: Nicotiana sylvestris (assembly GCF_000393655.2). Taxonomy (NCBI): domain Eukaryota; kingdom Viridiplantae; phylum Streptophyta; class Magnoliopsida; order Solanales; family Solanaceae; genus Nicotiana; species Nicotiana sylvestris. Next base: position 51,342,867 of record NC_091060.1, on the reverse strand, counting down.
AAATAGAAAAGGCAGAAAGTAAAGAACACAAGTATTTTACGTGGAAAACATCTGGCTCAAAAGGTGAATGTCAAGACCCCAAAACCAACCCGGTCGTGATGGAACCTATCATGGAACTAGGCCAGCCGACACAATCCCAAAACCAATTATTATTTTCACTTTTAGGGTAAGATCAATTCTATTTAACAAAAAACCTTTATAAAGTGTTTAAAACAAATATAACAGTGCAGAAAGAAAGCCCAACATCTAGGTATCCCTAGTCATAAGCATTTACTACAACTGTCTGACAACATCAAGACCAACATGGCCGAGAAATTCACAAAAATACACTAAGGGAGAATAAGGAGGGAGAAAAGCAGGGCTGCGATCGCCAGGCAGCTACCGTGCTTACTCCGATGATCCTTCCACTGAGTAATCAACACCCGCTACCGGGTTCATAAATACATGAATCTACACATAAGGTGCAGAGAGTAATGTGAGTATGCCAACCTAGTAAGTAATAAAAGTAAATAGAGACTGAGTAGTAGGAAACAAATAAATCCACATTATGATAACTCAATAAGCACAGCATGTTTTTAAATCAGAATATGAGTCAAATCAACTCATTTAAAATCCAATATTTGGTAAAAATCTTTTGAAGATGCTTTCTAACAGTTTTAATAGAGGTTTAACGTAGTTTATAGTAAAAGTGATGAAAATCATAATTGGCCTCTCGACAAAACATAGTTCGTATACAGCTACTAAAGAAACATGAATCATAAACAGCTCCTCGGGCAAACCTTTTGGTCACACATATACATCTCACAACATAAAATTTCTTTGTGGAAATAACAAGGCCAAATCAGTAACTAAATTTCGAACATTTCATAAAACTCCAATTTCAATGAAAGATGTTTAAAATATTTGTTTAACATTTTCAATAGAGTCTCAGTTTAAAGTGGAGTGAAAATAGTAATTTCATAAAATAAGCCCCTCGGGCAAAGCATCACTCGTATATATATATAGCCCCTCGAGCAAGCCTCTAAGTCACCCATGACTCAACTCTCTTCAATTAGCACTTACGCTCAATAGGTACTTTATAATAACTGTTGCGGCGTGCAGCCCGATCCATAAATATATAGTCGACTGCGCTCACTGGGGTGTGCAGACTCTGGAGGGGCTCCTATATCCCAAGCGCTATATCGCTATGGCGTGCAGCCCAATCCATATACATATGTATATATATCGATGTGGTGTGCAGCCAAATCCATAAATATAAAATCCTCACAATCAAGCTCTCGGCCTCTCTCAGTCATCAACCTCACAAGCCACTCGGGCTATCAGTAAAACAGGGTGCTCAACCCAAAATATCATTTTTATGCATCAACAGAGTAATAAGTACCAAGTTATGAAATCAATAAATAAACATAACATGATTGGGTACAGATCTTAAGTAAAAACAGTGAGAAAATAATGAGGAACGCCCATAAGGGTCCAAACAACTTGGCACGAGGCCCAAATATGGCATTCAGCCCAAAAACATAGTAATATTTTCCAAAACACAAGTGTATCAATTAGTTTTCAGTCAAATATGCAACTTAAGAGTCACTACGGGATGGACCAAGTCACAATCCCCAACGGTGCACGCCCCCACGCTCGTCATCTAACGTGTATGTCACCTGAATATAGTGAAACAAAGTGAAATACGGGGTTTCATACCCTCAGAAAAAGATTTACAATCATTAGTTACCTCAAACCGAGCAAAAATCTACACCGCGATGCACTTGTCGCTCGACTCGGCCTCAAATCACCCCGAATCTATCCAAAATCAGAAGCATAACACCAATACATGCTAAAGGAACAAGGCCCACGCGGAAATTATTATATTAAACTCAAAATCCCGAATTTGCTCAAACCCGGCCCTCCGGGCCCACGTCTCGGAATTCGCAAAAAATCACATCATTAGGATCCTCATCCTCCCACGAGTCTATACATACCAAGATCATCAAAATCAAACCTCAAATGGCCCCTCAAATCCCAATTTTAACTCTCCAATTTCAAGCCCTAATCTCCCAATTTCTCCTATATTTTTCCTACAAATTTCATGATTAAACAATGGAATAATCACCATAAACACAAGATACAAAGCCCAAGTAGCTTACCTCTCTGAATACACTTGATTCTCTCTTGAAATCATAGTTTGGAGCTCAAAAATAGACCAAAAATGGTGGAAGAATGACTAAAATTCACGAAAGGGAGTTTATATACTTTCTATCTCAGGGATTCTGCACCTGCGATCCCATAAGCGCACATGCGCTTCCGCTTCTGCTGAAAAACATCTGCTTCTGCGGATTTCACTTACCTCACATGGCCTCGCATCTGTGGTCGCCTCACTGCTCCTACGGCATCGCAAATGCGGTTACCAAGCCACACCTGTGGTCCTCCATGCATCTGCGCTTATTTTCCACTCCTGCGGAGCTCGCACCTGCGGTCCCCAATCCGCACGTGCAGATATGAGAGAAGCAGCAACATCAGCTGCAATTTTTCAAGTTCAGCCTTTCCGAAAATTATCTAAAATCATTCTGATGTCCCCGAAACCTCAACCAAAAATACGAACAAGTCACATATCATCATTCAAACTCATACCAACCCTCGAAACACTCAAAACAGCATCGAAACACCAAATCGTCCTCGGATTCAAGCCTAAGGATTTCCAAACTAAAGAATTCCGTAACCGATCCAAAAACCTATTAAAACCTCATCCGAATGACCTGAAATTTTGCACACATCTCACAAATGACACAAAGGACCTACTCCAATTACCGGAATTCTATTTCGACCCCAATATCAAGATTTCCACTGCCGACCGGAAAACACCAAATTTCTAATTTAGCCAATTCAAGCCTAAATCTACCGCGAACCTCCAAAACACATTCAGAACACGCTTCTAAGTCAAAAATTACCCGACGGAGCTAACTAAATCATAAAAATCCAAATCCGATATTGAATACTAAGAAGTTAAGACTGGGTCAAACCTTTCAAATTTAAAGCTTTAAGCTGAGAATCATTCTTTCATATCTATTCCGATTAACCTGAAAACCACAACTGACGATTTACATAAGTCATAATACATCATACGGGACTAGTCATGCCCGAGAACTAGCGAGCGAAGTGCAAATGCTCAAAATGATCGGTCGAGTCATTACAGTGAAAAAACTATGACCTACTTTCCAGTACGATTTTCCCAAATTCTTCACTAAATCACTGAGCCAAAAACTGCATTTACAAAAATACTTTTGTAAAACTAGGACTAACTCTAATCCCGTTGTGGCAAATAGCCTCTAACTGTTGCGACAACTTCAAGTTAACTCTAACTTGAATACTCTGAGTACCTATTACAATTGTCTCTAGATAAAGATGAAAGGTACAATATGAAAACACCTACTAAAATTGAACTATAATAAAAGACAGACGCTTGGAACTAGTTCTTCTATCAGGAATTCATGTAGCTTCAGGTTTGCACACTTGAATCATACACAAACTGCTTGCAAAATGCCTTGCTATTTTGCTCTCAATTTCTGTTTAACTTATGCGTTTGTGCATTACCTATAAAACGAGAACATCCTACAATATATAGAGTTAGTAGATGAAGAAATAATTAGAGTTCTAATGCTACTCTTCCTTGGTGGAAGAGTTCTTATTGATCTCAAATTCTAACTCCTTCCTTATCTTGGATAATTTTCTCTTTGAGTAAGGAGCCCTTCTCCTTATCAATTATGCAACATTTTCGATCAGAAGATATCAATTATGCCAAGTTAATTTTATCTCCTTCACGTGCATCCCTCATTCTCGAATTTGTCCGTGTCTATGCATACAAGAGGTGAAACCGGTTCATGCCTGAGCTGCTTTGTCAATCTTCAAAACTAACCTTCACTTGGGCCAACACACTCATTTTCCAGGAAAATAATTTATAGGAAAATATTTTCCTTCATACCAATCACAACAAACACAACCTACATATATTGATAATGTTTGTTAATCATACTGGCAAATTTTTTCCCTGTCCCACCAATAGCTTATTGCTCTCATCTCCCGCAGTCCCTAGTTCTACCAAGTACCAACACAGGTCACTGTGTTGTAGCTGCATTTATTTGGTTGGTACAACTTTAATACAATCAGATGGGGAATTACTACTTAGTAGTCATAAAGTAAGGAAAATAAAAAAGAAAAAAAAAAGTGAATATATATCTATATTATTATAAAAACATGAATATAAATATTGATTTACCAAAATATCCCTAAAATACATAATTATAATGTACGAAACGGTAAAAGTACTTTATAATAAATAGAAGATCTTTAATTAAAGCTTTAGTTATATTGTCTACTCCTATTTTCTCTCCCTTGAAAGCAATCTTCTCGACTAATATTAGGTATTTGATATTCGTTGAAATTACAACCAGACACTAATTATAAGTTTAGTTATGTTCCACTAAGTACCGATTTTCTACTTGAGTTCCTTATCTTTTCAATAAAATACTATATAAAAGAGTTCTTATAATTTGATGATCTTTTAAAACTTCCCCCAAATTAAGTTTATTTTAGCTACGTTCCACTATGTCTTGATTTCCTGCTTGAGTTCATTATAAAAGAGTTCTTAATTTGATGATCTTTCAAAAATTCCTCAAATTATGTTTATTTTCAATTTTCTTATATATATCTATATTATTATAAAAGCATGAATCCAATGACGATTTACAAAACTAACCTTATAATATTAAGCATAGTAACTCATAGTAAAGGACATAACCGAAATTCTAGATATTAGGCTTATAATCTTATTAGTTTACGATATAATACTACATGTTAGGAATCCTACATGATTACCTTTTAGGAATCCTATTAGTATAATTGCTTTCGGGCTGTCTAATTCATATAAAATTGAACACGAATATAAAAGCATAAATACAATATTAATATACCAAATAGCCCTAAAATATTAAGCGGAAGAACTCATAGAGAAAGGACATAACTGCAATAACCTATTTTTTGGACTGCAATACATTCTATGCTAATTTTTAATATTTAAAATTTTAAAATTAATAAAATTTCATCTATTAAATTCTTATTAAAAATATGTAGGTAGGTTTAATAAAATTAATTTCATAAGAATCCTCTGTATTGGCAATACATTACCACTCCATAATATTAAATATCAATAAAAATTAAAAATAATATTAAATAGAGTGGAATGGAGGGGGTATCTTGGTGGATAGGGATCTTAAAGAGTCGGTGGTTGAGGTTAGGTGGGTGCATGACAGACTAATGTTTATTAAGTTGGTGATTGTTAAGTGCACTCTCAATGTCGTTATTGTTAAGTGCACTCTCAATGTCGTTAGCGCTTACGCGCCGCATGCGGGCTTGGATGAGGAGGTTAAAAGGCGCTTCTAGGAGTGTTTGGATGAGATTGTGTGTAGTATTCCATCCGCTAAGAGCGGATTTCAATGGCCACATTGGGTTGGTTGCTGGTGAATATGGCGAGATGCATGGTGGCTTCGGCTTTGGGGATAGGAACGGAGGAGGTTCTTCGCTGTTGGATTTCACTAAGGCTTTCGAGCTGGTGATTGCGAACTCGAGTTTTTCGAAGAGGGAGTAGCATCTAGTAACTTTCCCAAGTTCGGTGATTAAAACTCGGATTGATTACCTCCTCCTCAGAATGTGTGATAGAGGGTTGTGCAAAGATTGCAAGGTTATCCCGGGTGAGACCCTCGCGACCTAGCATAGGCTCTTGGTAAAAGATGTCGGTATTACAATAAGGAGGAAGAAGAGGTATGCTCGTGGTCAACCGAGGATTAGGTGGGGAGCCTTAACTAAAGATAAAGCCCAGGAGTTGGAGGGGAGGTTATCGCCTATGTGAGCACTGACGAGTAGTGAGGACATCAGCGCTATATGGGCTACGATGGCGAACTGTGTTAGGGAGGCGGCGAGAGAGGTGCTAGAGATATCGAAGGGTCACTCTGGCAGACACCAAGGAATGACATAGTCCAATGCAATGTGTAGGCGAAGAAGGAAACATATATGAAGTTGGTAAGGAGCACATGTGAGGAAAAGATGAGAGCGAATAGAGAGAGGTACAAGGTAGCAAAAAAGGAGGCTAAGCTGGCGGTCACGGAGGCTAAGAATACAGCATTTGGCTGACTGTACGAGGAATTGGGGGTAAAAGGCGGGGATAAGAAGTTGTTTCGGCTGGCTAAAGTGAGGGAAAGGAAGGCTCGGGATCTGGATCAAGTGAGGTGCATCAAAGACAAGGATGGTAGAGTCTTGATGGGGGAGTCCCATATTAAACAAAGATGGTAGATGTACTTTTAAGGTTTCCTAAATAAGGAAGGGGACCGAGATATAGTGCTAGGGGATCTGGGGCATTCGGAGAGTCTCCGAGACTTTGGGTATTATAGGTGTATTAAGTTGGAGAAGGTTGTGGGGGCTATACGTAAGATGAGTCGGGGCAGATCGACCGGGCCAGATGAAATTTCGGTTGAGTTCTAGAAGTGTGTGGGTAGAGCAGGCTTGGAGTGGCACTGGGTTGTTTAATGTTATTTCCATAATGAAGAGGATGTCGGATGAGTGGAGATGGAGTACAGTGGTTCTATTGTACAAGAATAAAGGTGATATTCAGTGTTGTAACAACTATAGGGGTATCAAGTTACTAAGTCATACCATGAAAGTTTGGGAGAGGGTGGTGGAGGCGAGGGTGAGGAAGATAGTGTCTATATTTGACAACCAGTTCGGGTTCATGCCGGGTCGCTCGACCACAGGATCTATCCACCTTTTTGGAGGTTGGTGGAAAAATATAGAGATCGAAAGAAAGATCTGCACATGGTGTTTATTGACTTGGAGAAAACGTATGACAAGGTCCCTAGCGAGGTGCTATGGAGATGTCTGGAGGTAAAAGGTGTGCCAATAGCTTATGTTAGAGCGATCAAGGATATGTATGATGGAGCTAAGACTAGGGTAAGGACTGTGGGAGGCGACTCGGAGCATTTCCCGGTTCCTATGGGGTTTCACCAAGGATCTACACTTAGCCCGTTCTTATTTGCCTTAGTAATGGATGCACTAACACACCATATTCAAGGGGAAGTGCAATGGTGTATGTTATTCGTTGATGACATAGTCCTGATTGATGAGACACGGGATGGTGTTAACGAGAGGTTGGAGGTTTAGAAATAGGCTCTCGAGTCTAAGGGTTTCAAATTGAGTAGGACTAAGACAGAGTACCTGGAGTGCAAGTTCAGTGCCGAGTCGAGGGAAGTAGGCATGGATGTAAGGCTTGGATCATAGGCCATCCCCAAGAGAGATAGTTTCAACTACCTTGGGTCGGCTATTAAAGGGGATGGAGAGATCGACGAGGACATAACTCACCGCATAGGAGTGGGGTGGACGAAATGGAGGCTAGCATCTGGAGTCTTATGTGACAAGAAAGTGCCACCGATACTCAAAGTTATGTTTTATAGAGCGGTGGTTAGACCGGCCATGTTGTATGGGGTAAAATGTTATTTAGTTAAGAACTCTCATATCCAGAAGATGAAGGTAGCTGAGATGAGGATGTTGAGGTGGATGTGAGGGCATACTAGAATAGATAAGATTAGGAATGAAAATATTCGGGAGAAGGTGGGTGTGGCCTTTGTGGATGACAAGATGCGGGAAGCGAGGCTTAGATGGTTCGGGCACGTGTGGAGGAGAAGCCTGGATTCCCCGGTGATGAGGTGTGAGCTGTTGGCTTTAGTGGGTACAAGAAGAGGTAGAGGACAACCTGAGAATTATTGAGGAGAAGTGATCAGGCAGAACATGGCACGATTTCAGATTTCTGAGGACATGGCCCTTGACATGGCCCTTGAACATGGCACGATTGCAGAATTATTATATTTGAACTATTTTCCTACTCAAATCATATTTTTTAATCTCATTTTCACGTAATATTAAAAAAATGCCCAATTACTGAACAACAACTAAGAAAATATTTAAGAATATAGTGTGAGAAAGAAAAAAAATGGTTGATAAGAGTCAATACCACTAATGATTCTACAAACATAACGATCTAAAAGTGAAATGTCATATCAATCTTTTACTCTTTAGAAATAAAAATTATGGTGGATAAAATTATAATTAAGATTAAATATTCAAAACAAGAAATAAACTAATATTACGATATGAATCAACATAGAATAAATTATTTTTTATGTTAAACCAAATAATTAAATCTTTTAATTTATTATTTAGCAAGAGAATCCAATTCATTTATTTTTTAAATTCATCATATGAGTAAAATTCTTATTCAAGTTTTAAAAAAACTCCTAGGGTACATAAATTTATTTCATAAAAAGAGTGTTAGAACAAAAAGTAAAAATGTTTGTATATTATTAAGAATCAAAATGCTATACGAGTGTCTAAGGAAGCACAATCAAAGTCAAATTCTAATCAAGAACAAGCTTTCAAGACTATATTATAAAGAGTCAACTCTAGTATAACGAGATTATTCTTTGTAGATGCCTCTGGCGAAATGGAAATAATATTTTTGTCACGACCCTAACCCTGAACCCGGTCGTGATGGTGCCTCTCGTGAAGACAAGGCCAGCCAGACCAAAACAGAACACCTCTTTTAAATAGTTAAATACCATAAATAGTTCTAAAACATGATATAATAACCATAATTTGCGGAATTTATGATAACAACAGTAGAAACCATCCTGACACAGCCCAAACCGAGGTGTCACAAGTCATGAGCAACTAAGGATCCTGATACGAGTCCACTAGATATAATATCTGGTAAAACTGTTTGAAGAATATAAGAGTAATAAGATAAGGGAGGCACGAGGGCTGCGGACGCCAACAACTACCTCGTAGTCTCCGAATACACTACCTGGACTAGGAGGATCAGCTCTCAGGAGCGGACTCTGCGATGCCTGAATCTACACACACGGTGTAGGGAGTAATGTGAGTACTCCGACCCAGTGAGTAATAATCATAAATAATGGCTGAAAGTAATAAAACACGTAAAGGCACAAAGCAGTTCTATATCAAGCAGTAAAATCACTTAAAGCAGTAAATCAGTGAAGAAGTCAAATGGAATCCCTTTAAACCAAGTAAAACAGGTAATTTAGCAGGTAATTAACACGTAGAAATATGCCCCTCGGGCACAGTAACAATTGCTCAGAACAGTATCAGCCCCTCGGTCTCACTCTCAGTACCGTATCAGCCCCTCGGACTCACTCTCAGTACCGTATTAGCCCCTTAGGCTCACTCTTAGATCATAATGGGTACCCACGCTCATTGTGGGTGTGCAGACTCCGAGGGGGCCCTTACGGCCTAAGCGCTATATCAAGCCACCTCGTGGCATCATCTCTCAGCACTCGGCCTCACATCACTCAAGCTACCTCATAGCGTATAAAAGTGTCTCAGGCCCTCGGCCTCACTCAGTCCAAAAATCATCACAAGCCCCTCAGAAATTACTAAAATAATAGTTCTCAGCCCAAAACATCATTTAGAAATATCATTTATGTTTCAAATATGAGTAACAGTGCCTGAGTTTGTAAAACAGTAAATATCAACAGGATTGAGTTCAAGTAATAAGTCAAAACAATGAGGAATTAGTGATAAAATCCCCGAAGGGTTCAAATAATTGGCACAAAGCCCAAATATGGCAATTAGCCCAATCATGATGAAAACAAGTAAATTTCAGTCAAATTCGCGGTAAAATAATCAATAGGGACGGACCAGGTCACAATCCCCAATAGTAAACGACCCCACACTCATCATCAAGTACGTGTCTCACCTCAACATAGCACTACGATGTATAATCCGGGGTTTCAAACCCTCAGGACATCATTTACAATCATTACTCACCTCGAACCGGCTACAACTCTAGATCGCGACGCCTTTGCCCCTCGAATTGGCCTCCACGTGTATCGAATCTAACCAAAAGCAGAACAAATACGTCACAATATGCTAAGGGAACAAAGCCCAAGCAAAAACAATCGAAAAATATCAAAAATCCCGAAAGTAGCAAAACCCGAGACCCAGGCCCACTTCTCGAAACTAAGAGATTTTTACATCAACGGGTTCCTTATCCTTCCACGAGTTCATACATATCAAAAGTTCTAAAATCCAACCTCAAATGGTCCGTCAAATCCCAATTCAAAAGTTCAAAATCTCAAGCCCTAGTTCTTCCATCTTTAGCTTAAGTTCCATAAATTTCTAGGTTAATTTCACAGTAGAATCACGTTTTAGGTTTAAAAATCTTACCTCCAATCAGTTCTCCTTGAATCCCACTTCTGTGTCCCTCAAAGAGCTCCCAAAATGATCAACTATGGAGTAAAAATGGCCCAAAATTGCGGATGAAATAACTTATAAAGTTTCTGCCCAGGTCTGACCCTTCCTTCTTCATGAACGCGGTCAACCTCTCGCGTTCTCGATTCCTCCTCTGCCTTGACCTTCGCGAACGCGAGACACCTGATGCGAACGCAAAGAGAAAATTCCACTGGACCCTAAATCCTTATACGCGAACGGGGACAGCCTCATGCGAACGTGAAGCACAAACTCCTAGCCTTCTGCGAACGCGAAGAGATAATTCTCTGCAACTTTCAAACTCCAAAATGGTCCGATTCTCCATCCGAAACTCACCCGAGGCCCCCGAAACCTCAACCAAAATCACTAACACATCCTAAAACATCTTTCAAACTTGTTCCAATCATCAAAACACCTTAAACAACACCAAATAAATCAATTCACATTGAATTCAAGCCTAAGTTTTCTAAAAAACTTCAGAAATATGCTTTCGATCAAAAACCCAACCAAACCATGCCCGAATGACCTAAAATTTTGCACAAACATCAAAAATGACATAACGAATCTATAACAACTCTCGAAATTCCATTCCAACCCTCAGATCAAAATCTCAACTACCAACCGGAAATTGCCAAAATACTAACTTCGCCAATTCAAGCCTAATTCTATACCGGACCTCTAAAACCAATTATGATCACACTCCTAAGTTATAAATCACCTCCCAAAGCTAACCAAACCATCGAAACTCACATCCGATCTCTCTAATACATAAGTCAACATCCGGTTGACTATTCCAACATAAACCTTCTTAAAAGAGACTAAATGTCTCACTTCTTACCATATCCACCCGAACGCAAACTAATCAACTCGATCACATAAAACGCAGATAACGAAGCATAAAGAAGCAGAAATAGGGGAAACGGAGCAGTAACTCATGAGACGACTAGCCCGGTCGTCACAATTTCTATGTCATGAATTACTTGCAAATATCATATCAAGCGGCATGACATTGTACCAATAATAGCAAGTGGTATGCCGACAATGATTTTATTATGAGGTCACCCACTTTAGATTTGATATACCTCTTCAAACAACTTAAATAACCATCACAAATATATCAAAGCAGAACAATAATGCTAAATTTAAAAGGAAAGCAAAATTGATAATATGGGATGAAGTACTTATTGAGAAGTATCAAACGATCGAAATAATTGTCCAGAGTTCTAGAGATATATTGGATATTAATGAGCCATTTGATGGAAAATTAATGAGTTGGGAGCTGATTTCTGTCAAGTATTACCGGTAGTTTAAAAATCGACAAAAGCAGAGACCATAAAAGCTAGCTTGCCAACATTATATTTCTGGCCTCAAATGAAAAAGATTCAACTGACAAGAAATATAAAGTAAAAACATATCCAGTATTGAGTGTATTCTTGCTTCGTGTCGAAAAGGAAAAAGAGCATCCAATAAAAGATGATTTGATTCTTCTTGAACACTTGGTTATCAATCCCAATGGTAATGGTAGTGCATTTAATAATAGAAATATTTTTATCATTAGATTAAAATACAATTTTATGCTAATCACATGATAGAATTAAAAAGATATTTTAACTAGCAGAAATGAATATGTTGATCAACTAAATAAAAGGTTGATTGTAAAATTTTATGGTAAAAACAAAATGTTGTTCAATTTTTGACTCAAAAAATAAATGATACCAATAATTACTACCAAGAAGAATACTTAAATATCAAATGACCATACATGTTTGTTGTCAAGTTTATTATTTCATACTTATGTTAGTATCACCGTATATATAATAGACTAAGTTAAAATTGATCTTTCACTGTATATAGGTTAATTTTAATGAAAAATATGTTCGTCATGCTACTAAAAACATAGATATGCCGAATAGCTTATGTAATAGCACATAAAATGGTATATAGAAGTTTTGATAATAACGTCATACACATATTGGTCAATTTGCTTTTGAGTATATTGTAAACCCCGAATCCAACTTTCATCTTCCGAAACTAAGGAATATCTTTTTACATTTGTGTGAAAATAATTTTTAGTATGTTCATGTTTTGCAAATATAATAAATAAAGAACACGGACTTACATCCTAAATATTGGACTATATTTATCGCAATATATTTTCTCGCATGAATAAATGTATGTTGCACTTTCAAGAGGGCTATCAAGATTGACAACAGGAGTTTTGATTAAGGAAGGGCAACCAAAGTATTAGGAGATGTAATGACCCGGCCGGTTGTTTCATGAGTTACCGCTCCGTTTTCCCTATTTTTGCTTCTTTATGTCTTGTTCAGCTATATTATGTGGTATTGGGTTTGTTGGTTTGGGTTCAGAGTAGTTTTGTAGAGGGATGAGACACTTAGTCTCTTAAGTTGGTCATTTAGTTGGAAAAGTAAATCGGAAGTTGAGTTGTGAGTAAACGATCTCAGAATTTGGTTTTTATGATTCGGATAGCTTCGTGAGGTGATTTGGGACTTAGGAGCGTGATCGAAATGTATTTTGGAGGTCCAGGGTAGATTTAGGCTCGAATTGGCAAAATTGGAATTTTGGCTTTTATCGGTTGGTAGTGGAAATTTTGATATATGGGTCGGAATGGAATTCCGGAAGTTGAATTAGGTCCGTTGTGTCATTTGGGATGTGCCTGCAAAATTTTAGGTCATTCGGACGAGGTTTGGTAGATGTTTTGATCGAAAGCGGAATTTACAAGTTTTGGAGTTTTTAGGCTTGAATCCGAGGGTGATTTGATGTTTTTTTGAGTGTTCCGAAGGTTGGAACAAGTTTTAATGATGTTATGGGGTGTGTTGGCATGTTTAATTGAGGTTCTGAGGGCCTCGGGTGATTTTCGGATGGTTAACGGATCAAATTCTTGTTTTGAGAGTTGCGGATTTTCCTTCAGTTCTGTTGCAGAGGTTTCTTCTTCACGGTCACGTGAGGAGGCTCGCGATCACGTAGAGAATTTATGGAGGCAGTCAAGTTTTTCTTCGCATTCGCAATTCTAAGGGATGCGATCGCGATGGTGAATCAGGTGAAGCATCGCAAATGCGTGGGTTAAGTCTCGTTCGCGTAAGGTTAAGTGGGCCAAAGCTGGACCACCCATTTGTTCATCGCAAATGTGATCCCTCGTCCTTGATCGCATAGGTGTAAGGGAGCTGTGTATCGCGTTCCCGTGGAGAGCAACGCATTCACGTAGGGTTATTTCTGAGCTTGGGCTGAGTTTCCCTATTTTTCACCGATATGCTCGAGTGGCCGTAAGGTTGATGACTGAGAGAGATTTAGGACCCAATGGTGAGGAATATATATATATTCTGGATCGGGCTGCACGCCGCAGAGATATTATATATATATATATATATATATTATGGATCAGGCTACGCGCCGCATAGCTAAGTCACGAGTTACTGAGAGACTTGCCCGAGAGGCTATGCTTATGAGTGATACTTTGCCCAAGGGGCTTGTTTATGACATTTTTCTGCTTTTACTCCTCTTTTATACTGAGCCCTTATTGAAAAATATTGAGTAAATGTTTTAAAGGATTTTAATTGAAACTGGAGTTTTTACGAGATAAATTGGCTATTGAACTACAGATTTTGACTTGATTTTTCTGTTGAATTTTTTTTGATAAGCATGCATATGATTTTAAATGCTCGTCATTGCATTCAGACTTTATTTACTTTAGTTACTTACTAAGTTGGCGTACTCACGTTACTCCCTGCACCTTGTGTGCAGATCCAGGCATTAGAGTGAGAGCTTCCAGCACTCTCAGAGTCTTATCCGGAGATCGCAAGGTAGCTGCACGGGTTCACAGCCCTGCCTTTATCCTTCCTATTCTAGTATTTTATATTTCAGACTTGTTTTGTAATGAGTAGACAGTGTAGAGTGTATTTAGTGGCTCATGACTAGTGACACCAGATTTGGGCTGTGTTGATGTATTTTTTGTACTTATTCCGCATATTTCTCTAATAATTTTAAAAATTAAAAGCTTTGAGACTTAATTTGTTTAGAAAAGTGAATTTATAAATGATCTCTGTATTGTTCGCGTTGTTTTTGGGCTGGCCTAGTACTGTGATAGGCGCAATCACGACCGGGGTATTTGGGGTCGTGACAAGTAGGTATCAGAGCCTAGGTTACATAGGTCTCACAGGTCATGAGCCGGTTTAATAGAGTCTCGTAGATAGATACGGAGACGTTTGTACTTATCCTCGGGAGGCTGCGGAACCTTTAGGAAACTTCACATTCTTGAAATTCCTATCGTGAGAATCTGTTGATTCTAGTACTAAAATTTTGTTATTCTATTCTCGCACAGATGGTGAGGACACGTGCTACCGGTCAGGACGGACGACCACCAGTACCACCAGTTGGGGCCACTAGAGGCCGAGGATGCTGTCGAGGCTGTGGTAGGGACAGGGGTGTGGCCTACATAGCAGCTAGGGCAGCACCTGCAGATCTACCAGCCACCCCAATTCATGATCAGGTCCCAGTTGTGGATGCTCCAGTAGCACCAGCTCAGGCACCGGCTGTGCCTATTGTGATTTCAGGCCTTCAGGAGGCCCTAGCTCAGATTCTATCAGTGTGCACTGGCCTGGATCAGGCTGTCTTAGTTACTACGGCTGCAGATACTTCTCAGGCGGGGGGAGGTACTCAGACTCCCGCTGCTCACACACCTAAGCAGGTAGTGCAAGGACTTCAGACACCGGGGGCACCTCAAGCCCAGCCGATTACACCAGCCCAGGATTATGTGGTCCCAATTATGCATGACGACGAGCAGCGTCGATGGGAGAGGTTTGGTAGACTTTAGCCTCTAACTTTCAGTGGTATAGAGGGAGAAGATGCCCAGGGTTTCTTGGACAAGTGTCAGAGGATTCTTCGTACAACGGGTATTCTAGAGACCAGCGGGGTAGAGTTTACTACTTTTTAGTTTTCTAGAGCTGCCTTTACTTGGTGGGAGGCTTATGAGAGGCGTAGGCCTGTTGATGCAGCGCCCCTTACCTGGCAGCAGTTCTCTATTCTCTTTTTGGAGAAGTATGTGCCAAAGTCTCGCAGGGAGGAGTTGCGCAGGCAGTTCGAGCAGTTGCATCAGGATGATATGACTGTGACGTAGTATCAGATGAGGTTCTTGGAGTTAGCTCATCATGTTGTTTGATTGGTTCCTACAGATAGAGATAGGATCAGGAGGTTCATTGATGGCCTCACATATCAGCTTCGGATTCTCATGACCAGGGAGAGGGTGTCAGGTGCTACTTTTGAGGAGGTTGTTGACATTGCTGGCGATATTGAGTCAGTTCGTTGCTAGGAGCGAGATGAGAGGGAGACCAAGAGGCCTCGGGGATCTGGTAGTTTTGGGGGTGCTTCTTCGAGAGGTCAGTTTCAGCATGATAGAGAACGTCTATTCAGATATGCTCAGTCAGCTCGCCCAATTCATCGTGGGGCATCATCGGGCCATGGTTCTCACTGCTCACATCAGGGTCATTCATCACTCAGTTCCCTACTGGCCCAGAGTTTGTCCCGTGCTCCATCGGTTCAGGGTTCTTCCATGCTAGGTCCTTCTACTAGTCATTCCGGTATTAGGGGTTCCCTTCAGTCCTCGTTCCCCGCACCGGGGAGTTGTTACGAGAGTATATAGTTTGGACATATGAGGAGGCAGAGTCCTCGTCTTCTTGAGGGTCCATCTCAGCAGAGGAGTCAGCCCTCAACTTTAGCTCCAATTACTTCACCACCAGCTCAGGCAGTTAGGGGTGGGGGTTAGTCAATCAGGGGTTTCCCTAGAGGGGGCGGTCAATCAGGTGGTGGTCAGTCCTGTTTCTATGCACTCCTAGCCAGACAAGATGTCATTGCTTCAGATGTGGTGATTATAGGTGTTGATACCCAATTTTTCCCTATATATTTTTAATATTCATAAATACTTTCAAAATAGTATATATATATATATATAAGAATCTACAAGGTTTTTATAATTTTTCTATAATTGTAAATATTTTTAATTGATTTATTTCCTCCCCTTTTTACTCATAAAATCCCCAATAATTATCCTTCAAATTATTGTTGTGATAATTTAATCATTTAAATTCTATATTTATGCCAAAATATATTTAAAATATTTTTATTGCATTTTTTATTATTACATTTATATTCTTAAAACTAATTTGCATATAATTACAATATTAGCCCTATTAATGCATAACTACATTTATATGCATAACATCGACCTTCTATATTTTTAAGATGTTGAATATCTATTTTAAATCATTTTAGTATACGACATTATTTTTTAGAAATTATTTATTATTTATTATATATTATATGGGATTCA
Source organism: Nicotiana sylvestris (assembly GCF_000393655.2). Classification (NCBI taxonomy): domain Eukaryota; kingdom Viridiplantae; phylum Streptophyta; class Magnoliopsida; order Solanales; family Solanaceae; genus Nicotiana; species Nicotiana sylvestris. The sequence goes on along the minus strand of NC_091060.1, from coordinate 51,326,207 downwards.
ACTGGCTATTTAAAACATAGCCAGATTGCATTTCAATTTTAGCCTCAATTTTAACCCAACCCCAGCCCAATTCCTAATCGAATTACCTGACCTAAACCCTAAACACACCTACCCGACCCAGAACCAATTAAATCTTGGCTGTTGATCTAAAAGATCAATGGCCCGTATTGATTCGTGCCTTTTTTAATCCTAAACCACACCCAACCCTAATCATTTTCTAGATACCGCCGCCCTAGAATCCTCTCAGTACATTCTCAACCTAACCCTAGCCCTTCAACAGCTGACCTCTTCTCTGCGGTCATCTCTGGTGACCTCTCATCGTCTCCTAAGCCTCCAATGGTTTCTCTCATGCCATGCCTGCCTTCTCTAAGGTCTTCAAGGGCCCAGTGCCATGCCGACTTGCATCTAGGGTTCGTCACTTGACTGTTCTTGGCTACTCCAGTGTGATTTCGAGCAAAATCATGTTGTATTTGTTACGATCCTTGGGATTCTAGACAGGTTCTTTCATCTCTATATGGGTTTCTTTTGAAAACCTAATTTCTTCCTATATCTCCTCGATTTGAGTTTGTTTCTTTAATGTTTTACACTGTCCATGGAACTCTTTACAAGAATTATTGATTTCAAGTGTTTTTTACCTTCTTCTAAAAATTAGGATTTCGAAATTTCTTTTAAAACCTTGTTTAACTGATTCTTTGTTTTTAAATTCTATTTCTTGCATACTTTGGTTTATTCTATGATTTTATTACACCTTTAACTCGTCTATGTTGAAAGCCTTAATTTTCTAGGTTTCTTCATTTGATTTTGTGACTGACCGGTTCTCGTTTGAGTTTCTGTGATTATCTTGCCTCAAATACCTTTCTACTGAGTTTTTTAGCCTAACTTGCATCAACTCTATGTGTTTTTGTTCATCTTAACTGTTCAAGACCTGCCCCTCTCTATCAGTGATGTTTAGCCTTCATGCTTGCTCGAGTTGCATGTCGACTTTTTACAATCCATATCTTACTCTATTTATGTGCTAAACACTGCCCCATGACTTTCTCTTTGATTGAGTCTGGATCCCCTGTTTCATGGTTTTGATTGGAAGATCTTCCTTTAAACTTTCGATTCCTACCTTTTCTATTGAATTTGATTGATTCGCCTACCTTGTCTGCGTTGGTACTTTATTCTTACTGATCATCTCCTTAATTAGAGTTTTTCTGAACTTAGCCCTAATTGTTTACCCTATACTTATTGAATTTGAAATCTTTCCTTATTGGTCATACATTGATTTCTTTCCTTATTTGTTACTTGTTCTTACCGTTTGAATATATTCCCTTAACTTAAGGGAGTACTTGTACTGATTTTACTCTAATTGGTTCTGAGTTCCATAATTACTATTGATCGAGGCCAACCCTGCACTACTATTGAGTAGCGAGAGAGGGTCGAAGCATCTTTTAAACGTTTAAGGTCAGAATCGAGGTCTACAGAGAGCTAGATATTGGAGTCGGGTGTCTATCTAAAGCGGAGTTGTGTATGTGTTCCAAATTGCACTTCTAAACATTTTGGGTTGTGATTTACTTCTAATTTTATGAATCTGCAATTCTTAATTAAACTAAAGTAAGCTAAAAGTAAACTATTGCGAATTGTTCAAATGGTTAAAAGGCACTAGGATAGTGACTTTTGCCTAGGTGGTCAATTGACGGATACTTGAGTCTAAGGCATGATTGACACATTTGGGGAGTATGATATAACCATTGACGATTCTACCCACTCAACACCTCTCGGTGGATTGAGTGATTTTGCCCGAATTGACTTTCTCAAGACCAATTGGATATGCACATTTGCACAATTAATCAAGGTTCAAGTTAGGTATTACTATCTCTAGATTTAACCCTTTAATTGGGGCTATCAATCTCTTGAGTACGCCCCAATTCCTTGTTGGACCAATTTCAGAAACTTAGGCTCTCTTTCTTAAGAAGAGCCAAAGTCAACTAAACACAAACTAGTGTTTGCAACCACTAATTCAGCAATTAAACATGAAATTAGTCCAAATATCAAATACCCATAGATAATCAAGCATCAAAACACAAGACTCATCAATTACCCACACTAGGGTTGAGCCACAACCCTAGCTTATGGGTCTAGCTACTCATAATTGAAGAAGAAAACAAAGAAATAGATGAATAAAAACTCATATTAATTAATTGCTAAGATAAAATAGAAGATTCATTGTTAAAATAAAGCTAAAATTTGCCCAAAATAGCTAAAGGAACGGAAGTCACGAGCGCAGCTCAGTACAAAAACTATTTGATAACCTAAAAATGGGAAAAGAAGCTATTTATACAAAGCTGAAAAATCTGGACAAAAATACCCCTACGGGCTAGTGCAGACCGCACAAAATCATGTGCGGCTGTACTAAGGCTCTTGACATAAAAATCTAGCTCTCTGAACTCGGGAAATGCAAACCGCACAGATTGGAGTGCGGTTGTGGTGACTTCTGGTGCGGTCCACAAGAAATGGAGTGCGGACAGTATTGGGCTTCAAACTCCAAACTGGCACTTCTCTGGTTATTGGCTCTGCGGACCACACTAAATCAAGTGTGGCCACAGTGACTCCAATGTGGACCGCAGTAAATCCCATGCGGCCGCATTGCCTATTTTGCCTGAGTTGCATACTCTCTGAACCTCACTTGTGTAGACCGCACAGAATGGTGTGCGGCCACACTGGCCCTATTTTGCCTGAGCTTTGTCTTGTCTTGATACTTTTGCAAGTTTCACTCATCTTTGAGCTGATCTTTAACATCTTGTCACCTTGTTGATCAAACCTGCAATTAAGCACAACTTGTGAGCCTTTGGGACTATTTTGCACATATTTCTAATCAAAATTTAATTAAGAAGGAGTATAAAATGTATCAAAATCCCTAGTTATCAACTCTCCCAAACTTAAGTTTTTGCTTGTCCTCAAGCAAACCAAATAAGACCCACCCCTTAAGAGAAAATCCAAGAAAATTCAGTTGTCCTAAAGTGACCTCATCTAGCCTCAATTGGGACTAACAATTGCCCTCAATACAAATGGATCATTAACAACATTTACCCTTTTAAACACCATGGATTAAGTGAGACACAAGAGCATCAAGAGTTGACTGAACATATCAAAGAACTCTTTCTATTACTTTGGTCATTTTGGAACCCAAACTCACACATCCTCAGCTCTCCCTAAGCAAACCTCAACTTTAGAATAGTGGCACTCAGAACGAGGTTAATAGAAATCCACTCATCTCTCTCAAGGAAAAGTCACAAGTCCGGCCCTAAGTACCATATGCTTGCCCCTTATGTGAGTCACCACAAATGTAAGTTCCATTCAACTCAAGATCATATAGGGCTTTTGTGGAGACATTGTGAAGGCTTTTGGTTCCGGGTAGGCAATGTTTGGTCTAAGTAGGTTTCATCTTCCCTTAAGCACTTCTTTTGTTTCATTTTGGCACAAATTCACTTGACTTTTTGAGTCTTTTCATTCTTTCTAAGGGGTTAGAGAGACATACTGTCACTCTATCTTATATATTTCAGATCTTTTCTCCTTTCTCAATATTCCACACCTTTCATTCTTTGCTTTTCTTGAATCCCTTTTTATTCTATTCTACTTTCAGCCTTCTTTTTGTCTTTTTGCTTTTCTTTCTTTTTCATTGTATTTCCTTTTCTTTATTTTGTACCTCTTTACCACTTTGTTGACATCCTTGTCTCTCCCCCGAACTTATACTTTTTCCATGTGCTAAGGAAAGATCGGGTGCCAAGAGAGGGTATCTTTTAGAACGGGTAAATGTTTGTATCATGGTTCTTGAAGGAAAAAGGTCTAAGGCTCAAAAGGGTTGACTAGGGATTTTATCATTGGTAGGCTAAGGAAGTGTTCAAACTATCATTTTGATCAAGGAGAGCCTATAATCATGTCTTAAGTCAAAAATCACTCAGGATTTCGCCTCAACAAATATTTAGGGCAAGTTCTAGACCAATGGCCAGGGACTTGGACTTGCAATGCAATTTCTCATCACACAAGCTATGGGATCGCTAAAGACATAGAGTCAGGGGCCCACAATGACCTTAGATAAGATTTGAGCACACAATGGTCCCGAAAAACCACTTGATGATTATCGGTCAACACAAGAGTCTCAAGGTCACGACTTTCACCATCCCAAATACAACAATTTGTTTTTGACCATGAGATCAAAGGCAAATGTGCTAGGCCCAAGTGAAGCTTTTCTTGAGGCACCCTTACCACTAACTATTAAAAAGCAAAAAAGAAAAATGGACTCAAACCCTTAAGAAGGTTGTCACGCCATCCATCATTGGGAAGAGACACTCGGTTCACACAAACTCCACCTTTGGAAAGAACCGCTGCATTAAGAAAACCAAAGGCTTATTGCAAGCGTTCAAAACAAGAAGCTACGAACATGAATAAGAAGCTACGGAAAAGAAAAATGCGGAAAGTGAAATGAATATTTACAAGAGGGGATTTAATCGAATATACAATAGAGGGGATGAATATATACAATGTAACATAAACATTATATACAGAACCAAAATGAAAAGTACGAAAAAATATAATGAAGTACTAAAATTATATACATACCAAAGATGAAAAAATTAAGAAAGCTTAAAAACTGTCAAATATATACAATCATCCAACAAATCACTGTATGGCCTACCCCCTCAAATGAAAGTTGGCATTGTCCTCAACGTCAACCAAACCAAATAAGCACCAAAAATAAAAGGGAAAAGGATATAGAGACTCCCTATGGCCCGTCTGTCTGCATGGGATCTTGAGTGGTCCCTGGGTCCTCAATATGCTCGGGAACCTCATACTGGTTCCCTATGGCCTGTTGCTCTGCTGTTGGGACCTGGACCTGGACGGGCTCCTGGGCTGCATCCTGTGGCTGACTAAAGGAGGTCTCCGGTGGTTCTGCTAAATGGATGACTGCATCATCTGCTCGGGGAATCATCTTCTTCCTCTTGGGAGGCCTCTAGGACTTCTCTGGATGGGGATGAGCTGCTGGCATCGGGTCCTGTAGCAATAAGTCCAAAGGCAAATGATTCGCCTTCATCCTGTTAGCCTCAACCCTCAGCTTTTTTATGGACTCTTTGGAAGCCCGCATCTTTCTCATCTTCTTAGCCTCCTTCGCAAGATCCTTGAGATCTTTCCCATGAGACTCCACGGCGTCCGTAAGAACCTTTTGTGTGTCAAGGATTTTCTTCTGGTTGACTAGAATATCCTTGAGGGCATCCTCAATAGACTGTGGAACCTGTAGAGGTAGAGGTGGAGGTGTCGACTGAGCTTCCACTGTAGTAGTGAGGATAGACAACTTGGATGAAGCTGACTGCATCCAGTTGTTGATGCTGAGAAGAGCCTGGCTTAGTCGATGTTCAGTCACTAGGTAGGCTCGGGTAGAGGGTATATCTGGATCTGCTGAAGTGGATGGACCAGGGGGGATGTCCGTTGAGGTGGAGGCAGACTGAGTAGGAGCCACTACCACAACTGGCTCTTCAGACTGGCCAGTTGGTGCAGTAGTTGTTCCCTTGATGTTCTTGCTTTTTGGGTTGTCATCCCCCTGCATGATGTACCATGAGAATGGGGCCTTTGCTTTCACTTTGGTATTAAACGACCGCTTTTCTACCTTTAAGTCCGTGAAGTACATGGATAAGAAGCTGGGGAAGGGGTAGTTTCTATCACCTTCACAGCCTACCTGTGTAATCACCCGAGACATCACCTTCCCGACATTAATTGGGGACTCCGCCATGATTGATGCTACCAATACTTCCCGGTGAAGAGGGAGTGAGTTGTCATGAGTAGTGGGATCCAATCTGTTGCACACGAATGTTTCCCACCCCTTGGCCTCAAAGTTCAAACTTCTTCTCAAAATCTTTACGCCCGCATTCAACCAATCGAGGTTGGTACCTGGGATTGCCAGATATTGTGCCAACCAGGGACGGATCTCCTTACCTAAATCCATCTTTGCCAAATACAGCGACCCATTCTCCTCATCAAAGCCCAAGTAATCATTTATGGTTTCCCATCGAACATCACTTTCAAATTACGCACATTGGTCACTTTGGTTCCCTTCTTGATATGGGAAACATTGATGTAGAATTCCTTGACTAGGTGCTCATTTGCATCCTCACAGTTGTTTAAGAAATACTCCCAGCCCACTCTCTCTCTAAACTGCCTTCTCACATTGGGGTGGGCTTAAGAAATACTCCCAGTTGTTTAAGGTCTCTATCTACAAAACTTCTCTTCGGAATTAATTTTCTCACAAACAACCATTCTCTGAATTTACGGTAAGCTACCTCACTCACAAAGCGGTCTTGCCACACCTCCGGGTTTCTAGTTCATTCTACCCCGCCAACCTGGGGCTCACCCCCTTCTCCTACTACCTCTTCTTCTCCTACTGCACCCTCTCTGGATAATGAAGCTGTGGAAGAGGTGGAGTATTCATCTCCATTGCCTTCAGCTGAGCCCTCGGACGACTTAGAAGATACATTTACTGACACTTGGGCAGCTGGGGGAGGTGGAGGAGTGTCTCTTAGTCTATTTCTCTCCGGCCAGTCAGGGGTGTACTCTGGGATTAAGTCTAAAGATATATCCTGGGAGGGCTCTTATTAACTCCTAGACTGGTCAATAGCCATATCAGCAGCTTTAATAATCTTCCTCATGTTTTTAATGTTTTCCTGGGCTTGAGGAGTCAGTCTTATCATTTTCTATTTCCCTCTCTGGGAGGATTCACCTCGACCAGCTTATTTAGAACCCTTGCCTCTTTGTTTCACCATTGTCTACAAACAACATCCATTAGGCTTGTTAGTATGAGTAGAAGTAATTAAGATCAGGGTTGCAGAAAGAAAAGGTTACAGACAGTTGCAGATATTACATAGTGAGGACCGCACAAAATATAGTGCGGTCACACAGAAGTTAGTGCGGACCACACAAAATGTCAATGTGGTCCGTATAGAGGTGGGGTTCAGACTACCCACTCTCTGAACAATTGCTTCGCGGACCGCAAAAAATGACACTGCGGTGCGTATTGAGGCACCGTGGACTACACAAAATGTAATGCGTCTGCGGTCCTCGAAGATCAAGTTTTAGGACTTTCAGCAATGTGGTCCGCACAAAATGTCATTGCGGACTGCACTAGGGCACCGCAAACCACACAATATCTACTATAGTGTTTTTAACTACCTAATCCTATCTTAAAAAAGAATTTAACTACCTTAACCTAACAAAATTAAAGAAATACGGGAAGAACAGAATAAGAAACAAGAAAAACAAAAAGTAAAAGAAAAATAACAAAATTTAAACAATTAAAAAGAAGTTAATGTTACCAGATGTGAGAAGAACTGAAGATTAACAATTCCAAGCAGTTAATTACGAGCAAGAGGAAAGATGAACAGTGATTTTATGAGTTCTGAGAGTCAACAGATCGAAAAGTGTAAAAGGAGGGCCTCAGGTCCTATTTATGAAAAAAGACCCGGGGCCCAGCTTACCAACCTAATGCGAACCGGACAAAATGGCAATGCGGTCCGCATTGCTCCAAGTCATGAGGTACAGACCAAGGCAGCCACTGCGGTCCGCACTAAATGCACTGCGACCACAGTGGACCACCGCAGATCACATAAAATGAAATGTAGCCGCGGTGGCAAACTTTAGAGAGCTGTTAATTTCATCCATCATCAGTGCGGTTTGCATTGATTTTGTGACCCCCACACTGAGTTCTTTGTGTCTGCACACAATGTAGTGCGGTCCGCATAGAAAACTTCAGAGACTTGACAATTTTTTCACTGTGTCATGCACTGCATCAACACAAACCTGTAACACCTCACAACTAGTCAGTCCAAAAATAGATCCTATCTTACAATGAAAAACAAAGAAAAAGAAAAAGAAAACGACATGGAATGCCTCCCAAAAAGCGCCTGATTTAACGTAGCGACATGATGCAGGTTACCATCAAATCATTTGAGATGAAGAAGTGCCACCACGTGGCTATCATCAATTTTTCCCAAGTAGTGCTTGACCCTATGCCCATTCTCTCTGAAAACTTCCCCATTTTTGTTCTTTAAATCAAGTGCACCAAACGGGGTCACACACACCACTTCAAAAGGTCCACTCCATTTTGACTTGAGCTTTCCCAGAAACAGACGTAACTAGGAGTTGAACAAGAGAACCAAATCACCCATTTTGAACTCCTTGCGAAGAGCATATTTATCATGAAGGTACTTTATCTTGTCCTTGTACAAGGAAAAACTGGAGTAGGCATGGAATCGGAATTCATCAAGTTCATTAAACTGCTCCACACGAAGATTTGCTGCAATATCCCATTCAAGATTTAGCTTCCTCAAAGCCCACATGGCCTGGTGCTCTAACTCAACCGGTAGACGGCAAGCTTTCCCAAACACCAACTGATACAGAGATATACCAATTGAAGTCTTGTAACCAGTCCTATAAGCCCATAGAGCGTCATCCAACTTCTTTGACCAATCGGTCTTATTTGCATTGACTGTCTTTGACAATATGCTTTTGATTTCCCTATTGGAGACTTCAACTTGACCACTTGCTTGAGGATGATAGGGAGTAGAAACTTTGTGATTGACACTATACTTTGCAAGCAAAGTGTCAAAAGCTCTATTATAAAAATGAGACCCCCCATCACTTATCATTGCTCGAGGAGTACCAAACCTTGTAAAAATGATCCTCTTGAGAAATGCAACAACACTCCGGGCCTCATTGTTGGGCAAAGCCACGGCTTCAACCCACTTTGAAACATAGTCCACCGCCACAAGAATGTATGTGTTCCCATACGAGCTAACAAACGGGCCCATAAAATCAATGCCCCATACATCAAAAATATAAACCTCAAGGATGGTATTGAGAGGCATCTCATCTTTCTTCAAAATTCCGCCCGCTCTTTGACATTCGTCACACCTCTTTACAAGTTCACTTGCATCTTTATACAAAGTTGGCCAATAAAACCCGCAACTAAGAACTTTGGAAGCCATCCTTGCCCAACCATGATGGCCAACATAGGGAGAGGAATGATAAGCCTCCAAGATACTCAATTGCTCTTCCTCCAGGACACACCTTTGGATCACACCATCCATGCAAATTTTGAACAAGTACAGCTCATTCCAATAGAAATCCAAACTATCCCGCTTGAGCTTCTTCCTTTGGTTAGAAGATAGCTCACATAGGATTATACCAGTCACAAGGAAGTTAGCAACATCAGTACACCATGGCATACCATCCATTGACACCGAGAGGAGTTGTTCATCGGGAAATGAATCATTGATCTTTAGGCCATCACGAGGCCTCCCCTCCTCCTCCAAGCGGGACAAGTGGTCTGCCACTTGGTTCTCCCTACCCTTCCGGTCCACAATCTCCAAATCAAACTCTTGAAGTAACAAGACCCAATGCATCAGTCTCGCTTTGGAATCTTTCTTCGTCATTAAGTACCGGAGTGCGGCATGGTCGGTATGAATAATAACCTTATAAGTTACGGCCAGAATTTTCCATTGCGAACACAATAGCCAAAAGTTCTTTCTCGTTCACCGTGTAGTTCACTTGAGCATCATTCATTGTCTTGCTCGCATAGTACACCTGGTGAAACATTTTGTTCACTCTTTTACCCAAAACCGCCCCAACTGCAATATCGCTCGCATCACACATGAGCTCAAAGGGTAAGCTCTAGTTAGGTGCGGTAATGATAGGAGTGGTGGTGAACTTATGCTTGAGAAGTTCAAAGGCTTGCATACATTTTTCATCAAACACGAACTTGTCATTTTTTTTCCAACAACTTGCACAAGGGATTCACTACCTTCGAAAAGTCTTTGATAAATATCTGGTAGAACCCGCATGCCCAAGAAAACTTCGAACTCCCTTGACAGATATAGGGGGGAACCTTGAAATCACATCAATTTTTGCTTTGTCTACCTCAATACCATTCTTTAAAATTTTACGCCCAAGAACTATGCCCTCTTCCACCATAAAGTGGCATTTCTCCCAGTTGAGAACAAGATTAGTTTCTCCACAAGGGGACAAAACTCTATCAAGATTTTTCAAGCACACATCAAATGAATCACCCACAACACTAAAGTCGTCCATGAACACCTCCAAAATGTCTTCCACCATATCAGTGAAAATGGCCATCATACACCACTGAAATAGAGCCGGTGCATTACACAACCCAAAAGGCATCCTAGAAAAGGCAAAAGTGCCATACGGGCAAGTGAATGTGGTCTTCTCCTGATCTTCCGAAGCAATCAAGATATGGTTATACCCAGAATACCCATCCAAGAAATAGTAAAAGGCACGCCCAGCAAGTCGGTCTAACAACTAATCAAGAAAAGGAAAAGGAAAGTGATCCTTGCGAGTCACTTTATTCAACTTGCGGTAGTCCATGCATACCCTCCAACCGGTGACGGTTCTGGTAGGAATCAACTCATTTTGTGAATTTGCAACCACGACCATGCCACCCTTCTTGGTATACATTGCATCGGTGAAGTCCACGAGCTATCAGAGATGGGGTACACAACCCCGGCATTCAACCACTTGATCACTTCCGTTTTAACAACTTCTTGCATTGCCTCGTTCAACCTCCTTTGATGCTCCAAGGAGGGCTTTGCATCATCTTCCAGAATAATCTTGTGCATATAGAATGCGGGGCTTATCCACCGAATATTAGCTAAAGTCCATCAAATTGCCTTTTTCTGCTTTTGAAGCACCGCCAATATGGCATCAACCTGCATGTTAGTAAGGCAAGAGGAAAGAATAACTGATAAAGTAGAATTTTAGCCTAAGAACTCATACCTGAGGTATGGAGGCAGTGGTTTAAACTCCAACACCGGAGGCTCCTCAATTGAAGGTTTAGTTGGTGGAGTCTTTCTATTCTCAAGGTCTAAAGATAATTTCCTTGGCTCATAAGAGTAAGAGGTCATTCCATGTAAAACATTCAAGCATTCCACGCGGCCCTCATCATCATTGACATCAAGGTTCAGCAATACGGCCTCCAATGGATCCTCCACATTAATCATTGCACTGGTGTCATCAACTATCACTGTTATGACGAGGTCCACAAAAGAGCACACCTCGGTACTGTTGGGCTGCTTCATTGATTTGCAAACATGAAAGACCACTTTCTCGTCACCCACCCGGAAGGTGAATTCCCCTGCTTCCACATCAACTAAGGCCTTCCATGTAGCTAGGAAAGGTCTTCCCAGTATGATAGGAACTTTATAACCCACCTCGCAATCCAAGATCACAAAAGTCAGCTGGAAAGATAAATTTGTCCACCGGACGAGCACATCATCAATAATACCTAATGGTCTCTTCATCGTTCTATCTGCCATTTGTAATCTCATGGAAGTCGGCCTCGGCTGCCCAATACCCAAAGTCTTGAAAACAGAATAGGGCATCAAATTAATACTAGCTGTGAGCACGTAATTTTTGCCCTATATGAATTACTCCAACAAATTCAAAACAAAATAATTTCTTTCAGTGTTTGCAATTTTGTTGGATTTCGTGGCATTTTCTGTTAATTATTTGCATTTGTCTGTGCACGTTTATTTAATTTAATTCATGAAAAATACAAGAAAATGTGTTGCATCTGCATTTAGGATTTAATTTTATATTTTTTAGATTAATTAGCAAATTAGTTTGTTTTATAAAAAATGAAAATCACAAAAGTAATTCATTTTACATTTTTACTTTTGAATTGTGTAAGTTTTCTTTAAATTTAGGATTTAATTAATTATTGTAAATACCATGATGAGTGATTAATCTAATTGGGTAGGTAATTTAGTTTAAAAATTAATATTAATTAAGTTAAGATTTATTTTAATTTTGGAAAAAGAAAAGAATTTTGAAATTAAAAAAGAAAAAGAAAAAAAGTGAAAGGAGATCTAGATCTGGGCTAAAACTCATTCAATTGTCCCTAGCCCAAACAAAATTAACCAATACCCGGCCCAAAGTCCTTTGACTTACCCGTTCCAAGTAACCCATCACCCAGGCCGTTGAAATGATGTCGTAAGGGAGTGGAACGACGTCGTTTCGAGTTCAGTTTACCTTGACAAATCTTGGCCCTTCATCTTGCTTCATCCGATGGTCTGGAACTAATTGGGTCACACCTATAAAAGTGTCCAAATGCCTTGCACCACCCCCCCTCCCCCCGATCTCATCGTCCCAACACACCCCAGAAAATCCCTCGTCGCCTCCACCCTGAACCGCCCGCCGGAAATCGTCTCCGGCGGCGGCGTTGGTCCAATCGTTGTCAGATTAACACCATAGATTCCCCTCCTCCTACTCTTTCCAAGTCTCCAAATCCCCACCCTTAAATCCTAACCTAGCCTCTCGAATCTTGAATCAAAAGGAATGACCAAAACCCTAACGTCTCCAATCAACCCCAAATTGACACCACATAACCACCACGACCCCTTCATGCCAAATCCTCACTCTGTTTCCCTCGAACCTTGCCGGAGCTGCTCGAATCCTAAATCTAAGATCGACCCCTGAAGTTCAGAAATCATTTTTTTATCAGACCTGGTACATGCATGGTCCTAAGGCACTGTTCTTCGAGTCTTGAAGTTAGGATTCAAATGGTTGACCCTAGCTTTGTTAGGGCTTTTGTCTCCGATGGATTTCGACTCTGAATCGGTAAGCTCCTTTCTACTCTTGCCTTCTCTTCTTTTTTCTTTTTTTTGCTGTATTGTTCTCTTCCTCCTTCCCATTTTTTTTACCTTAGTCTAGTCCGGCTGAAACTCGATGAATCTTTCGAGTTTGAATTGGTCTTCTATTCATTGTCCTTCTCTTCTTCGTGAAAGTTGTTCTATGTTTCCTTAGTTGTATTATCAGCCCGTTTAAAGGTCTAACTTTATATCTCGTTTAGTCACCTAGTTAAATTAGGGTTATTTTAATGACTTGGCTAATTTCTTTCTTATTTGCGTATATCAGTTGACTAGTGTAGGTTTTAATTATCGAAATCTTTCAAGTGTTTGCCTTTTGTTTGTTAACTGATTTGATTTAGTTTGGGCTTTGAAGCCATTGCAGACCTCACCCCAAAGGGGTTGATTTAGGTCATTGGGTCAGAATTTAGCCCAAATTTTGGTTTAAATATCGGGCCAGTCTGACCTAGTTGGTTTCCTAGAGTAAATTAACAGGGCATTCGGGGGCAGTTTAGGAAATAGGGGAAGGGGAATCTTTTGTAACAAGAAGGGGAAGCTTCTAGGAAGCTGGGGTAGGGGCTGTTTTGGTAATTGGTTAATCACGTTAAGGGTAATTCAGAAAAAAGGGAAAATCGGGTAAGGATTAGTTAGCTAAAAGCAAAATTTAAAAAGGACTGAATGGTAAAAAATATTTCCTTGGGTCTACCCTATTTGCTTACCTATAAAGGCATCTTTTCCTTGCCATTCAAGGAGATTTTGAGATAGCTAAGAAACTCAGAAAAAGAGAACGACTAAAATTTGAAGAAAAATCACTGTTCCATTGAATACATTTCTGATTTTATTTTTAATTCCAACTTTCTTAAGGCAATCTTTGGTTCAGTGGGTGTATAAAATGGCTTGAACTTGTTCTTCTTTTAAATTCTGGGGTTGAGTTCTAGGTCAAGGATGTTGTTTCATTGATTATTCTTGAGCTGATTTCACTGTTCTACTACTGAATCTGGGACTCTGTTCTGTTGTTGCTGCCTACCGATCCTTACTCCTTCTTGCTTTCCCCTTATTCCCACGTACATGATCTCTGAATTCTACCTCATGTAAGGCCTGACTTGAAGAGTGAAATGGAAAGCAAAGTTTAGAGCATATCATCAGTTATTTTGTGACTCAGTTGTATTGTTTTGTTATGTTGTTTTTCAGTAACTTGATGTGTACATCGTCTAGTTGAGCTTCTGTTTTGGATAGTGAACTTTTACTATTGTAGCTAACTTGAGACTATTACGAAAACATGGGGAACAATTTGTTGTGTTGAATCAGTAGTTGGAACCTATATGCTAAATCCTATAATATGGACTACATTGGAAACTTGTCCGCTATAATAAGTTCGTTTAAGTTGATACAACATATTAGTTGTGTTTGGATGGTGTTGTGTTAATGTAATCATAGTTAAATGTGTTCTTAACTTTAGTGAGTATGAAGTCATGCTTAAAAAGGGGAAAATGGTCCAGAATACTCTAAAATTGAACTATGCGTTGATTTGATCCTGGTTTGTTTATGAGAATGTTTAAGTTGAATTTGTGGCTTAAAATTTAGAATGTTTAGCTGATTGCTATGTGCTTGAACAGATGAAATGCATAAGCAAAAATGTTAGTCTAATTTCACGTTTCATGTAGTATTTGTTGACTAGCATTTAATGGGTTACGTACAATTGCTGGTTTCAAAAAGTGGGCCTAAGGCTGGCCCATTTAATGAGAGTTCAATCTCAGACTTGAAGGAATGATACTATGCCTTTGGGTGTTCATTATCTCACTGTAATTGGGCTCGTTTTGGGCCCAAGTATGAAGGCATTCACGAAAATGGGACTCAGACCCGCTTCGTCCTTGTTGAGCCCGGTTTTCCCGTTAATTATCTGCGATATCCCAAGTCGTTTGCTTAAATAATTGAACCTTTTCTTTAACGCAAGTCCTTTAGCTAGTTCGCATAAAATCCCAATTTCATTAGTGCTTAATTAATTGGATTCCGTCAAATAGATTTGAGGCACCATATGAAGATATGTTTTAATTTATATCCCTAACAATTAAGTTTAGAAATACCTTTAATAAAAATCGAGCCGCGCCATTTAGCGAATTTTCATGGCCCTCGCAAATTCAAAACGCGTAGTTGCTTTAGGCACGTAATTTGATAATATTACCTTCCTAAATTTAGGTGTGCATTTCATGTGACCCAAATCAAATCTTAAAAGATTGAATAAAATACTTTTAGGATTGCGGGTGCATTTCATGTGGCGCGATCCAAAGACGTGTTTTAAGCGACGTTCAATCTTCTTTAAAATTGAATAAGAGCAGTTAAAGTTAACATTGCACATAGGATTAAACATGTTAAAAATCAGATAATAGTCCAATTATAACAGTTGAGCAACCGTGCTAGAACCACGGAACTCGGGAATGCTTAAAACCTTCTCCCGGGTTAACAGAATTCCTTACCCGAAATTCTGCGTTCGCGGACTGTTAAACAGAGTCAATCTTTTCCTCGATTTAGGTTTTGAACCGGTGACTTGGGACACCATAAAATTATCACAAGTGGTGACTCTGAATCTTTAAATAAACAAATCCCATTTTGATTGTCCTTTAATTGGAAAAACTCCCATATATTTATACCCTTTACGGGGTGTAGTAAAAAGGAGGTGTGACAGCTCTAGCGACTCTGCTGGGGAACGAACCCAGAATCTAATGTTCAAGGTTCATGAATTCGAGCTTAGAATAATTGTTATTGTTGGCTTTATCCATTATCTGATTTTGTTACCTGATTTGGGCTAATGTGCTAATTGATTGCTTTCACCGCTTTGATATTCCGTGAATTGTATATAAATTGTTGTGAAATCCCCCTTCTCTCTGAGTCTTCTAAATCATGAAAAAGTGTGCACTTCGTGTGACTTTTTTCCGTTAGAGTCATATTCCAAATTTAGAACGAGGTTTGGACAAGTTGCCAAGCCGGCGAAGCTTCTGTATTCCCGGTACGCTGCCCCTCGGCTCGAGCTGTCCGCTCGGGTAAGCCAGGTCTAGAACAATAAGCCCCAGGATTTAAGCCCAGTATAACAAGATCTCATGTCGGATCCCTAGTAGGAACGGTTGTTTGCATCATGTGCATTTTGACTTTGGAGACTCAACACAAGGATTGGGTCTGTCTAGGACAGGTGCACCCGAAATAAAAAGACCATCCTGATGCATCTTACTTGCTACTTGTGCATTTATTTGCTTCGGACTTGCATGCTGACCGGCTTATGAATATTGGGAAAAGTTGAGGAAAGAGAAATAGCAGTATGAGAGTTAATTGCCTGTTCTGGAAAAAAACCAATATCCAAATAGTGTCGAAACTCTGCCGAATTTTTGAGGAAAAAAAACGTTTTTTCAAAATATAGTTTTATTTGCCAATGAAATAATAAAAAAAGAGTCTTGTTTTCAAAAATAGTTTGTTTTATTAGCCCGAACTACGCCAGTTTGATTCTCATAGGGTGTGAGATACGTAGGCAACCCTTATCGGGTCCAACTTCCTTTTTGCAAAAATAGCCCAAAAGCCCAAAAATTCTACTTTAATTTGAAAATAATCAGGGCGATTCCATTCTTGTCAGAAACAGCCGAATGTCCCTAAACGGGCGCCGGAAGGCTGTTTTTGCAAGAACAACAACTTTTGGTCACTTTTAAAGGTTTTGACTGGTTAGCCGACACAGCTTTAAAATCTTCGTTTTTGAAGTGCTGAAAGGCTGTGTTGGTAAGGCCGGATGTTTTGTGGAAATTTTGAAAAATGGTCATTTCTCTTAAGTCAAAACGTGGCATGGTTTTATTTTAATTAAAATCACCTTAATAAATGTGCAGGATAAGCACAAATCAAAATGAACCTTTCTCAGTCTGGGAAGAGATCCCTTTGGAGCTACACATGTGGTGGCATGATTTGGGGGGCGACAACAGGAAAGTTGTGACAAAAGCATTGGGCGGTCTTATTGGGCTTTTGAAGGTCAAGCCCAGAACAGACGTGATTGAGGCCTTGATACCATTTTGGGACCCAGCACATAATGTGTTCCATTTTGCAGATTTCGAGTTAACTCCTATGCTATAAGAGATAGCAGGCTATGCCGGTTTCGAAGGGAATCTTAGAAGTCAATATCCGATAGCACCAAGAACAGTGACCCCCCACAAATTTTTGGATTTGTTAAGCATCAGTCGGGACATCCGAGACGGAAATCTGGCCAAAGGATTTTGTACCTTCTACTTTCTGTATCGACGTTACGGGAATCCTCGTGGCTTCGAAACACCAGATATCGGTCTTACTCACGTTGGAAATCAAGACAAGTGGGAAGCGCAAAGAGGTTTAGCTTTCATAGTGGCGTTCCTGGGTATCTTCGTTTACCCAACTAAAGACGGGAACATTGAGATGGGACTAGTAGGGATAGACCGAGAAAGGAGCAAAGTTCTTTGAAGGGTGCAATATGTTGTTACAAATATGGATGGAGGAACACACTTGCCATCGTCCCGTCTACTTGAATTGCGGTATGACCAGCCTTGAGTGCATTGAAAAACATGAAAAGCGAGTAGAGGGTTATGAGTTTCAGAATGTACGGAAGCATGGCATGCTCATTTGAGATCTTTGACCACAAATAAGATCGAATGGACATTTGGGTGGCTCACGGTCAACGAAGTAATCTATATGTCGGCTGAGGTATGTTTATTGCTGTTGATGGGTCTTCAGAGTATCCGGCCTTATGCTCCGCACAAAGTCCTGCGTCAGTTGGGCCGATACCAGACCATCCCACACGATGAAGATCTGAGCCAGCAAGTCATTGAGTTAGATCCAAAAGCTGCCTTCCCAGAAGAGAAAGTGGCCGAATTTGGCATCAGTGCAGATTCTTAGGGCCTAATACTCAAGTACGAGACCTATCCAGAGGCGAGGTGGAGCCTAGTTATATTGCTTGGTATGGTAAAAGATCCTGAGCGCAGCATGAACCTGACAGTCCCGCAAAGAGGCCCCATGTCCAACAATTTACCGACGGAGCACAAGTGCAATGGGACTGGCTGACCAAAGAAAATGAGTACAGGGCTACCATAAGCAAATTGGAAAAGCAAGTTAGAGAACTTCAATTTGAGAATAGCCTGCAAGTCGCGACGGATAAAGGAGAAAAGAAAAAGATAGCCAAAGAAAATGAGGCCCTTCGAGCTCAAATTCAGAAGATGAAAGTAGCGGCAGAAAATCTAGCCCGAAGCGACAGGGATGAAAAACGCATAGCTAAGCTAAGGCAGAAAGTGAGTGACTATAGTTTCGTTTTGAACAAAGCAAAAAGTGAACTAGCCAAGGCTCAAAAACAATTGGCTAAAAATGCAGATGAACGGGTACGCCTAGTTAAGAAGTTGAGAGAAGGGTACGATGATGAGGTCGTAGAGTTAAAGAAAAGGGTCATCGCCACGGAAAACAAAATGATCAAGCAGGAAAAAGACTTCAAAGTTGAAAGGGAACATTGTTATATTGCATTGGCGCGATTAGAAATAGATTTGCAACAACTTCAGGAGAAAAATCATGTAGCTGAGCAAACTTTGGAGGCCAGGGCCCAGCAGATTGGGCGTTCGTTACAAGAAAAGGGCGTCATAAGAGAGAGAATTAGAAATATCGCTGACTACATCATTATGAAGTGTCACATCTGTGAGGACATGACTCGCACTACATTCTTTGCAGCAGTGATGATCTTTGTTAAACAAATAATGAACGACTTGGACCGACTTCAAAGGGATCTTGCACATAGGCCCGCGGCGAGACCGAATGATGTCCCGCGGGCACCAGGAGCATTGATGTACTCGTGATTTTTCCTTTGAGTCTGTATTTCCTTTTTGTCAGAGTCTGAAAGTCATGTTGGCTTTGTATTTTCTTTTTGTTTTTGAGTCTGTATTTCTTGGGAGTATGATAGCCTATTTTCAGAGTCGGTATTTCATCTTTGCATCAGAGTCTGTTAGTCTTTTGGATTTTGTTAGTATTGAGTCTTTGTAATCGAAACATCTATTTTTATAAAAACTGAAAATCCAAAAAAAAAATGTTTTATTTACTTTCACACTTATCTCTAAGAACTACGCTTGGTCTGATTCATACGGGGTCATGATACATAGGCAATCTCCATAGGATTTGACCGTAACCAAATAAAAGAGAGAAAGAAAGAGCGGAAAAACAAGAAAGAAAAAAGAGAAAATAAAATCAAGAGAGAATAAAAACAAAGAGAGAATGAAAGGAAGGAAAAGAAAAAGAAAGAAAAGGGGGAGGTTTGCAATCGGAAGTAAGAAAAGGCCGGAATTGCGCATGCAACCGATCAAATACATAATAGAGACGGTTAACTGTTTAGGTGCATTCATTCCCAATGTGCGGTTACCAATTTGTTAAAGCCTAATCTCTAACAAGGTTGTTGCTTGATGTATTAAGTCCAGGCAGGTGGTTAGTTGACTGGTATTCTGGCAACTCACTCCTACAACACCAGATCAAAAGACAGGCTGAATATGGTCTACCAGGAACTGGAAACAAGTATTGTCGACCCATCAAAAGAGGTGGAAGAAATGGGCGTTAATGCGATGAGGGAAGAAATATATAAGCTGAAGCAGCAGATGGCTGAAATGTACCAAGCCTGGGCGAAGGGGCATCCACCACCAGTTTATCCCGCCAACCCTGCTTATATCCTACCATCAGCCCAACCTCTGGAGCCTCCCACTGTGAACTCATCTCTAGCCTTTCCCCTCTACCAACAATGCCATGGCGCCACTTCCCATACTTCTCAAGCTCCACCACCCAAACAAGTCTCATACCCTACCCTACCAATTACACCTATTTTTGTGGCACCTCCACCTGCTACATTACACCGATCTTCCAGTGAACCCCTATTCCAAACTCACGACAACCAGTACTATCCCCTTAAACCCACCTTCAAAGTTCCAGAACCATATCCTTACACCCCTCATCTTGATATCCCGGCAGAGACCGAGAAACCGCCCAAAAATCCCTAGCATGAAGAGATGATCAGAAAGGTCAAATGCTTAGAGCAATCGTTCTGAGATATGAGGGGGCTAGGAGGTCAAGTGAGTGTGGCCTATAAGGATTTATGTCTATTCCCAGATGTTCAGTTGCCAGCAGGGTTCAAAATGCCCAAACTTGATCTTTACATGGGCATGGTGACCCAGTAGCACACTTAAGAGGATTTTGTAGAAAAATGAGAGGAACAGGTGGAAGGGATGAATTGCTGATGGCATATTTCAGCTAAAGTTTAAGTGGATCGGCCTTAGAATGGTACACCAGACAAGATCAGAACAGGTGGTACAAATGGGACGATTTGGCCCAAGCCTTCGCCTGCCATTTTCAGTACAACCTCAAAATTATCCCAGATCACCTGTCGTTGATAAAGCTGGAAAAGAAGCCCGGTGAGAGCTTCAGGGAATATGGATTCCGCTGGAGAGAGCAAGCAGCGATGGTTGACCCTCCGATGAAAGAAAGCGAGATGGTTGATTATTTTTGCTGGCCTTGGAACCCACTTATTTCGGTCACTTGGTGTCAGCAGTAGGTAACTCCTTTAATGAAGTCATGAAAATAGGAGGCGTGGTTGAAGAGGGACTCAGGTCCAACAAGATCATGAGTTATTCAGCAATCAAGGCATCCACTCAGGCCATTCAAAACGGTACTAGGGGTGTGCTCGGAAAGAAGAAGAAGGAGGATGTTGCGACAATTGAGTCGGGAGCTTGGGTTGGATCCAGGAACCTTCCCCGTTACTACAACCAACCGCGACCCTATCTCCAAACTTACCCCCATACTCCATATAACCCACCACAACACTATTACCCACCGCCAGATCCCCATTTTTCTGTCCATCATACACAAACCTATACCCAGCCGCCCGCTCACTCACAATGGCGTGTGTCAGCTCCACAAAACCTATACCAAGCTCCACAAAATAACTACCCAACCCCAAAAGCCCACAGAAATCCTCCTAGAACGGGTTTTCGACCCAACCAAGCCTTTAAGAATGAGAGGTTGCAGAAGCAAAAGACTTTCACTCCATTGGGAGAATCATATGCTAGTCTATTCGACAGACTGAGATAGTTGGGTATGTTGAATCCGATCGAGGCTTAATTACCGAATCATCCTCCCAAAAATCTTGATCGCTCGTTGAGTTGTGAGTATTGTTCAGGGGCCCCGGTCCATGACACAAAGAAATGCTAGAAACTTAAAATAGTTGTACAAGAGCTCATTGATACTCATCGGATCGAGGTTCAGGCCCTAGAAGCACCAAATATCAACCAGAATCCGCTGCCAGCTCACCATGAGACCCATATGATTGAGTTGATACACAAGGAAGGGGAGGCTAAGAAACTCTCGCAGATGGTGATGATGATCCGCTCCAGTGAAACCAGTTCAAAGGAAAAGGTAACCAATGGGAAATCAGTGGTCCAGTTGAAAGGGGTAGACAATAAGCCAGTTGTGGTAGCCGGGAAAGGGTCGTCAAGCGCTGTCATAGTGAAACCAGAGAAAGCTAAAGTGGTGGTACCAGGGGTTACAGGTAAACCTGTTGTGGTCGTGATGGGTGCTCGCACAGAGCTTGTTATTATAAAACCAGTAACTCAACTTCCAGTGATCAACAGCAAGGCGTTCCCGTGGAATTATGAACGAGTAACAGTAACTTACCAGGGGAAAGAGGTTAAAGAAGTAGTGTGTGAGACCCATGGTTTAACTCGATCGGGGAGATGCTTTGCCCCCGAATAGTTGAGGAAAGCTAAGACATCAAAAGATAACCCAGTGTTGGTGAAGAAAGCCGTGACCGAGGAAGAAGCAGAGGAGTTCTTGAGAAAGATGAAAGTGCCGGATTATTCTATTGTAGAGCAATTGAGAAAAACACCGGCTCAGATTTCATTATTGTCGTTATTGTTCCATTCCGACGAGCACCGTCGGGCCTTGATGAAGATCTTGAACGACGCTCACGTCCTTGACAAAATCTCAGTAAACCACTTGGAAAATATAGCTAACAAGATATTTGAGGTGAACAGAGTCACGTTTTCTGATGATGAGCTACCCACGGAGGGCACTGAGCACAATAGAGCCCTCTATCTGACAGTGAAATACGAAGATTCCGTGGTTACTCGGGTACTGATTGATAATGGGTCTAGTGCAAACATTTGTTCTCTCTCCACGTTGAACAAGCTGAAAGTGGAAGGTGAAAGAATTCACAAGAATAGTATTTGCGTTCGGGGATTCGATTGTGGAGGGAAAGATTCAGTTGGGGACATAGTGCTTGAGCTCACCATAGGGCTAGTTGAATTTACTATGGAGTTCCAGGTGCTCGATATGGTTGTTTCATACAATCTGCTGTTGGGACGACCTTGGATTCATGCTTCCAAGGAAGTCCCGTCTACTATGCATCAAATGGTCAAGTTTGAATGGGATCGATAGGAAATTGTTGTACACGGCAAAGACAATTTATGTGTGACCAATGATGCCATTGTTCTGTTCATAGAGGTCGACGACGACAAGGGACCCTGGGTTTATCAGGTTTTCGACATAGTATCAGTAGAGAAAATTCTGGAAGGAAAGAGCATTCCAACTCCAAAGATGGTTGCGGCATCAGCCGCTGAAATGTTGAAAAATGGTTTTGTACCGGGCAAGGGTTTGGGTGTATCTTTGCAAGGTATTGTGCAACCAGTTTCTCTTCCAAAGAATCTGGATACTTTTGGTCTTGGGTTAAATCCTACAGTTGTCGACGTGAGACGAGCCAGAAAAATGAAATAGAAAGCATGGGCATTGCCAAAGCCAATCCCGCATCTGTCCAGATCATTCGTCAAGCCGGGTATAAGAAAGCAATTGTTGTCAAAGTTTCCTGGATCATTGATTGGTGCTGATGGATACTTGGAGAAGGGGATCGAAAGGTTATTCATCGAGGTTAACATGGTTGAGGCTGGGGAAGGGTCAAGCAAGGCAGATGTGCAATTTGTGGGACCACATGCAAAAGTCAACAACTGGGAAGCTACTCCTCTTCTTATCCGGACGGAGTCTTGGTAGTGAGTTTTGATTTTCTTTTAGTTGTCTAGATTATTCCAGGATCTGTAATTCAGATATTATGTTCCGTCCAGTTGGATGTGTCAAAACCCTGTTATCTTTAAATTCAATGAAATGCAATTGTCCCTTTTCCTTCACTCCTTCTAATTCTATTTTGTTTTCTTCTTTTGTACAGTTCTTTTTATGCTGATATCAATGACATGACATGCATGAGAAATCTTCGGCCCAGTTTTAAAAGCCAATCTAACTCTGAAATAATAATACAAGAAATTGAGTGTGATGACGAGTTGGAATTTGATGATGATGAGGCCTATGAAGAAATCAGTAAAGAATTAAGTCATTTTGAGGAAAAGTCCAAACCTAATTTGAACGATACAGAAGCTGTTAATATAGGGGATCAAGAAAATGTTCGTGAAACTAAAGTAAGTGTCTATCTGGAACCACAACTCAGGGAGGAGATAATCAAAGCACTATTTGAATTCAAATATATTTTTGCATGGTCCTATGACGACATGCCGGGTCTAAGCACTGATTTAGTGGTTCACAGGTTGCCCACTGATCCGGCATTCCCTCCTGTCAAACAGAAGCTGAGAAAGTTCAAAACGGATATGAGTGTAAAGATCAAAGAAGAGGTCACCAAGCAGTTCGATGCGAAAGTTATTCGGGTCACGCGGTATCCCACCTAGTTAGTCAATGTTGTGCCTGTGCCAAAGAAGGATGGCAAGACCAGGGTGTGCGTTGATTATCGGGATCTCAACAAAGCAAGTCTGAAGGATAATTTTCCCCTGCCAAACATCCATATATTGATTGACAATTGTGCTAAACATGATATTGGTTCTTTTGTGGATTATTATGCAGGTTATCATCAGATCTTGATGGACGAGGAAGATGCATAAAAGACGACATTCATCACGCCGTGGGAAACATACTATTATCGGGTCATGCCATTCGGTTTGAAAAATGCTGGGGCGACCTACATGAGGGCAATGAAAACAATATTCCATGATATGATACACCATGAAATCGAGGTGTACGTGGATGATGTGATCGTAAAGTCTAGAAAGTAGTCTGACCATGTCAGGGATCTGAGGAAGTTCTTCCAAAGGCTTCGCAGGTACAATCTTAAGCTCAACCCGGCAATGTGCGCTTTTGGGGTGCCGTCTGAAAAGTTGTTGGGGTTCGTGGTCAGCCATCGGGGAACTGGATCCATCAAAAGTCAAGGCCATCCAGGAATTGCCACCTCCGAGGAACAAGACCGAGGTGATGAGTTTGTTGGGGAGATTGAATTATATCAGCAGGTTCATCGCTCAGCTCACGACAACCTGTGAGCCAATCTTCAAACTGTTAAAGAAAGACGCTACAGTCAAGTGGACAGATGAATGTTAGGAGGCGTTTGATAAGATAAAAGGGTATTTGTCAAATCCACCCGTGTTGATCCCGCCAGAACCAGGGAGACCTTTGATCCTATACTTGACAATTTTGGACAATTCATTTGGCTGTGTTTTGGGTCAACATGATATGACTGGAAGGAAGAAATTCACGCCATACGAGGTTAAGTATACTCATCTTGAGAGGACATGTTGCTCCCTAACCTGGGTGGCACAGAAGCTGAAACATTATTTGTCATCGTATACTACTTACCTCATATCTCGCTTGGATCCTTTGAAGTATATATTTCAGAAGCCTATGCCCACAGGGAGGCTTGCAAAGTGGCAGATCCTGCTCGCAGAGTTTGACATCGTCTATGTGACTCGAACTGCAATGAAGGCACAGGTCTTGGTGGACCATTTGGCCGAGAACCCGGTTGATGAAGACTATGAACCTTTGAAAACTTATTTCCCCGATGAAGAGGTGATGTACATTGATGAGTTGGAGCAAGTTGAGAAGCCGGGATGGAAACTATTCTTTGATGGGGCTACAAACATGAAGGGTGTGGGGATAGGAGCAGTACTTATTTCCGGAACAGGGC
Organism: Nicotiana sylvestris; assembly: GCF_000393655.2. NCBI lineage: Eukaryota > Viridiplantae > Streptophyta > Magnoliopsida > Solanales > Solanaceae > Nicotiana > Nicotiana sylvestris. The sequence goes on along the minus strand of NC_091060.1, from coordinate 51,301,514 downwards.
AGCACTATCCTGTTATGGCTCAGCTTCATTTTTAATGCACCAAAAACATGGCTGAGTACGAGGCATGCATTCTGGGTTTGAGGTTAGCTGTGGATATGGGTGTCCAGGAAGTCTTGGTCTTGGGAAACTCAGACCTCCTGGTGCACCAAATTCAGGGAGAATGGGAAACACGGGATTTGAAACTCATACCATACATACAATGCTTGCATGATCATTGTCAACGGTTTCAGTCAATAGAATTCAGGCATATCCCAAGGATCCATAATGAAGTCGATGAGGCTTTGGCTACTCTGGCGTCAATATTACATCATCCAAATAAGGATTATGTGGACCCTTTGCAGATTCAGGTCCGTGATCAGCATGCTTACTATAATATGGTAGAAGAAGAACTTGATGGGGAGCCATGGTTCCATGATATCAAAGAATACCTCCGGATGGGGGTATATCCGGTATAGGCCATAGGTGATCAGAAAAGAACAATTCGACGATTGGCAAGTGGATTTTTCTTCAGTGGAGGGGTGTTATACAAAAGAACTCCAGATCTTGGATTGCTAAGATGCATAGATGCCAGAAAGGCCACCACTATCACGACTGAGGTACACTCCGGAATTTGTGGACTGTATATTAGTGGGTACGTTCTGACAAAGAAAATTCTCCGAGAAGGTTATTACTGGCTAACAATGGAGCGAGATGAATTAGTTTTGTGCGCAAGTGTCATCAGTGCCAGGTGTACGGAGATCTGATTCATTCCCTACCATCGGCACCATGGCCCTTTGTTGCTTGGGGAATGGATGTCATTGGGCCAATCGATCCAGCAACATCAAACGGACATAGGTTTATTCTGGTAGCCATTGATTATTTCACCAAGTGGGTTGAAGCGAAAACTTTCAAATCTGTGACCAAGAAAGCAATGGTCAATTTTGTGCATTCAAATATCATCTGTCGGTTTGGGATTCCGAAGGTAATCATCACGGACAATGGTTCTAATCTCAACAGTCATCTGATGACGGAGACCTGTCAGCAGTTTAAGATTATACATCACAATTCCACCCCATATCGCCCTAAAGAAAATGGAGCAGTCGAGACAGCCAATAAGAGCATAAAGAAGATACTTCGGAAAATGGTGGAAGGGTCCAGACAATGGCATGAGAAGTTACCTTTTGCATTGTTGGGTTATCGCACTATTGTTCACACTTCAGTAGGGGCCACTCCTTATTTGTTGGCGTATGGCACGGAGGCAGTAATACCCGCAGAAATTGAAATCCCATCCCTTCGGATTGTCGCTGAGGCAGAAATTAATGACATTGAATGGGTCAAAACCCGCTTGGATCAATTAAGTCTGATTGATGAAAAGAGATTAACAGCAGTGTGTCACGGCCAATTGTACCAATAGAAAATGGAGAGAGAATATAACAAGAAGGTATGTCCACGGAAGTTCGAAGTGGGTCAATTAGTGTTGAGACGTATCTTGCCTCATCAGGTTGAAGCAAAAGGGAAGTTTGCCCCAAACTGGTAGGGGCCATTTGTTGTAACTAGAGTGTTGTCCAATGGCGCATTATATTGACAGATGTAGAAGGGAAATGTGTAGAAATGGCTATCAATTCTGATGCAGTCAAAAGATACTATGTATGATTTCTTCCTTTGATTGTACTTGTTTGTATTTGGCATATTTTGAATATTGAAATGACGAAGGCGTTTTGTTATTCTATCTAAACACTTTATCCTTTGTTACCCCTTTTGAGCCTTATTTATTTTCTTTCATACCCCTCTTTCGAGATCAATGGCACAATATCAGAAACACAAGTGTGAAAGATAAGAAAAGGAAGAAAAGAAAAAAAGGATGAAAGGAGAGATAAAGAAAAAAAAAGGGGGGGGGAAGAAAGAGGAAAAGTGAAAAGAAGAAGAAAAACAAAAAAAAAAGAAAAGCAAAAGAGAAAAAAAGAGAAGAAGAAAGAAAAATCACAACAACAAAGTAATTTCTATGACATGAACTACGTTCGACCTGATTCTTTTTAAGGATACGTAGGCAGCCTCACGGTTCGGTCTCATCAAACAAAATCCAAAAGCCCCCAAGCAAGAAACTAGGGCAGAAGTTGTGGTTGTTGTGAGAAACCTGATTCTGAAAGTTGTGATTCTAACCCATTTGAATTGTTTTGAGCCTTTTATACCTTTTCTTTCCAACCCGGTCCAAAATCCCACATTACGGTCCGAAGAAAGACCTTCTGATCAATCTTCGGGAAATGCCAAGTCGAGCAGGTAAAAGTAATTTATTTCAGGGGCAACACTCTGTTTCAAGCAGGAAAAATAAAAATGAGGAGTCTTATTGGTGAAACCCTTCACAGCCACCGTAAGGCGACGGGATTTGAGAGGAATAAAATGAGAGAGTCTTATTGGTGAAAACCTTCATAGGCACCGTAAGGCGACGGGAGTTGAGAGAAATAAAATGAGAGAGTCTTACTGGTGAAAACCTTCATGGGCACCTTGAGGCGAAAGTGAGTTGAAGAGTCAACAAGTGAGAAAGGCCTATTGGTGGAAAACTGTTTCAAGGCACCGCAGGATAAGTAAGGTCAAGGTTTGGGTAAAGTAATCCGGTCATGGAAATTCTGAGGCGACAAAGTACGGCAACTGAAAGTTGATTGGTTGGACAGGTTGAGCCAATTAATCTGAAATGCATGTCATGATCATTGGTACCAGTTGTTCCACTCAGATAAGTTTCTTTTTCTTTTTCTTTTTCCCTTTGTAGCAATTATTTGGTTTTGGATTCTTCTTATCCTTAACCCGCAAAGTCATTGCATTTCACTTTCTTTTGGGTTTATTTGTCTAAGAGGTTTTAATGTCCTAAGCAAGTGTAAAAGAGTTTCAAAGCTCACTACCAACTCCCAAAAAATTGCAAATCACAATGTGGTTAGAGCAATACTAAAAACAGCATGATGTAAGGGGGGAGGTACAAGGAATCACCGGAAGTTTCGTCGGTGGAATGATTTGGTAATGTCATGGGAGATGCAAAGGTTTAGATAAAGGGTTCAGAGGTGTGAAACAACAACACAGGTATAGAACACTCGGTTTGTCAAAGGTCGTGGGATTTGAAAGTCAGTCAGAAAGGCAAAACGGTTCGGGAAAACCAGTCAGAGCAAAACAATGCAGTGGAGAGATCTTCAGCAAGAATGCCATCAGCTAACCACCAATTTAAACTGGAAAATCTTTATTTGATTGAAACAGGGACAGAAAATTTGTTTGCTTCGGAGAAACTCTCCGCAGGGGAAAGAGCAAGCATCAAAACAGGTCTAACCGTAAACTTTCAGGACCCTCCTGGAAAATGGAACCTAGTTTAAAGTTCAGAAATAGCATAATCTAGCATAAATGTATCCCAAGGGAATATAAGTTGGCTTAGAAGTTTTCATGTTCGAGAGATGATTCAATTAGGAGTTTCCAGGACCCTCCTGAATAATGGGACTTAGCTTTAAGATTTCGATTAGATAATATCAATTTAGCGTAAACTCTGTTGTATGGTAGTATAATTCAGCCATGAAAGTTGTCACTCTTAAGATAAAACTTGACTTTTGATTTTCAGGACCCTCCTGGATAATGGGGAGTAGTTTAAGACCCTCTTACATTACAAGACTTAGCAGAAATCATACCGGTAGAGGACATAACTTAGGTTTTAAAAATGGTCCTTTAAGAGTTGTCAGGACCTCCTAAATAATGGGATCTAGCTTTCAATTCTTAGTATACTTGGTAATATGATTTAGTTTTACACTCACATCTGTGCCCAGCCACCAAACAGGGGCAGGAAAATTTTCTTTGTTTTGTCTATTTTGAAGTCAGGAGCCCGCCTGGAGAGTAGGGAATACTTTCAAAATATTGAAGTCAAGAGCCTGCCTGGAAAGCAGGGAATATATTTCAAGTTAAAGTTAGGAGCCCGCCTGGAGAGTAGGGAATACTTCCAAATGTTGAAGTCAGGAGCCCGCCTGGAGAGCAGGGAATACTTTCAAGCGTAGCAATCACGAGACCGCCTGGAGAACAAGGGAGTACAATTTAAATTTTAGCTGTCGAATTCTTTGTTGAAGTCAGGAGCCCGCCTAGAAAGCAGGGAATACTTTCAAGCGCAGCAGTCAGGAACCCGCCTGGAGAACAAGGGAGTACAATGTAAGTTTAGCGTTCAAACTCTTTGTTTTGTCTATTTTTGAAGTCAAGAACCCGCCTGGAGACCAGGGAGTACTTTCAAGTTGAAGTCAGGAGCCCGCCTGGAAAGTAGGGAATACTTTCAAGTTTAGCAGTCAGGAGCCCGCCTGGAGAACAAGGGAGTACAATTCAAGTTTTGGTTCTTCGAAATTCTTATTGATATCCGGTAATGTGATTCGTTCTACACTTACACATGGGCCTAGCCACCAAACTGGGGTAGAAAAATTTTCTTTGGTTTGTCCTGTTGAAGTCAGGAGCCTGCCTGGAGAGAAGGAAATATATCTCAAGTTGAAGTCAGGAGCCCGCCTGGATAGCATGGGAATACATTCAAGTTCAACGATCAGGAGCCCGCCTGCATAGCATGGGATTGCATATCAAGTTTAGCAGTCTGGCATCTGCCTGGAGAAAGGGAAGCATCTCGGTTTACGATTCAATACGGCAAAAAGGAATTTTACCAAGAGAATACAAGACAACAAGGCAACAAGAAACACAAGATCAAGTTTGAAGATCAAGATAGGATTTTGTAAAAGCATAGATCGTAGTCTAGTCTAGCTCCTTTTATTTTTTTTGACACGGTGTAATAAGGGGTTCAGTGAGCAGCAGCAACAACAACAGTGAAATCACTGCTCCATGGTAGTCCCAGCTACCAGACATTCCTGAACTACACTTACCTGATTCCTTTTCAGCCAAGGATATGTAGACAACCTCGGAAGCAGGGTGCGGCCAAATCATTCAAAATGCTTCCCACGGAGTATTCAAACGAGCAAAGATTGCTCGTATCTGCTCACTTATCTTTGCACGAAAACTCTTCGTGTTTCCGGGCAAAGAGGGGCAGCTGTGAGCACGTTATTTTTGCCCTATATGAATTACTCCAACAAATTCAAAACAAAATAATTTCTTTCAGTGTTTGCAATTTTGTTGGATTTTGTGGCATTTTCTATTAATTATTTGCATTTGTCTGTGCACGTTTATTTTATTTAATTCATGAAAAATACAAAAAAATGTGTTGCATCTGCATTTAGGATTTAATTTTATATTTTTAGATTAATTAGCAAATTAGTTTGTTTTATAAAAAATGAAAATCACAAAAGTAATTCATTTTGCATTTTTACTTTTGAATTTTGTAATTTTCCTTTAAATTTAGGATTTAATTAATTATTGTAAATACCATGATGAGTGATTAATCTAACTGGGTAGGTTAATTTAGTTTAAAATTTATTATTAATTAAGTTAGGATTTATTATAATTTTGGAAAAAGAAAAGAATTTTGAAATTAAAAAAGAAAAAGAAAGAAGTGAAAGGAGATCCAGATCTGGGCTAAAACTCATTCAATTGTCCCTAGCCTACACAAAATTACCCAATACCCAGCCCAAAGTCCTTTGTCTTACCCAGTCCAAGTAGCCCATCACCTAGGCCGTTGAAACGACGTCGTAAGGGAGTGGAACAACGTCGTTTCGAGTTCAGTTTGCCTTAACAAATCTTGGCCCTTCATCTTGCTTCATTCAACGGTCCAGAACTAATTGGGTCACACCTATAAAAGTGTCCAAATGCCTTGCACCCCCCCCCCGGTCTCATCGTCCCAACACACCCCAGAAAATCCCTCGTCGCCTCTGCCCTAAATCGCCCGCCGGAAATCATCTCCGCTGGCGGCGTCGGTCCAATCGCTGTCATATTAACACCATAGATTCCCCTGCTCCTCCTCTTTCCAAGTCTCCAAATCCCCACCCTCAAATCCTAACCCAGCCTCTCAAATCTTGAATCAAAAGGAATGACCAAAACCCTAACGCTTCCAATCAACCCCAAATTGACACCACATAGCCACCACGACCCCCTCATGCCAAACCTCACTCAGTTTCCCTTGAACCTTGTCGGAGCTGCTCGAATCCTAAATCTGAGATCGACCCCTGAAGTTCAGAAATCATTTTTTTATCGAACCTGGTACATGCGTGGTCCTAAGGCATTGTTCTTCGAGTCTTGAAGTTCGGATTCAAACGATTGACCTTAGTTTTGTTAGGGCTTTTGTCCCCGATGGATTTTGAGTCTGAATCGGTAAGCTCCTTTCTTCTCTTTCTTTCTCTTCTTATTTTTTGTTGTCTTCTTCTCTTTCTCCTTCCCCTTTTCTTTAGCTTAGTCTAGTCCGGCTGAAACTCGATTAATCTTTCGAGTTTGAATTGGTCTTTTGTTCATTGTCCTTCTCTTCTTTGTGAAAGTTGTTCTCTGTTTCCTAAGTTGTGTTATTAGCCCCTTTAAAGGTCTAACTTCATATCTCGTTTAGTCACGTAGTTAAATTAGGGTTATTTTAATGGCTTGGATAATTTCTTTCTTATTTGCGTATAATAATCAGTTGACTAGTGTAGGTTTTAATTATCGAAATCTTTCAAGTGTTTGCCTTTTGTTTGTCGACTGATTTGATTTAGTTTGGGCTTTGAAGCCATTGCAGACCTCACCCCAAAGGGGTTGATTTGGGTCATTGGGTCAGAATTTAGCCCAAATTTTGGTTTAAATATCGGGCCAGTCTGACCAAGTTGGTTTCCTAGAGTAAATTAACAGGGCATTCGGGGGCAGTTTAGGAAATAGGGGAAGGGGAATTTTTTGTAACAAGAAGGGGAAGCTTCTAGGAAGCTGGGGTGGGGGCTATTTTGGTAATTGGTTAATCACGTTAAGGGTAATTCAGCAAAAAGGGAAAATCAGGTAAGGATTAGTTAGCAAAAAGCAAAATTAAAAAGGACTGAATGGCAAAAAATATTTCCTTGGGTCTGACCTATTTGCTTACCTAGAAAGTCATCTTTTCCTTGCCATTCAAGGAGATTTTGAGAGAGCTAAGAAACTCAGAAAAAAAGAACGGCTAAAATTTGAAGAAAAATCATTGTTCCATTGAATACATTTCTGATTTTTTTTGAATTCCAACTTGCTTAAGGAAATATTTGGTTCAGTGGGTGTATGAGATGGCTTGAACTTGTTCTTCTCTTAAAGTCTGGGGTTGAGTTCTGGGTCAAGGTTACTGTTTCACTGATTATTCTTGAGTTGATTCCACTGTTCAACTGTTGAATCTGGGACTCTGTTCTGTTACTGCTGCCTACCGATCCTTACTCCTTCTTGCTTTCCCCTTATTCCCACGTACATGATCTCTGAATTCTACCTCATGTAAGGCCTGACTTGAAGAGTGAAATGGAAAGCAAAGTTTAGAGCATATCATCAGTTATTTTGTGACTCAGTTGTATTGTTTTGTTATGTTTTTTTTCAGTAACTTGATGTGTACATCATCTAGTTGAGCTTCTGTTTTGGATAATGAACTTTTAATATTGTAGCTAACTTGAGACTATTATGAAAACTTGGGGAACAATTTGTTGTGTTGAATCAGTAGTTGGAACCTATATGCTAAATCCTATAATGTGGACTGCATTGGAATCTTGTCCACTATAATAAGTTCGTTTAAGTTGATACAACATATTAGTTGTGTTTGGATGGTGCTGTGTTCATGTAATCGTAGTTAAATGTGTTCTTAACTTTAGCGAGTATGAAGTCATGCTTAAAAAGGGAAAAATGGTCCAGAATACTCTAAATATTGAACTATGCGTTGATTTGATCCTGGTTTGTTTATGAGTATGTTTAAGTTGAATTTGTGGCTTAAAATTCAGAATGTTTAGCTGATTGCTATGTGCTTGAACAGTTGAAATGCAGAAGCAAAAATGTTAATCTAATTTCACGTTTCATGTAGTCTTTGATGACTGGCATTTAATGGGTTACATACAATTGCTGGTTTCAAAAGGTGGGCCTAAGGCTGGCCCATTTAATGAGAGTTCAATCTCAGACTTGAAGGAACGATACTATGCCTTTGGGCGTTCATTCTCTCACTATAATTGGGCTCGTTTTGGGCCCAAGTATGAAGGCATTCGTGAAAATTCGTTTGTTTAAATAATTGAACCTTTTCTTTAACGTAAGTCCTTTAGCTAGTTCGCATAAAATCCCAATTCCATTAGTGCTTAATTAATTGGATTCCGTCAAATAGATTTGAGGGACCATATGGATAAGTTTTAATTTATGGCCCAAACAATTAAGTTTAGAAATACCTTTAATAGAAATCGAGGCGCGCCATTTAGCGAATTTTCATGGCCCTCGCAAATTCAAAACGCGTAGTTGCTTTAGGCGCGTCATTTAATAATATTACCTTCCTAAATTCGGGTGTGCATTTCATGTGACCCAAATCAAATCTTTAACCGTTGAATAAAATACTTTTAGGATTGCGGGTGCATTTCATGTGGCGCGATCCAAAGACGTGTTTTAAACGACGTTTAATCTTCTTTAAAATTGAATAAGAGTAGTTAAAGTTAACATTGCACATAGTATTAAACATGTTTAAAATCAGATAATAGGCCAATTATAATAGTTGAGCGACCGTGCTAGAACCACGGAACTTGGGAATGCCTAACACCTTCTCCCGGGTTAATAGAATTCCTTACCCGAATTTCTATGTTCGTAGACTGTTAAACAGAGTCAATCTTTTCCTCGATTCGAGATTTGAACCGGTGACTTGGGACACCATAATATTATCCCAAGTGGCGACTCTGAATCTTTAAATAATCAAATCCCGTTTCGACTGTCCTTTAATTGGAAAAACTCCCATATATTTATACCCTTTACGGGGTGTAGTAAAAAGGAGGTGTAACACTAGCCCCCAAATCACATAGAGCTTTAGCAAAATCTACACTCCTAATGGTTCAAGGAATGGTGAAATCATCGGGGTCTTCAAGCTTTGGGACCATTGAGTGCACTATTGCACTAACTTGGTGAGTCATCTTTATAGTTTCACAATCCATAGACCATTTCTTTGTTACCAAGTCCTTCATAAATTTAGCATAGCCCGACATTTGTTCAAGAGCATCTACCAAAGGCACATTGATGGATAAGCTCTTCATCATGTCAATGAACTTGTTAATATGATTCTCATTTTTCTGCTTCGTGAGCCTTTGAGGATAAGGTAGAGGTGGCCTTGGCAAAGGGACCTTGGCTTTAGGCACAACTGGCTCTGGCATGTCTATTATGTGTTCCCTAGACGGGTTCACATCATTTTGAGTTTCCACCTCGACATCTTGAATATCAATCCTCACTTCTTCGTTCACATTTTCATCAATCACATTTTCAACCACCAAAGGAACTTCATCTTCTTGCAACTCAACATCATCATCCACAATTTGCTTTTGTTTAGAGGCATGCACATCGATGCCTCTCCCATTTCTTGTTGTTACTGCCATAACATGATTGTTCCCACCCTTCGGGTTCACTACCATATCACTTGGTAGAGCACCCTTGGGGCGAGTATTTAAAGACTGTGAGATTTGGCCTAACTGCACCTCCAAGTTTCTGATAGAGATATTGTGGGAAGTCAACTAAGCATCCGAGTCCGCATTCTTCTTCATCATCTGTTCGAACATCATTTCAATTCTACCTATATCATTGTTAGAAGAACTAGGACCTTGAGATGGAAATGGGGGTGAATTGTTCGGTTGTTGGAACATTGGGGGCCTTTGAAAGCCTTGACCCCGGTTTCCTTGGTTTCTATTATTCCATCCACCTTGATTCTTATTACCACCCCAATTGTTGTTATTACCATTCCAATTTCCTTGGTTGTTTTTATTGTTGTTCTAATTGCCGCATTTGTTGTTTTGGTTGTTGTTCCCTAATTACAATTGCCTTATTGTTGATTTCCCCAGTTGCCTTGGGGTCTCTATTGTTGTTGGTTGGAAGAATTGCCACTTTGGCCTTGATAGTTATTCACATATTGCACCTCCTCATTTTGTTTATCATAACCATCATTTTGGAATCCACTACAATCATTGTCAAATTGCTCTGAATTCCCTTGGTTTTGTTGCCCTCTTTGTCTTCTTTTGTTGACAAGCATATTGACACCCTCCATAGCATTCACTTGGCGAGGATTTTGAACTTGTTGCAATTGTGCCTTCGCTAGTTGGTTCATTGTAGTTGTCAACTTAGCAATAGCCTGCTCATGATCATGTAACTCTTTATGCAGATGAGTAACCGTGGGGTCACCTTGGGGCATATTGGCTCTACTTTGCCAAGCAGAAGAAGTGTCAGCCATCTCGTCAAGAATGTCACAAGCCTCATCATAAGACAGCTTCATAAAGTTGCCCCCAGCAAGTTGGTTCACTATGCATTGGTTTGTTGTATTAATGCCGCGGTAGAAGGTTTGTTAGATCATCGCCTCAGTCATATCATTGTTGGGGCATTCCTTCACCATTGTTCTATAACGCTCCCAAATCTCATACAAAGGTTCCATGGGTTCTTTCTTGAATGCCAAGGTCTCATCTCTCAATGCAGCCATATGCCCCGGTGAGAAAAATTTCGCAATGAACTTATCCACCAACTCATCCCAAGTAGTGATGGAATGGTTGAGAAGTTTCTCAAGCCAATCAAGTGCTTTCCCTCTAAGTGAAAATGGGAAGAGTCTCAACCAGAGAGCATCCTCGAAAATGTTAGTTTGCTCACTCCTTCAACATGTATCCACGAACCCCTTGAGATGTTTGTAAGAATTTTGATTTGCAGCGCCCGTGAAATACCCACGCTGCTCTAGCAAAGTCAGCATCACATTGGTTATTTAAAAATTGCCCGCCCGGATTCAGGGTGGGACAATAGTACTTGCATAGCCTTGGTTCGGAAGCACTCTAGGAGCCATTGTTGGAGGTGTCGGAGGAGGGTCTGGAATATTGTCATTTGCATTAGCATTGGCCTGGCGGCCTCTACGATGTCCTTGAGGTACAGGAGGCACCTCATCATCTCCAACATCATCTACCTCCTCCCCACAATCACATTTCCAAGAGGGTCATTGACGTTATTTGCTGACATTTGGTACCTGAAGTTGTGACACACACAAATTAGTAACAAAGAAGGAAAGAAGAACAATACACAAAACTATTTAGATAGATAGCCAAAAACTGTTAGCTCCCCGGCAATGGTACCAAAAAGTGAGCGAGGCCAGCCCTGCACTACTATTGAGTAGCGACAGAGGGTAGAAGCAGTTTTACCCGATTAAGGTTGGGATCGATTTACACAGAGAGCTAGATAGTGGAGTCGGTTGTCTATCTAAAGCGGAGTTGTGTACGTGTTCCAAATTGCACTTCTAAATATTTTGGGTTTTGATTTACTTATAATTTTATGAATCTACAATGCTCAATTAAACTAAAGTAAGCTAAACGTAAACTATTGCGAATTGTTCAAATGGTTAAAAGGCAGTAGGGTAGTGACTTTCGCCTAGGTGATCAATTGACGGATACTTGAGTCTAAGGCATGATTAACACATTTGGGGAGTATGATATAACCGTTGCATGATTCTACCCACTCTACACCTCTCGGTGGTTTGAGTGATTTTGCCCGAATTGACTTTCTCAAGACCAATTGGGTATGCACATTTGCACAAGCAATCAAGGTTCAAGTCGGGTATTACTATCTCTAGATTTAACCCTTTAATTGGGGATATCAATCTCTTGAGTACGCCCAAATTCCTTATTAGACTAATTTCAGAGACTTAGTCTCTCTTTCTCAAGAAGAGACAAAGTCATCTAAACACAAACTAGTGTTTGCAACCACTAATTTAGCAATTAAACATGAAATTATTCCAAATATTAAACACCCATAGACAATCAAGCATCAAAACACAAGACCCATCAATTACCACACTATAGTTGAGCCACAACCCTAGCTTATGGGTTTAGTTACTCATAATTGAAGAAGCAAATAAAGAAATAGATGAAGAAAAACTCATATTAATTAATTGCTAAGATAAACTAGAAGATTCAATGTTTAAATAAAGCTAAAATTGCCCAAAATAGCTAAAAGGAACGGAAGTCACGAGCGCAGCTCAGTACAAAAACTATCTGATAACCTAAAAATGGGAAAAGAATCTATTTATACTAAGCTGAAAAATCTGGACAAAAATACCCCCGCGAGGCTAGTGCGGACCGCACAGAATGGAGTGCGGCCGCGGTGGCTTCTATTGCGGTTCGCATTAAATGGAGCACGGACCGCATTGGGCTTCAAACTCCAAACTGGCACTTCTCTGGTTCTTGGCTCTACGAACCACACTAAATCGAGCGTAGCCGCAGTGACTGCAATGCGGATCGCAGTAAATCCCATGCGGCCGCATTGCCTGTTTTGCCTGAGTTGCATACTCTCTGAACCTCACTTGTTCGGACTACACAGAATCGTGTGCGGTTGCACTGGCCCTATTTTGCCTGAGCTTTGTCTTGTCTTGATACTTGTGCAAGTTTCACTCTTTTTTGAGCTGATCTTTAACATCTTCTCACCTTGTTGATCAAACCTGCAATCAAGCACAACTTGTGAGGGTTTGGGACTATTTTGTACACATTTCTAATCAAAACTTAAGCAATAAAGAGTATAAAATGTATCAAAATCCCTAGATATCAACTATACTATTGTGATTTTTGCCTTATTTTACCTAGTTTCGTACTACTATATATACCTACTCTCTCATTAATAGAGACACGAACACATTTTTATTCAAAAAAGCTCTTTCACACTCAAAACCTTTCTGCTATCTCTTGGTTACTTGCTATTATTCTGAGTTAGTCGGCTGTAAGCCAAGGCTAACTATTGTGTTTTCCTACTCCTCACTTTGTGTTTACCATCTCTCTACAGGTATGTTCTGATTTTAATTCAAGACCCCAAAAAAATATGTTTCTCTTATTACTTCAATTTGTCATGTTTCTAATATGCTTCTATCTATGGTTTTGTTGTTCAACCTGCAATTAACATGTCTACTTCACTGTCTTCTTTACTGCATGCTATATACCCTTAGGATTAGCCTGCTCATCAATCCCTTTCTAATATGCCCCAATGTGACTATGTTTCTCTGATTCCTAGCATGCACCTTCCTGTGTGAAGTAATTGGCTATCCTAGGCCTGTTTGACTATGTGCTAACTCTAAAGTTCATGCTGTATTTTTAAAGCCCTTGACTCCATTCAAGGCTCTTCTGATGCTAAACCTATGTGCATAGGTGCTTATTATGTGCTCTATGCTTACCCCCAAATCCCCATTACCCCTGAGTGGATGTGTGTACCTGTTTGACTCCATGTTTTGAAGTGCTGATGAAACTTTTCTGGTTCTGCATTGATTGTTAGTCACCTAACCCTTTTCAAGTTGTCTTATTTAATAACTCCCTATGGTTTTTTACAAAACTATTACAAGCAAATCTCTTTTAACACTGTTTTCCTACTGAAACCTTTTTCAAACTATGTCAAGTACTCTCACTCTACTCCTAAGTCACTAGGATCTGCCCCCTCTAGTGTGTGTACTACCTTGGGATCCTCTTGAGAACCCTCTGAACTTTGGCACCTGAGGCTGACCCTTCCACACTAAATTACTCAATTTGGTTGCAAATTCTAGGTGTGAGCACTGCCCGAGATCCTTGAGATCCTCAGGGAACTATAACGCACCTAGACAATGATATTGTCTAAGAAATTGGCATCTGAGGCTATTGGAGGTTTTGGGAAATCACTTGGGCCTGCTCAGGCTCCCTATAGTGTAACTTCTTCTTTTTATTTTTATCTATTTATGAAATTCATTCATCTAGTTTGTAATAATTTGTAAACAAATATTGGGGTGACTAGTGAAAAGGGGTAGGTAGCTACATATTTATGGGTTAACATGGGTAGAAACCATGCCTATAGGGTTTTATATTTGTTCCGTTTGCCTTACCATGTTAGAAATCATGCCTATAGGTCTCAAGTGTTCCAATAATAGAAATCATGTTTATAGGTCTTAAATCAACTTCACCAGCAGATACCATGCCTATAGAATATGATTCAATTCAACTTCTGTTATAACGGGTATTTACATATGTTTTCATTTGTTATCATGCCTACAAGTTTCTAATATCAGCTCTTAATAATTAGATATCATGCCTATAGGGAACAATATCAGAAATTCTACCTATAGATCTAAAATCAGTTTGGTTTAAATAAGTCAATCCAGTTCATGATTAGTTTACTTCAAAACTGGTCTTAATCAGTGGTTTGTTTTCTCTAAAATGAATGCTTTCAAAAACTGCCCTAATCTATCGCTAGACAGCATGCCTATAGGAACTCAAGAGTCTGTTTGAAAATCTGTCCACCTTTTTACTATATCAAACGTAGTATCATGCTCTTAGGATGCCATTATTTAGCGTTTAGGCAAGCCTATAGGGCAAGTTTAAATTCTGCAACTCTGAAATTGTTTCTGCTACTTAATGTTGTTCTGATTTAACAGGCTTAAAAAATCAGTAGGTAAACTGATAAGGCCATTACTTCTGAGTTTATAAAATAAATTGCATATCTTCTCTGTCTTGATATTCACTTAGACATCATGTCTTAGGATACTGTTTAACAATGCGGCCCTTATTTGTGATTGAGTCGTGATGCTTATGTGCGTTGTTTGTAGAGGTAAACTTGAGCCTATAATTGCTTTTTTTCTACCTTATGTGCTAAGGTCCTATTTGTTCTTGCCTGTCACCTTAGTATTTTTTCCTTTAAACCATAGGGTTCTGTCTAGAACTGCCTATAGGTAGAGGTCCTAAATTTCTTCCAGGACCATTAAGAAGGGACGGGTAAAAGCTCGCAATAGAGATTGCTGACCAACACTCGCTTTAATAACTACTAAGGGGGTGGGAATGGGTAGATATGGGATATGATGACAACGCACTAATGTCACGTGTAGCCCCTTATTGAGGAGTATTTACCGGATATTGTATGGTGTTATCCTGTAGGCTAACCAATCTAGGACCCCTCCTTTCCCAAATCCCTTTTGTTTTAAATTTTTTTTTTGTATACAACTTGCTCAAAAATCTTTGTCTTATTATTCGAGTTATACAATGAACAACGTGCTTCCTTTGCAATTATTTGCTTCAACTACTTATCTGTTTAAGGGACTAATTCGTAAGTATAAGTTTGGTCGGGACCCACAGTTGTGGACTAAGAGGGGTGCCTAATACCTTCCCTTTAAGGTTATTTCGAGCCCTTACTTTAAATCTCTGGTAATGCAAACCAATCCAAGAGTTAATCGCTCTAGGTGCTAACGCACCGTAATCAGTTAGGTGGCAACTCTTCAAATACGCAATTCCCAAAAGGAAAATGAGTTATTACCCCCATGAATGTCGAAACCCCGGACTCTCTCCACGGAGGAAAAAAGGGGGGCGCGACAGCATAGCGACTCTGATGGGCATACCTTTAGGCTCTTACCATAAAAAACTTGTCATTCTTTATTAGTCCAATCATGCTTTATCCCATACCCTTCTCCCTTATTTGAATTTAACAGCCCATTTTCTTTTAAGCATTTATGATTCTTTATCCCTGAAACTGACTTGTCCCTTTATTTCTTTTTCCTGTAAATTGTCTTTCAATTATTTAAATACTATATTTATTTTTCCTACATGCAAATAATTGACTACATGTTACTAACTGCTGCATAAATCATGCTCCACATCATCTTCCACTCGTACGTATCAAATCCTATATCAATGCTTTAATGAGTGGTTGCGCTCTTCCTATTTACTACCCTTAAATTCGAAAAGGCTTATTTGCGGTAAAACCAGACGATTAGCAACGTAGTCGATGGTTCCGTGCCTTCCCCCTCGAGTTGTCCGCTTGAGAGTACCGGTCAAAAACCCTATAGAAACCTTACTCTGGTTAAAATTGTGCATGCATCATGGTCAAACCTAGTCGGATCAGTTATGTTGTCCACATAATGATCCTTAAATATAAGCCTTACCCAAAGTCCATCGGGTTTTCCATAATTCCAACGGACACAACCACATTCTGTGCATTAATTTGGAGAACTAAATGCCGATATGTTGATCATAAATGTATAAATAGTCGAGTCCGGTGGGGGTAAGGTCTAACCCTTTTTTTTGCAGAAAATGAGGCACGAGGTCCCCAGATTTGGTGTGGTTAGCAACATCTCACCACTGCTGCTAGATTGGTGGGAGGACCTTTCCTCAAGTGACAAGAAACATGTGAGAAAGTACCTGGCTAACCTGCCTTCCTTGCTAGATATCGAGCCAAACAACAAATTGATCAAGGCTTCCACTTTATTCTGGGATAGTGAAAGGGTTGTGTTTCGTTTTGGCAACATAGAAATGACACCACTCCTAGAATAAATTGGAGGGCTTGCAGGGTTGACTTGGGATAGTCCCGGGTTATTGGTACCAGAAAATCGTACTGGTGGGGGATTTTTAAAGATGATGGGGCTGAAGAAGAATGTCGACCTAGTGTGCTTGAAGGAATTATACATACCTTTCGAATACCTGTATGAGAGGTATGGCCATAGCAAGTCTTTCCGTACCTACCATGATGAGATCTCTCTCACTTCTCTGGGTCACATTCACTGCAGAGTGTTTGTATTTATAGTATGTTTCTTGGGCGTGATAGTGTTCCCAATGAAAAAGGGAAGAATCCACACTAGGTTGGCCATGGTCGCCAAGACTTTGACGGAAAGGATTAATGAACAAACATATACCATAGTCCCCATGATCATAGCCAACATCTACAGGGCTCTAGAGCGCTGTCAAGGAGGGGTCAAGCATTTCGAGGGTTGTAACTTGTTGTTGTAGTTATGGTGGTTGGAGCATTTCCAAAAGGGTCGCTATCGCCAAGAATTTTCGCGAAGGGCTCGGACCGACCATATGGCCTTCCATCACCCCAAGCAGATGACTTACATTCCATACAGATTTGCTCAGCCGGAAAGCGCCAAAGAATGGGTAGAGTTCTTCGACAATCTTACCGAGAAATAGGTGCAATAGATGTTTTAATGGTTCCCAACAGACGAATTTATTATCAAATCCGGGGATGCTCTGTACTTGGTGTTGATCTGGTTGATAGAGATACACACATATATCCCTATGCGAGTTATGAGGCAAATAGGCAGAAAACAGGTTGTACCTAGGGTCATCAAGATAAGTCATTTCAGGGTGGACTTTCAAGACGATGACGTCCCTTACAAGTGCCAATCTCAGCACATGTGGCACTGCAAAATCATTGTGGAGAAGAACATCTTTGAGCCAGACAGGTATCATGCAGGGTGCGAGACTCTCTACCCTGCATGGTTGGAGGACAATCTGAAAGGAATGGTGACACCAGGGGTCGGTCGAGGGAACAGAATCATAGATGAAGAAGCTGAAGCTCAAGTCAAATACAACAGGCTGTGCAAAAGGGTCCACGACTCTGAGAATGAGCACCGGGAAATACATGAGAGTAATGCGAGGTTGATCGAAGAATGGAAGGAAATGGCAGTCACTTCCAACAGGAAACTGGAATATATGGAACGAGGAATAGTGGAGCTAGAAGGTAAAGTCATAAAGAGGATTGAAAATTGCTAGAACGCTGAAGGAGGACATCTGGCCAGAGCCTACTTGCTGCTGGGGATGCGCGAACTGGGGGATCTATATGATGGAGTCCGGAAGATCGAATCTAGGGAAGGTTCTTCTGGGACCAAATAGGCTAGATTTATTTGCTTTTCTCCTAAAAATGTATTAAGGCCGAGTGCCAGTAGTGACTTATTTTATTATTATCTTAGTGTCGTTTTGGGATTCGTCTATTTTTATATTATGAAATAAAGCATTTATTGGCATTAAAAGTTCTCCAAGTTTATTTGTCGCTAGGGCTACCCCGGGCACAACGAGGTTCCCAAAGTAGGATATGAATTTACTTTTCCGCAATTTGTGTTTAAATACTGCAAACGTTTCAGGATCCTCACTAACTTGTTACCTTTTTGTTTTTGCTTATTTTTTATATTTATTCACCTCCCCTTAGGTTGGTTCACTCATATTGGCCTCATCAGCGTATCACACCAGATCTAGAGGCCCTTTACCTCCTCATCCTCCATGCAACACAAAAGGCAGAGGAAAAGTAAAAATGAACGACTTAAGTGGAATCCGAAAGGAGAATATTGAGAACGCGGAGACTTCAGATGGTCGAAGTACACCGGCCCCAAATGATCTAGTCTTGAGACTGGAACAAAAGATACTAGAGCTACAAGGAGAACTTGAGCAGGTTTGCAACTTGGCAAAGTTGTCACTCACCCGAAATGTCCTCGATATCCACCAACAAAATACAAAGAACTCAACACCTCCTCAGAACATACAAAACCAATAGCCACAAAATCCTATCACACCAAATCAATATACAACTTCACTCCTAAATATCAATCCAGTGTCAATACCAACTCCACCGCCACATCATCATTAACAAATTCAGTACCCACCAACCACCACTTACCACACTCCCTAAAACACACCACAACTCATTCTCGATCCCCAAAACTCCACCAATGACCATCATTACACCCAAGTCCCTGGCACCCAACAAAGCAACCTTATATATGTGGAAATCGTACCTCACTCTACCTCACCCAAGTCCTCAAAATCTTAAAATTTTAGTTAATTCCATAAATTAATTATTAATTATAATTATGATTTATCCGACATGAAAAGCATTTATGAAGGGTGAGAAGATCATCAGTATTTCGTATTAGGTTTTGTGCTTTTATAATATAGTAGATATGTATATAGATATTGATAGATAAATATATTATACTCATATATCAAAAAATATTAGAGCAAATGTAGATCCTCAAATCACATTTCATTAAAATTATGGTAAAACTTAATTAGTTGAACTTAAAGTTTTAAATATTAGATGAATTTTAAATTTTAATATAGCTGATTTATATTAATTTATTTATTGAAGGAATAATTTATTCTTTTAAAGAGTATTGGCCAAGTTCAATTCTGTGCAATAATTAACTTTATATAAGTTACTCCATAATTGTTTTAGGTTGTTAGGTACCTTAAATACTTTTATTACTTGTTAAGTTTTATTTTAGAACTTGAAGGGTTGTTTTATGCTTTCAAAATATTCAAAATCAATATATAGTAAATATTCATTTTAATCATTTAAATAGATATTAATTTTTTAACAACAATTATTATTTTTCACTAATTTATTAGTACTATATACATTTATATTGATTGGCAATGCGCACATGAAATACACGTAATAAAATTGCTGAATTGTTTAGACTTTTAAGCTATATTTATGTTAGCTTGTGGCATCAAACATATAGTCATATTTGTAAAGAAAATAAGTATACGTAACAGTGAGAGGGTTAATTGTTTAGGAAGAAACGTATTCATAATGACAGGCTAATAATTATTTGACCCAAATCCAAATAAGAGATATACTTATATAATTCAAATTGGAATTTTTACATTCCTATACCATATAGGAAACCTTATTACCCTCAATGTTTAAGGTTTGATATAATTACATTTAGTATACCAAATTACCAATTCTATACCATAGTGTATTTTAAAAGTACAATTAATGCAACGTATATCCCTCCTTAATTCAAGGTACCGTATATCCCACCCCTCCCACGTTTCTCTCTCCCAAACCCTCACCCTCACCCACGTTTATATACTGTTATTAAACATAAAAACCTATGATTATGGAAACATAGATTTGCAGCATTAGGTTTATGTAGTCATCAGTTCAGCTCCAAGTCCAACACTTCGTTTTTCCCAGGTCGTTAAAGTCATCTTCGCAAACACCAGCGTGATTACCATCCTGGACTAGAAATCTTTAGATCTAATAGTCTAATACTATCACAAACATAAAAATCCAGAAATAACAAAACAATCTCCATTAGACAATAGATTCTACATGTATAAGTGGGAAAGAGGGAAAGAAAATGCATTTACGGAATAATTGTAAATATTTGGGACTGTCTAAAAAACCTCAAAGAACCATTTACAAATTAGGATTATACTTTATATATATCATGATATTAAAGTATGAGATCATATAGGAAAAGATTCAATCAAATATGAAGTCTTCCAAGTTTGACTACTCCTCAACCGCCAACAATCACATTCAATTGTAGCTTAATTGGTATTTTCGACATAATTGTATTTTTTGCAGAAGATTTTATAGAAGTTTTAATCGTTTTGGATTTATGAAAACAGAAAATAATGTATCTACAATCAGAATACAAATAATCTACAATCCATCCACAAACTGGGTATATTGAATTTTAATATCCCAATTTTCATTCAATTGTAGTTTAATTGGGATTTTCGACATAATTGCATTTTTTGCAGAAGATTTGTAGAAGTTTTAGTCGTTTTTGATTTGTGAAAACAGAAAACAAAGCATCTACAATTAGAATACAAATAATCTACAATTTATCTACAAACTGGGTACATTAAATTTTTTTATCCCGATTACCATTAAATTGTAGCATAATTGAGATTTTTGACATAATTGCATTTTTTCATAAGATTTGTAGAAGTTTTAGCTTTTTTTATTTGTGAAAACAGAAAATAAAGCATCTACAATCAGAATACAAATAATCTATAATTTATCTACAATTTCTGCAATATGTCTTCTTCATCTTCTTCTTCTTCTTCTTCTTCTTCTTCTTCTTCTTCTTCTTCGAGTTTCAATCTGAAATTCAGTCAAAACCAAGTCTAATCTTCACCAAAACCCCTCAAAATTGAAATATAAACTCCAAACCATATTCCCGATTATTTTCAACAACACCCAATCCAAACAAATAATGATTTTTAAAAACCCAAATTTGAATTCAAAGATTTCAAGCTTTTTAATAGCTGTCAATGGTGAAATTGTTGTTCTCTTTTCATTTGCTTTACAACAATGACCCAGTATAATCCCACAAGTGGGGTCTGGGGAGAGTAATATGTACGCAAACCTTACCTCTACCCGAAGGGTAGAGAGGCTGTTTCCAGGAGACCTTCAGCTCAAAAAAAAAGCAATAGGAGACAACAGGATATAATATATTAGTACCATAAAAATGCATAATAAAATAACAGCAATATAAGAGATATGAAATACAGAATACGAAATACGAAATAGATGGCTGGTATAGTAAAACTAGCAGGTAAAGCCCTGCATCAATAGACGACCAATGACATTCTTAGTCTAACTCCTAACTGGCTAGTCTCACTCTATTGTGCTGTAGAAATATTCACAACTTTCCCCTAACCTACAACCTTAATGCTCGACCTCCATAATTCCCTGTCAAGGGCCATGTCCTCAGTAATCCTAAGTCGCGCCATGTCCTGTCTGATCACCTCTCCCCAATACTTCTTAGGTCGCCCTCTACCTCTCCGCGTGCCCACTACAGCCAGTCGCTCACACCTCCTCACCGGTGCATCAGTGCTCCTCCTCTGAATGTGCCCGAACCATCTGAGTCTTACTTCCCGCATCTTGTCCTCCATGGGGGCCACGCCCACCTTCTCTCGAATATCTTCATTCCTAATCTTATCCATCCTTGTATGCCCGCACATCCACCTCAACATCCTCATCTCTGCTACTTTCATCTTCTGGATGTGTGAGTTCTTTACCGGCCAACATTCAGTTCCATATAACATGGCAGGCCTAACCACTGCTCTATAAAACTTACCTTTTAGTAACGGTGGCACTTTCTTATCACACAAGACTCCCGAGGCTAACCTCCACTTCATCCACCCAACCCCTATACGGTGTGTGACATTCTCGTCAATCTCCCCGATCCCCTGAATAACCGATCCATGGTACTTGAAACTACCCCTCTTGGGAATGACTTGAGAGTCAAGCCTCACTTCAACTCCCGCTTCCGTCGGCTCAACCCCAAATTTGCACTTGAGGTATTCCGTCTTCGTCCTGCTCAACTTGAAACCTTTAGACTCAAGAGCATGTCTCCAAATCTCTAGCCTCTCGTTGACGCCGCCTCGTGTCTCGTCCTCTCTTTTCATTTGATTTGTATTACTGAAATTTGCAATTGAGATGTAGAGAGAATGTCGACGAACTGAGCTTATGAAGAACTGATTTCTACAATTTGATTCGAATTTGTTGACGATTTTATCTTTTTTTGATTTGTGGCTTAAGAAAAAATATCGAAGAACAGAGTATTTGCAGAAAAGAGTCTATATAATTTGATTTTAAATTGAAGATATAGGATTTACGTTTCAAATTTGATCTGAAGGTCGCTAAATCAATTAGAATATTTTGTTCCTGATTTGTAGCACGCCTAATTAGTAAGATTCAGCTACTAATAATTAGTATTTAATGAATGGCATAATAATTGTAGAAAAACTGTGAACATAGCGGGTAAATTAGAAACTATGCACATATTTGGTAATAAAGTTTCATATATGGTATAGGAAGAAAAAAATTTCATTCAAATTTTACTTCTAAATATTAGGACCTTTTATAAAGCCCAAATAAAGAAAGACTTGGGACCCATTTGGCAAAAAAGATTCATTTTTTTCACTTTTTCATGAACTAGTGCCATGAAAATTCCAAATTTTCACTTGAAGTTAAATTTCGGAATCTTTTTGGAATTTGGAAAATTCCAAAAAGTTGTATTTCATTTCACTTGAAAGCACTCACAAAAATCTAAAAACAGTTCCAAATTATATTCACGTCCAAACACAACTTTAATTTTTAAATATCATTTTTCACTTGGAAAAGAATTTTATTTTTTAGAAATTTCACAATTCTAATTTCCAAACGCCCACTTAATATTCAAATTTTATTTAGTTTCAAGCTCCTAAATATTAGAAAAATAGGTAAATGATGATTTTTTTAATTGTGTGTGTTTCTCATGTCATTGAGTTAATAGTTTTTAGAAAATAACATAAATAGTATTAAACGATGTGTTTGAACTATAAGAAAGTGTAACATTCTAAAAATATATTTTGTTGATTCTATTTAGCTAGCCCAATGAAGGATAAATCGTACCACATGGATATTTTCAAATTGTTATAAGAATATCTTGTTAAAATTATTGTTATTTTGTACTCTAATATTGAAAATGAATAAAAACGAAAAAAATAAATACATTTATCATGACATCGTCTCAAATACTACAAATTAAAAACAGAGTATATATCGAAGAACAGAGTATTTGCAGAAAAGAGTCTATATAATTTGATTTTAAATTGAAGATATAGGATTTACGTTTCAAATTTGATCTGAAGGTCGCTAAATCAATTAGAATATTTTGTTCCTGATTTGTAGCACGCCTAATTAGTAAGATTCAGCTACTAATAATTAGTATTTAATGAATGGCATAATAATTGTAGAAAAACTGTGAACATAGCGGGTAAATTAGAAACTATGCACATATTTGGTAATAAAGTTTCATATATGGTATAGGAAGAAAAAAATTTCATTCAAATTTTACTTCTAAATATTAGGACCTTTTATAAAGCCCAAATAAAGAAAGACTTGGGACCCATTTGGCAAAAAAGATTCATTTTTTTCACTTTTTCATGAACTAGTGCCATGAAAATTCCAAATTTTCACTTGAAGTTAAATTTCGGAATCTTTTTGGAATTTGGAAAATTCCAAAAAGTTGTATTTCATTTCACTTGAAAGCACTCACAAAAATCTAAAAACAGTTCCAAATTATATTCACGTCCAAACACAACTTTAATTTTTAAATATCATTTTTCACTTGGAAAAGAATTTTATTTTTTAGAAATTTCACAATTCTAATTTCCAAACGCCCACTTAATATTCAAATTTTATTTAGTTTCAAGCTCCTAAATATTAGAAAAATAGGTAAATGATGATTTTTTTAATTGTGTGTGTTTCTCATGTCATTGAGTTAATAGTTTTTAGAAAATAACATAAATAGTATTAAACGATGTGTTTGAACTATAAGAAAGTGTAACATTCTAAAAATATATTTTGTTGATTCTATTTAGCTAGCCCAATGAAGGATAAATCGTACCACATGGATATTTTCAAATTGTTATAAGAATATCTTGTTAAAATTATTGTTATTTTGTACTCTAATATTGAAAATGAATAAAAACGAAAAAAATAAATACATTTATCATGACATCGTCTCAAATACTACAAATTAAAAAAATTAAATCTTTTAATCTTTTAGAATAATTCACTATGCTACAAGATAAAGCATATAAAAATTCGATATATGAAGGCACAATTTTATGCTTTTGTTACCTTGCTATAGAATCGTAAAAATTAAGGAAATTAGTTTTAGAGTCCGTTTGGCTTAGCTGATTTAATTAGCTAATTTAATTAGCTGATAAGCATTAGGTGCTGAAAAGCACTTTTAAGTGCTGAAGTTGATTTAAAAAATAAGCAATTACGTGTTTGGATAAAAGTGCTGAAATTAATAATAAGCAGCTGAAGAATTGGGTATACGAAGAGTTTTGTTTAAAAAGAATTATTTTAGGGATAGAATATTAAATATTTTGGTCAAACCTAAAGTGTTTATAAGCTGAAATTTGATAAGCTGGGGGAGACCAACTTATGGCTTTTGGCTTATTTTTGGTTTATAAGCACTTAACTTATAAGTACTTTTAATTTTACCAAACGCGTAGATAAGTCAAAAAGTGCTTAAAAGCCAGTTTGACCAGCTTATAAGCTTAGCCAAACATCCTCTTATTCTTTTGTTATTCACTCGTAGCAGGATTTTTCCAATTATTATGTCTTACCTAGTTTAACAATAAAAGATTTAATGACCAAAATTTTAGTTGATTTTAAAGTCATAAAAATTAGGAAATTAATTTAAATTACAATTTTATCTAATGTGAAATATGATTTTAAAGGGTAAAAAAGGCGAACGACATTTCGCTAAGGGCCTTCATACTTTTAATATAGTATAGATAACGTGACGTTAGGGATTGTTTGGTTGTTGGCTAGAGTTATGCAGGTATTAGAATGTAGGGTTTAGTTATGCAGGATTTAATTATGTTGGAATTAATTATGTAGGGTTAATTTAGATAGGCATGAGTAAGTTATGTGCGGATTAATTATACAGGGACTGATTATATAGGGATTAGTTATGTGAAGAATAATTATGCGGTAGTTATATAAGGATTAATAATATAAAAATATAATGTGAGTTATTTATTATTAGTCTAGTTCATTCTATTAAAATTGTTAGTATATTTTAAATATATTTTCTTAAACAAAAAAAAATACAAGTTTGAATAGAGGGTATTCTTGTCATTTTGAGTTTTAATACAAGTATTATTAATACATATATAAGTTATTTCATCTTCGCCATGCATAAATAATACATAGATTTCCTTATAACTTATATATCTATTAGTTATGCAGAAAAAAAAAAACATAAACCAAACATTATATTAGCAATACTATGTTTTATGTGGAAAAAAAAAAAGAAAAAATCAATCAAACATTGTACAACTTATGCTAGATTCTTTGAGGAGATTATTTTTACACATTTTTTGTAACCAAACGGTGTATAAGGTTATCCTAGTTTTAATATGAATAACTCATCTCTAATCGTCTGCCAAACAACCCCTAAAAGTTTGTAAAAGATGATTACATGAAAGTGTTAGGGATATAATAGATATGAGGTCCAATCTCAAATTTGATGATTTGAACATATTTTTGTGAACGTTATTTGATATAAAAATATATTGTATTTGATATTCTTTTATCATAGTTATTATTAATTGCGTGATTAATTTGATAAGGTCCTTGATTAAATTTTGAGACTCGTCATCGTAATGGAGATCATGATAATGAGAGTTAAGTGCCTTATATTTTAATCTAAGTTTTTTCTTGATCATAGGATTATTAATTTGGACATTAGTAATCCGATTAGATCAATATTTGTGTGATTGTCTTTATGATATAAAGATTAGTTGATCTCATTAACTAAATCACATAGATAGATGATACATATGGAGATATGATCATTGAACCGACTCATTGGATAATTCCTAATGGTTAGAATTACCATAAACTGTCAATATGATATTCTCTTAAAGAAAATGATGTAAGGGTTTCCTTTATATAGCTATGAATAGTCATCGACTTCCGGGAAATAGTAGAAGAATGGGACCTATTATTAGACATATAACGCATTGCAGACGTATGATCATCCTGAGATCGTCATAGTAATTGACAAGTTATTTATTGTGCTTTGATACTAGACACCTATGGCCCTTGGGCGATAGTTGAAAGAATATTGGGTACGATTAAATACTTGTAGAATTAGTGATTGATCAAGATAGAATATGTCAACTCTTGGTAATGAGTTTAAGCTCCATGTTATCATGAATTATAAACGACCAAATTAAGACCTTGGCCAGGGCAATTGAATGAAAGAAGAAAAGAGTTTCTTAGCTCATTCGATGGTCGATTATATTTGACATGAGCACATAGTTGGTCGCCTATTAGGATTTGACAGTTGAACCATATCCTAAGGTGACTCAGAGCTATAAGGACGGAAGGAGTTACTATATTATTCTTCTACTGGATCTTGAGAGTAAATTGTATACTTCATGTTATTCGGTCGTTAAGGAGTGTTGTTAGACGCCACCTCTGAGCACCTAATTTTTTATAATATTTAATTTTTTATCACTTCTTCTATGTAAATATTTTAGGGGTTTTAACCTACAATTTTTAGCTTTGTTACAATTTTTATTATAGGGTAAAAAATACAAAATTTTAAAAGGTGAATTATTACTATTAATATTATTTTATTTTTATTTTTATTTTAAAATAATAAAAAAACTCTGAAAAAATATTAATTTTTTTTAATTATCAGGAGTGATTTAAAAAATAAGAAAAAGGGAAGTACTGAATAAAAAATAAAAGTAAAAGTAGGTGGAATTCTCTTTTATAAAGTAAAAGGAAGTAGAAAATTAAAAAATAAAAGTAAAGTTTTGTGAAAATTTTAAAAAAATAAAAAGTAAAAGAAAGTTGGAATTAAAAAATGAATATAAAGGTATCTGAAAATTAAAAAAAATTAAAGTAAAAGAAAGTAGCATTTTTAAAAGAAAAGCAAAAGAAAGTGGATTGTTTTTTTTAAGAAAAGTTAAATAAGTGGAATTTTCTTTTAAAAAGTAAAAATAAAAATGGGATTTTAAATAAGATAAAAGTAATTAAAGTTGGAATTTAAGAAATAAAAGTAAAGAAAGGTGACATTTTTTTTATAAAAAAAATAAAAGCAATTTGTAAGTGAGATTTCTTTTAATTAAAAAATAATAAAATATTTTTTTTAAAAAAAATCTGAAAAATCTCGAAAATTTTGCTATAAACAGAAGAGAAAATTTGAGAAGAGAGAAGAAAAAAAAAGAAGAGAGGGGGAGGAGAGAAATTTAGGTTGAAAACTTTCATTAAATTTTTCTTTCAACATTTCGGGCCTTGAATCTTGGGTTTGAAGAATAGTTAATAGAGATTTTGTTGTTGGTGTTGTATTGACTCTACAACTTTTAGATTTTATTCATTTGAATTCACTCTCTTGTAGGTATGTAATTCAAGCTCCTGAGTTAAAAAATGTCGGAGCATCTTTATTGAAGCAGAAGCAAATTGATTTGGTTTTTTTGATTAAGTTTCTTTCGTATTGGATCTGTTCGTATGAATGATGTTTCTTTGATTGAGTGAATTGAGATTTGCAAATGTTAACGTTATTTTAGTTTGTTCATGACTCTGTCTCGTTTTTGTTTTTTTTTTCTTTGTTTTGTTTTTATTTTTCTTGGCTCATGACTTGTAACCAACAGGTATTGTTTTGTTTACATTTAGATTTCAAGCCCATGTAGCACCATGTTCATATTTTGAAATTTAAAGAAGTATGTGAAGTTGAACAATTTGTCAACATTAAGATGTAAAAACAAAAGATTGCGTTAGTGGAAGGATCTTATCTTCAATTTATGTTATTGGCTGCATATTTTCTTAAATTAACCATGTGAAGATTCAACTTCCTCTGCTTTAAAATGGTACTATAGAAGTTATAGTTGTGATACTACAACTTTATCTTTAGCATAATGTTAAATAAATTAATTACTTTTAGTGTTCTTTGTTATAATCAAGTTAAAATGCATTTTTGTATGTCCATGTTGGTTTTATTCCTTCTGGTTCATCCGAATAGTTCTCAGCATGGCATGGTTTTTTTTTGTGCTCATATGGTCATTTAAGATTCATTATTTTGTTATAAAATTTTGTTAGTTTCTTTCTAGAATTTGAAAACGAAAGTCGGTCTTTTGAAGATAATATGGAGATGAACCCAAAGCTGGCACCTGTCTTTTGTTATTTTCACATAAATGCCAACTCCACCTTTCTGAATTGTGGTATGCTATAACAAAAGGCTCCAGTGATATACATGTAGCTAACTCATTTCTTTAGGCCTTTTGTACTTATCAATTTATACCACTCCATCCACAATAAAACCTCAAAACTCATGGCCCTCATTTAATTAATTTTAAATCCTTAGAATTCGAGGCATGCCATTTAGCGAATTTTTTATGGCCCTTGCAAAGTTGAAAAATGCGTAGTTGCTTTAGGCGTGTAATTTAAAATTACCTTCCTAAACTCGGATGTGCATTTCATGTGACCCAAATCCAAATCCCAACAACGTTAAATAAAATGTGTCGTGGATCGCGGGTGAATTTATGTGATGTGGTTCAAGACATATTTTAAAGGACGTTGCAATCTTCCTAAAAATGAATAAGAGCGGTTAATAAGTTAAAATTGAACCATAGGCTAAAACATGTATTAAAATAAGATAATAGGCCAATTATAACAGTTGAGCGACCGTGCTAGAACCGCGGAACCCGGGAATGCCTAACACCTTCTCCCGGGTTAACAGAATTCCTTACCGAGATTTCTGTGTTCGCGGACTGTAAAACAGAGTCAATTTTTTCCTTGATTCGGGATTTGAACCGGTGACCTAGGATACCATAAATTATCCCAGGTGGAGACTCTGAATTTTTAATAATAAATGAATCCCGTTTCTATTGTCACTTTAAGTTGGAAAAAACTTCCTTATACCCTTTCCAGGGTGTAGAAAAAAAGGAGGTGTGACAGCTCTAGCGACACTGCTGGGGAACGAACCCAGAACTTCTGGTTCAGGGTTCATAATTCGAGCTTAGATGAATTGTTATATTTGGCTTTATTTATTATCTGATTACATGTTTGGGCCTAATGTGCTAAATATTGCTTTTACCGCTTTGATACTATTTGAACTGTATATAAACTGTTACGAAACCCTTATTTTCTCATCTTCGGGGATGTGCTCGCTGGTCGAGACTCCCTATTCTGTTAGTGCCATACCTTGAAATAAGAAAGAGGCTCGGACAAGTTACTAAGCCGGATGGCCTTTTGGTTCCCGGTACGTAGCCCCCTCTTCGACTCGAGTTGTCCGCTCGGGTACACAGTCTAGAACACATACCCAGGTTTTGAACCTAGAATAACTCAGCCTCATAGTGGATCCCTAGTAGGAACGTTTGTTTGCATCATGTGCATTTGACTTTGGAGACTCAACACAGGGGTTGGGTCTGTCTAGGACAGGTGTACCCGAAATGAAAAGACCATCCCGATGCATCTTACTTGCTACTTGTGTATTCATTTGCTTCAGATTTGCATGTTGATCGGCTCATAGAGAAAAAGTTGAAAAGGAAAATGTGGGGACTGAGAGAGATAATTGTCTGTTTTTGAAAACCAATGTCCAAAACATACCGAAACTCTGCCAAAATTTTGAAAAAAAAAAAGAAAATTTTTGTGAAAAAAAAAGAGTTGGTGTTTGATTTGTCAGAATTGCCCGAACTAAGCCAGTTTGATTTTCGCTGGATGTGGGATACGTAGGCAACCCCCATCGGGTCCAACTTCCCTTTTGCAAAAATAGCCCAACAGAACAAAAAAATTATTTTATTTTAAATAAGCAGGATGATGCCATTTTTGTCTAAAATAGCCGAATGTCCCCAAAAGGACGTCGGAAGGTTGTTTTAGCAAGAACAGCCACCTTTGGTCTCTTTTTCGAATTTTTGGCCAGTTAGCAAGCACAACCTTAAAATATTCTCCCCAGAAGTGTTGAAAGGCCGTAGTTGCAAAGCCGGATTTCATTTTTAAAATGACAATTTCAAAAATTAACTTTTCTTGAGTCAAATGAGTCATGATTTTGCTTAATCACCCTAATAAATGTGCAGAATGAGCACGAGTCAAAATTTGCCAATAACAGTCATGAACAAGATTCCTTTGGAGCTGTGTATGTGGTGGGAAGATCTAGGTAAATCGGGGCAAGATAAGGTCAATCTATACTTGGGAGAACTCACCTTGTTGTTGAAGATCAGGCCTAGAGGAGACATCATAAAGGCATTGGTTACATTCTGGGACCCGGCCCACAATGTTTTTCATTTCTCAAATTTTGAACTCAGCCCAACTCTGGAAGAAATAACCAGATATATTGGGAGCGCTAAAGTTCCTCTGAGACACAAGTATCTGGTTTCTCCAAGAGTCGTCGTTGTGCACAGATTTCTAGATTCCTTAAAGATAAGCAGGGGGTCCATAAGCTAGATTTGGCCGCAGGATTTTCCATTCCGCAGTTTATATACCAAAGATACGGTCATATAGGAGGGTTTAACAATCCAGAAAATAAAATTTGCAGCAAAGGAAACCGCCTCAAATGGGAAGAACACAGGTGTTTTGCTTTTATGGTGGTCTTCTTGGGACTTCTGGTGTTTCTTAGGAAAGATGGAAATATCGACATACCAATAGCTGGGGTTGTCAGCACTTTGCTTACTCAGGCCAAAAGCACCCTTTCACCCATGATAGTAGCTGAAATCTTCCGCGTTCTCACAGCCTGCAAAGCCGGAGGAGACTTTTTTTAGGGGTGCAACTTGTTGCTGCAGATGTGGATGATTGAACATCTATGCCATCGTCCTCAATTCCTGATTTATGGGTCGATAGAGAAAACCTGCATAGAGGAATTTTATACGAGGGTTGATGGGATCAGCTTGCCAGAATGGGTTATAGAATGGGTATCACATCTCCGTTCCATCAGTGCAAGTCAAATAGAGTGGACGTTTGGGTGGCTTCCCGTAGATGAGATCATATACATGCCAGCTACCGGGCCTCATTTCCTTTTGATGGGTCTCAAGAGTATCCAGCCTTATGCCCAATACAGGGTTTTGAGACAATTAAGGAGATATAAAATGGTTCCCAGGGATGAAGACATTAGTCACCATATGGTCGAGATTGGTCCCGATGGTCAGTTTCATGAAGCAGTAGTCCGCCAAATTTGGAGCGAATGTCAGTACTTGACGGCGAACACTCGAGTGTGTGATCTGTCCAGAGTTGAAGTTGCACTAGGATATCTTGCCTGGTATAAAAGGGAAGTTGAGTTTGGAAGGCCGGCCAAACGACCTCATCTTCAAGAATTTGTCGGAGCATCACAAGAGCAATGGGATTGGCTAGCCAAAGAAAAATGAGTACAGAGCCACCATAGGCAGGCTAGAAAAGCAAGTCATGGACCTTCAGTTTGAGAATGGTTTCCAAGCCGCTGCGGATGAAGGCGAGAAGAAAAAGCTAACTCAGGAAAATAAAGCCCTCAAAGCCCAAATTCAGAAAATGAGAACAGCTGCTAGAAACCCGAAAAGAAGCCGAGCAGATGAAAGGCTCATAAGCAGTCTGAAAAAGAAAGCCCTTGAGTGTCAAGATGACCTGGAAAAGTCTGAGGCCAACCTAGCCAAAGTCCGGGCACAACGGGCAAAGGAGGCGGAAGAGCGGGCAAAGTTTGTGCAACAAATGAAAAGAAAGTATGAAGGGACAATCACCATCCTGAAGAGAAAAATGACTACCCTCGAGAATGAAGTAGCCAAGCAAGCCAAGGACTTCAAGGCTGATAGGGAACACTGTTATGATTTGATGGCTCAGATGGAGGAAGAAATGCAACAGTTGCAAAATCAACATCTCCACGACACTCAGGTGTTAGAATCCTGGAATCAACAGGTCGGGCGTCTGCTTTAGGAAAAGGGTAGAATCTGAGAGCGAGTCAGAGTCATCGTAGACTACATTGTTGTGAAATGCCAAGCATGTGAGGATATGCTCGCACCACTTTCTTCGCGGCAGTGATGACGTTTGTCCGACAGATAATGAGTGACTTGGAGAGGCTTCAAAGGGATCTTGCATATAGGCCCGTGGCGAGACCGAATGATGTACCGCGGGCCCTAGGAGTATTTGAGGCATTAATGTATTCGTGATTTTTTTATTTGAGTTTGTATTTTCTTTCTGTTAAAGTCTGTTAGTTTCTTTTGAGTATGTTAGTTTTTGAGTCGTTATAATCAAAATATTTGCTTTTTGAAAATCCCAAAAATATTTTATTACTTATTTTTACACTTATAACCTAGAACTACGCTCGGTCTGATTCATGTGGGGTCATGATACGTAGGCAATCTCCATAGGATTCGACTATAACAAAAAGAAAAGAGAAAGAAAATAAGAAACCGTGAGAAGGAAACAAAATAAGAAAGGGAAATAAGAGAATTAAAAAAACAAAGAGAAGTCAAACAAAGAAAGTCAAGAAAAAAAGAGAGAAAAAGGGAAGTTGCACATGGAAATAAGGAAAAGCCGGGATGACACAAGCAATCGAGCAAATACACGATAGAAATGATTAATTACTTAGGTGCATTGCATTCCACAAATATGCAGTTACCAATCTGTTAAGCTATAATCACTAACGAGTTTGTTGTTGATGCTGTAGAGCTAAGGCAGGTGGTTAGTTTGTTGAGCATTCTGGCAACCCATCCATACAATACCAGGTCCAAAGGCGAATTGATCATGTCTAACCAAGAACTTGATGCGAGTATGTGACAACCCAAGGGGTCATCACCGTAATTCTTCCTTGTTCCGTGCTCCCGAGACCTTGAAAACCTCGCTTTTAGTTGCCTCGATTGGCGAGCACAGTTCGGGCGCGTAGCTGGAAAGTTTTTATGTTAGAATATGTGAATTATGTGAAACATTTGATGAATTTTGGTATTAATATGCATAATGTTGACTTCGATCAACATATTGGGTAAACGGACCCAGACCTGTGATTCGACAGTCCCGGAGGGTCCGTAGAAAAATATGGGACTTGGGCGTGTGCCCGGAATCAAATTCTGAGGTCCCAAGCCCGAGAAATGAATTTTTGAAAGAAATTATTTTTCTGAAATTTGATATGAAAATTTGAAATGAAAAAAGGGTTAGAAAATATAGGTATTGGGCTCGTATTTTGGTTCCGACGCCCGGTACAAGTCTTAAATATGTGTTAAGCACTATCTGTAAAGTTTGGCTAAAAACGGACATCATATGACGTGTTTCGGACTAAAATGGTGAGTTTGAGTTATGAAAGTTGAAGAAACAAAATCATGTGTTTGAGGCTTGATCCTATGTATATGATGTTATTTTGGCGATTTGATCGCACAAATAAGTCCGTAAGATGTTTTTAAGGTTGTGTGCATGTTTGGTTTGGAGCCCCGAGGGCTCGGGTGAGTTTTGAATGGGGCCCGAGAGGTCTTGGACTTAAGAAAATGCAGGTTCAGGTGTTGCAGACACCAGCGCGGCCGCGGTCATTTCCGCGTGGTCCGCGCTGGAGCCGTGCGGCCGCGATGCATTTTTGTGCGGTCCGCGTGGCTGAGTCTGAGGGTTAGGGTTTCAGGTTAACCAGCGCGGCCACGCACCA
Source organism: Nicotiana sylvestris (assembly GCF_000393655.2). Classification (NCBI taxonomy): domain Eukaryota; kingdom Viridiplantae; phylum Streptophyta; class Magnoliopsida; order Solanales; family Solanaceae; genus Nicotiana; species Nicotiana sylvestris. The sequence continues at coordinate 51,267,817 of NC_091060.1, read as the reverse complement.
AAACAGTGCGGTCCGCGCTGGAAGGGTTCAGAGAAGCCCCATTTTTCTCCCACTTGGCGCGGCCGCAACACATTTTTGTGCGGTCCGCTCCACGTCCTCAGAAAGGTATACAAGTTCGGAAAATCTCAGTCATTTTTCACTTTTCAAAAACCCAAAACCTAAGAGGCGATTTTCCAAACAACTTTTTTTCTCCAAAACGATTGGTAAGTGATTTCTAACTTAATTTCTTTATTCCTTAACATCTTTTAACATAATTTCAACTTCAAATCAAAGATTTTCATGGGGAAAATTGGGTGTTTTGGGTAGAACCTAGGTTTTCTACAAATTGAGAAGTTGGACCTCAATTTGGGGTCCGATTTAAAAACAAATCATATATTGGGATTCATGGGGGAATGGGTAACCGGGTTTTGGTCCGAACCTCGAGTTTCGACCACGTGGGTCCGGGGGTATTTTTGACCTTTTTGGGAAAAACCTTGAAAAATCTATTTTCATGCATTGGGGATGATTCATTTAGTAATTATTAATGTGATTAAGTAACTTATGACTAGATTCGAGCGGATTGGTGGTGGAATCAAGAGGTAAAGCTATACTAGAAGCGTGAGTTGAGTTTGGAGCATTCGAGGTAAGTGTTTGTTCTAACTTTGGCTTGAGGGAATAGGATTAGGATGATATTTGCTACTTGCTAATGTGGAGTACGGTGTATAGGCATGGTGACGGTTATCTATGCACCGGAGTCTAGCATGACCGTGAGTCTTGATTGCTTTTAATTCGAATAATGTGACACAAGCTCCTTGTTTATTTGATGAGTTTCACATAATATGAACGGTTGAGGTAAAATTGCGATTGGTGTACTTTTGGAGCGTTAGCTCAAACATGAATGTGTTAGTTGAGGAAGAATGGATTTAAAAAGGAGAATGTGTTGTGAATACTCCCTTGCCGGGATGTGTAGACTGATATATATATTCTCCCTTGTTGGGATATTTTGGGTTGTTAGATGTACCCTTTCCGGGTTAAAGGTATTGAGTTGTTATTCTCCCCTGAAGGGGTCTACTATATGAAGTCAGATATTATGAACTATATTATGGGATCGTGTGGCACGCCGTCCACTTATATATGATATTATGGGATCGTGTGGCACGCCGTCCACTTATATATGATATTATGGGATCGTGTGGCACGCCGTCCACTTATATATGATATTATGGGATCGTGTGGCACGCCGTCCACTTATATATGATATTATGGGATCGTGTGGCACGCCGTCCACTTATATATGATATTATGGGATCGTGTGGCACGCCGTCCACTTATATATGATATTATGGGATCGTGTGGCACGCCGTCCACTTATATATGATATTATGGGATCGTGTGGCACGCCGTCCACTTATATATGATATTATGGGATCGTGTGGCACGCCGTCCACTTATATATGATATTATGGGATCGTGTGGCACGCCGTCCACTTATATATGATATTATGGGATCGTGTGGCATGTCGTCCACTTGTATATATATATATATATATATATATATATATATATATATATATATCAGGGAAATCGGAATTTCTTCTGTTTATTTCTGATATTTCATTTTTATCTGTTACTCCCCGATAGCATGTCCCCTCCCAGTTTTACTTTGTATTATCTTGTTATTGTTTGCTTGCACTTGTTGTATATATATCTGTACAGGTTAATTGTGGTAGGTACTGTCTAGCCTCATCACTACTTTGTCAGGGTTAGGCCAGGCACTTACCAGCACATGGGGTCGGTTGTGCTGATGCTACACTCTGTGCATTTTTGGTACACAGATCTGGGAGCAGCTTACGGATCGCAGCAGTAGGACTTCTGGGAGCTATCTTCAGCCCAGGGACTCTCGAGGTAGCCTAGCTGGCGTTCGCATGCCGAAGTCCCTTTCCATGTTTTTCGTTTGTTCATCTTGTATCAGACAAGCATGATGTATTTCCTTTCAGACATTGTTTGTAGTATTCTGTAGTAGTCCGTGAGCTAGTGACACCAGACCTTGGGTAGTGATGTGTATTAAACTTCCACACTTTTGGTTTTCAGTTGCTTTAGATTTAAAGTCTTATGCTTAAATTTTGTCTCGTTTATTATATTGTTTGAAAGAACTTGGTATCAGAGCACTAGGTTACTTAGGTCTCACAACTCACAGACAAGCTCAGTAGAGTCTGAGGGATCGGTACGGAGATGTCAGTATTTATCCCGCAGAAGCTACTGAGTTAGGAAAACTTCACCTTGTTCATTCTTGTCGTGCGATTCTGTTTCTCAAGTACTGATTGTCATTCCACTCTGTTCTTTCGCAGATGGTGAGGACACGTGCTTCCTCTTCTACCGCGCAATAGCCTGATCCCCCAGCAGCAGCCCCTATTAGGGGCAGAGGGCGAGGCCGAGGCCGGGGCAGAGCTCAGCCCCGAGCAGCATTTCCAGCGACGGAGCCTCAGGTCAATTTTGAGGAGGAGGTTCCGGCCCCAGCTATTCCAGTGGGCCCAGCTCAGGTCCCAGACGGTTTCATAGCCACTCCAGTGCTTCAGGATGCTTTGGTCCGACAGGTAGGCTTTATGGAAGGCATTTCTAGAGCGGGTTTGCTTCCCGTAGCTCCAGCCACATCTCAGGCTGGGGAGGAGTTCAGACTCCCGATACTCGTACTCCAGAGCCGGTAGTTCCTCAGGTTCAGGTTCCAGCAGTTCAGCCAGCCGTGGCAGTTCAGCCAGTCGTGGCAGTTCAGCCAGCTGTGGCAGCCCAGCCAGGTATTACGGCCCGGTCCAACGATGGTGCGGCTATGTCCGCAGACGCTTTGTGGAGGCTTGATCGTTTCACCAAGCTCTTCACAACCACATATAGTGGAACCCCCTCTGAGGATGCTCAAGATTTCATATTCAGCTGTCATGAGGTTCTACGGACTATGGGCATTGTAGAGACCAGTGGGGTCGACTTCGCCACTTTTCGCCTAGCAGGATCCGCCAAGACTTGGTGGAGGGATTTCTGTTTAGCCAGGCCAGCAGGGTCGCCATCATTGACCTGGGATCAGTCTTCAGAGTTATTTCTGGGGAAGTTTCTTCCAGTTACTCAGCGAGATGCTCTTCGCAGGTAGTTTAAGCGTCTCCAGCAGGGTCCTATGACGGTCACCCAGTATGAGACCCGGTTCATTGATCTTGCTCGTCATGCCATTGTGATACTCCCCACCGATAGAGAGAGGGTGCGGAGGTTTATTGATGGGTTGGCCCAGCCGATCCGTGTTCAGATGGCCATGAGTGCCGGTAGTGAGATTTCATTTCAGGAGGCGGCAGATGGTGCCTGCCAGATAGAGATGGCACTTGCTCAGGGAGGTGGTCGTGGGTCTGATAAGAGGCCCCGTCATTCGGGTAGATTCAGTGGCACCTCGTCTGGAGGTAAGGATTCTTATGGTAGAGGCCATCCTTCGAGGCCCTTTCAGTCAGCTCTCCAGGCTTCTCATGGTACACCAGGTGGTCGTGGTTCTCAGCCGCAGTATTCTGACCAGCAGCTCTTTAGTTCACCATCAGCACCTATCAGTGCACCACCACTTCGTTATTCTCAGCAACCGAGGGCTTGTTATACTTGCGGCGATGTGAGTCACATTGCCAGATATTGCCCTCGAGCTTCCAGTAGCTCGCAGCAGCAGGGTCCTCGCCCGCTGATCCAGGCACCAGTTGTCCCACAGCCTGCCCAGCCAGCTAGAGGCGGGGGTAGAGGACATAGAGGTAGAGGTAGAGCTCTTAGAGGTGGAGCTCAGACCGCTAAAGGTAGGGGTCAACCAGTAGTAGATCGTCCCAGGGATATGATTTAGGGAGGTGGGGCCCAGCCTCGTTGTTATGCTTTGCCAGCCAGGCCAGAGGCTGAGTCATCAGATGCTGTGATTACAGGTACTATTCTGGTCTGTGATAGGGATGCTTCTGTGCTATTTGATCCCGGATCTACGTATTCATATGTGTCGTCCTATTTTGCACCCTATTTGGTTATGCCTAGTGACTCGTTGAGTATTCCTGTTTATGTGTCAACACCGGTGGGTGATTCTATTGTGGTCGACCAAGTTCATCGTTCTTGTATCGTAGTGTTTGGGGGTCTTGAGACCCGTGTTGATTTGTTGCTTTTGGACATGGTCGACTTTGATGTTATATTGGGGATGGATTGGTTATCCCCGTACCATGCTATCTTGGATTGCCATGCCAAGACCGTGACCTTAGCCTTACCGGATTTACCCTGTTTAGAGTGGAGAGGGACTTCTGGCCATTGTACCCGTAGTGTTATCTCGTATGTGAAAGCTCGGCGTATGGTCGAGAAGGGATGTTTGGCCTACTTGGCGTATGTTCGCGATTCTAGCGCGGAGGCCCCTTCTACTGATTCTGTGCCTGTTTTTGTGGAGTTTCCTGAGGTTTTCCCTTCAGACTTGTCGGGTATGCCGCCCGACAGGGATATCTACTTTCGTATTGATTTGGCCTCGGGCACTCAGCCTATTTCTATTCTTCCATATCGTATGGCCCCGCCGGAGTTGAAAGAGTTAAAGGAACAGCTACAGGATTTGCTTGAGAAAGGTTTCATTAGACCCAGTGTTTCGCCTTGGGGTGCGCCGGTGTTGTTTGTTAAGAAAAAGGATGGTTCGATGAGAATGTGCATCGATTATCGGCAATTGAACAAGGTTACAATTAAGAATAAGTATCCACTGCCGAGGATCGACGATTTATTCGACCAGCTTCAGGGTGCGAGGGTATTTTCAAAGATAGATTTGAGATCGGGCTACCACTAGTTGAGGATTAGGGCGTCTGATGTCCCTAAGACAGCATTTCGCACTCGGTATGGGCACTATGAGTTTTTGGTCATGTCATTTGGATTGACTAATGCCCCAGCAGCGTTCACGAAGTTGATGAACCGAGTGTTCAGACCTTATTTGGACTTGTTCGTGATAGTCTTCATTGACGATACTCTTATATACTCCCGCAGTCAGGAGAAGCATGAGCAGCACCTCAGAGTGGTCCTTCAGACCCTAAAGGATAGTCAGTTGTATGCTAAGTTCTCAAAGTGCGAGTTTTGGTTGAGTTCGGTCGCATTCCTGGGTCATGTCGTATCAGCAGCAGGTATTCAGGTAGACCCGAAGAAGATAGAGGCAGTCAAGAACTGGCCTCGACCAGCTTCAGCTACGGATATTCGGAGTTTCCTGGGTTTAGCAGGTTACTACCGTCAGTTCGTGGAGGGGTTTTTATCCATTGCAGCCCCTATGACCAGATTGACCCAGAAGGGTGTCCAGTTCAGGTGGTCGGACGAGTGTGAGGCGAGCTTTCAGAAGCTCAAGATGGCTCTGAATACGGCACCAGTGTTGGTTTTGCCCACAGGTTCAGGGCCATATACGGTCTATTGTGATGCATCTCGTATTGGGCTTGGTGCAGTGTTGATGTAAGAAGGCAAGGTCATTTCTTATGCTTCGAGGCAGTTGAAGATCCACGAGAAGAATTATCCGGTTCATGATCTCGAGTTGGCAGCCATTGTTCATGCCTTGAAGATCTGGAGGCATTACTTATATGGCGTGACGTGTGAGGTTTACACTGATCACAAGAGTCTTCAGTATCTGTTCAAGCAGAAAGAGTTGAATTTGAGGCAGAGGAGGTGGTTAGAGTTGCTAAAGGATTATGATGTTACTATCTTATACCACCCGGGGAAGGCCAATGTGGTGGCCGATGCATTGAGCAGGAAGTCCGCCAGTATGGGTAGTCTTGCTTATATTCCAGTCAGCTAGAGATCGCTTCCTTTGGATGTTCAGGCCTTGGCCAATCGTCTTGTGAGGTTGGATATTTCTGAGCCTAGCAGAGTGTTAGCTTGCACGGTTGCTCGTTCCTCACTATTAGAGCGCATCCGCGAGCGGTAGTTTGAGGATCCCCATTTGTGTGTCTTGAGAGACACGGTGCAGTGTGGAGGTACCAAGAAAGTAACATTAGATGATGATGGTGTATTGAGATTATAGGGGCGAGTTTGTGTGCCCAATATTGATGGGATTCGATAGTTGATCTTAGCGGAGGCCCACAGTTCTCGGTATTCTATTCACCCGGGTGCCGCGAAGATGTATCAGGATCTGAGGCAGCACTATTGGTGGCGTAAGATGAAGAAAGACATCGTTGCGCACGTGGCTCGGTGTTTGAATTGTCAGCAGGTTAAATACGAGCATCAAAGACCCGGTGGTCTATTTCAGAGGATTGCACTTCCCGAGTGGAAGTGGGAGAGGATTACGATGGATTTCGTTACTGGGCTTCCGATGACTCGGAAAAAGTTTGATGCAGTTTGGGTCATTGTTGATAGGCTGACCAAGTCAGCGCACTTTGTTCCTGTTGCAGCCACCTATTCGTCTGAAAGGTTAGCCGAGATTTATATCAGGGGGGTTGTTCGCCTTCATGGGGTGTCGCTATCTATCATTTCGGATCGGGGTACGCAGTTTACCTTGCATTTCTGGAGAGCGGTTCAGCGAGAGTTGGGCACCGAGGTTGAGTTGAGTACAACATTTCATCCCCAGACGGACGGTTAGTCCGAGAGGACTATTCAGATTCTTGAGGACATGCTCCGAGCCTGTGTCATTGATTTTGGAGGCTCGTGGGACCAGTTTTTGCCTTTAGCAGAGTTCGCCTACAACAACAGCTACCAGTCCAGCATTCAGATGGCTCCGTATGAGGCATTGTATTGTAGGCGATGTCGATCTCTAGTTGGATGGTTTGAGCCGGGAGAGGCTCGATTATTGGGTACGGATCTGGTTCAGGAAGCCTTGGACAAGGTTAGGATTATTCAGGATAGACTTCGTACAGCTCAGTCCAGACAGAAGAGTTATGCAGACCGCAAGGTCAGAGATGTTGCTTTCATGGTTGGTGAGCGGGTATTGCTCCGTGTATCTCCTATGAAGGGCGTGATGAGATTTGGGAAGAAGGGCAAGCTCAGCCCTAGGTTCATCGGTCCATTTGAGATTCTTGATCGTGTGGGAGATGTGGCTTATAGACTTGCCTTGCCACCTAGCTTGTCAGTTGTGCATCCCGTGTTTCATGTATCTATGCTCCGGAAGTATCGCGGGGATCCATCGCACGTGTTGGATTTCAGCACTGTCCAATGGGACAAGGATCTGTCATATGAGGAGGAGCCAGTGGCTATTCTAGACCGGCAGGTTCGACAGTTGAGGTCGAAGAGTTGTCCTTCGGTGCGGGTTCAGTGGAGAGGTCAGCCTCCTGAGGCATCGACCTGGGAGTCCGAGTCCGATATGCAGAGCCGTTATCCTTATTTATTTTCCGACTCAGGTACTTCTTTCTTTTGACCATTCGAGGACGAACGGTTGTTTTAGAGGTGGAGAATGTGATGACCAAGGGTCATCACCGTAATTCTTCCTTGTTCCATGCTCCCGAGGCCTTGAAAACCTCTCTTTTAGTTGCCTCGATTGGCGTGCACAGTTCGGGCGCGTAACTGGAAAGTTTTTATGTTAGAATATGTGAATTATGTGAAACATTTGATGAATTTTGGTATTAATATGCATAATGTTGACTTTGGTCAACATTTTGGGTAAACAGACCCGGACCTGTGATTCGACGGTCCTGGAGGGTCCGTAGAAAAAATATGGGACTTGGGCGTGTGCCCGGAATCAAATTCTGAGGTCCCAAACCCGAGAAATGAATTTTTGAAAGAAATTATTTTTCTGAAATTTGATATGAAAATTTGAAATGAAAAAGGGGTTAGAAAATATAGGTATTGGGCTCGTATTTTGGTTCCGATGCCCGGTACAAGTCTTAAATATGTGCTAAGCACTATCTGTAAAGTTTGGCTAAAAACGGACATCATATGACGTGTTTCGGACTAAAAATGGAGAGTTTGAGTTATGAAAGTTGAAGAAAGAAAATCATGTGTTTGAGGCTTGATCCTATGTATATGATGTTATTTTGGCGATTTGATCGCACGAGTAAGTCCGTAAGATATTTTAAGGTTGTGTGCATGTTTGGTTTGGAGCCCCGAGGGCTCGGGTGAGTTTTGAATGGGGCCCGGAAGGTCTTGGACTTAAGAAAATGCAGGTTCAGGTGTTGCATACACTAGCGCGGCCGTGGTCATTTCTGCGCGGTCCGTGCTGGAGCCGTGCGGCCGCGATGCATTTTTGTGCGGTCCGCGTGGCTGAGTCTGAGGGTTAGGGTTTCAGGTTAACCAGCATGGCCGTGCACCAAAATAGTGCGGTCCGCACTGGAGGGGTTCAGAGAAGCCCGACTTTTCTCCCACTCGGCATGGCCGCAACACATTTTTGTGCGGTCCGCGCCAGGTCCTCAGAAAGGTATACAAGTTCGGAAAATCACAGTCATTTTTCACTTTTCAAAAACCCAAAACCTAAGAGGCGATTTTACAAACAACTTTTTTTCTCCAAAACGATTGGTAAGTGATTTCTAACTTAATTTCTTTATTTCTTAACATCGTTTAACATAATTTCAACTTCAAATCAAAGATTTTCATGGGGAAAATTGGGTGTTTTGGGTAGAACCTAGGTTTTCTACAAATTGAGAAGTTGGACCTCAATTTGGGGTCCAATTTAAAAACAAATCATATATTGGGATTCATGGGGGAATGGGTAACCGGGTTTTGGTCCGAACCTCGAGTTTCGACCACGTGGGTCCGGGGGTATTTTTGACCTTTTTGGAAAAAACCTTGAAAAATCTATTTTTCATGCATTGGGGATGATTCATTTAGTAATTATTAATGTGTTTAAGTAACTTATGACTAGATTCGAGCGGATTGGTGGTGGAATCAAGAGGTAAATCTATACTAGAAGCGTGAGTTGACTTTGGAGCATTCGAGGTAAGTGTTTGTCCTAACTTTAGCTTGAGGGAATAGGATTAGGATGATATTTGCTACTTGCTAATGTGGAGTACGGTGTATAGGCATGGTGATGGTTATCTATGCACCGGAGTCTAGCATGATCGTGAGTCTTGATTGCTTTTAATTCGAATAATGTGACACAAGCTCCTTGTTTATTTGATGAGTTTCACATAATATGAACGGTTGAGGTAAAATTGCGATTGGTGTACTTTTGGAGCGTTAGCTCGAACATGAATGTGTTAGTTGAGGAAGAATGGATTTAAAAAGGAGAATGTGTTGTGAATACTCCCTTGCCGGGATGTGTAGACTGATATATATATATTCTCCCTTGTCGGGATATTTTGGGCTGTTAGCTGTACCCTTGCCGGGTTAAAGGTATTGAGTTGTTATTCTCCCCTGAAGGGGTCTACTATATGAAGTCAGATATTATGAACTATATTATGGGATCGTGTGGCACGCCGTCCACTTATATATGATATTATGGGATCGTGTGGCACGCCGTCCACTTATATATGATATTATGGGATCGTGTGGCACACCGTCCACTTATATATGATATTATGGGATCGTGTGGCACGCCGTCCACTTATATATGATATTATGGGATCGTGTGGCACGCCGTCCACTTATATATGATATTATGGGATCGTGTGGCACGCCGTCCACTTATATATGATATTATGGGATCGTGTGGCACGCCGTCCACTTATATATGATATTATGGGATCGTGTGGCACACCGTCCACTTATATATGATATTATGGGATCGTGTGGCACGCCGTCCACTTATATATGATATTATGGGATCGTGTGGCACGCCGTCCACTTATATATGATATTATGGGATCGTGTGGCACGCCGTCCACTTATATATGATATTATGGGATCGTGTGGCACGCCGTCCACTTATATATGATATTATGGGATCATATGGCACGCCGTCCACTTATATATGATATTATGGGATCGTGTGGCACGCCGTCCACTTATATATGATATTATGGGATCGTGTGGCACGCTGTCCACTTATATATGATATTATGGGATCGTGTGGCACGCCGTCCACTTATATATGATATTATGGGATCGTGTGGCACGCCGTCCACTTATATATGATATTATGGGATCTAGTGGCACGGCGTCCACTTATATATGATATTATGGGATCGTGTGGCACGCTGTCCACTTGTATATATATATATATATATATATATATATATATATATATATATATATATATATATATATATATATATCAGGGAAACCGGAATTTCTTCTGTTTATTTCCGATATTTCATTTTTATCTGTTACTCCCGATAGCATGTCCCCTCCCAGTTTTACTTTGTATTATCTTGTTATTGTTTGCTTGCACTTGTTGTATATATATCTGTACAGGTTAATTGTGGTAGGTACTATCTAGCCTCGTCACTACTTCGTCGGGGTTAGGCCAGGCACTTACCAGCACATGGGGTCGGTTGTGCTGATGCTATACTCTGTGCATTTTTGGTGCACAGATCAGGTAGCAGCTTACGGACCGCAGTAGTACGACTTCTGGGAGCTATCTTCAGCCCAGGGACTCTCGAGGTAGCCTAGCTGGCGTTCGCAGGCCGAAGTCCCTTTCCATGTTTTTCGTTTGTTCATCTTGTATCAGATAAACATGATGTATTTCCTTTCAGACATAGTTTGCAGTATTCTGTAGTAGTCCGTGAGCTAGTGACACTAGACCTTGGGTAGTGATGTGTATTAAACTTCTACACTTTTGGTTTTTAGTTGCTTTAGATTTAAAGTCTTCCGCTTAAATTTTGTCTCGTTTATTATATTGTTTGAAAGAAAGCAGGAAAGGTGTTTTAAATATTTGGCTTGCCTAGCTCCGATAGTAGGCGCCATCACGACACCTGATGGTGGGAAATCCGGGTCGTGACAGAGTAGCATCGATCCTTTAAGAGAGGTGGAAGAATTGGATGTTAAATTGATGAAAGAAGAGATGTATAAGTTGAAGCAGCAAATGGCCGAAATGTACCAGGCCTAGGCAAAAGGGCAACCACCACCAGCTTACCCCGCCAACTCTGCTTTCATCCCGCCATTGACTCAAACCCAGGAACATCCTATTGTTGATTCATCTGCAGGATTTCCTATTTACCATCACTACCAAGGCACCACCTCCCAAACTCTGCAAGCTCCACCACCTAAACCAGTTCTGTACCCTCCTTCACCAGCCACTCCTGTCTTTGTAGCACCACCGCCTGCTACAATTCACCGATCCTCCAGCGAGCCTTTATTCCAGGCTCACGACAACCATTATTACTCCCTTGAGCCCACTTTCAAAGCTTCGGAACCCTATTCTTACACTCCTCATTTCGATCTTCCTGTGGAAGCTGAGAAACTGTCCAAAAATCCCGAACAGGAGGAGATGTTCAGGAAAGTTAAAAGCTTAGAACAGTCATTTAGGGACATGTGGGGGTTGGGAGGTCAAGTAAGTGTGGCTTACAAAGACCTATGTCTGTTTCCAGATGTGCAATTGCCGGCAGGGTTTAAGATGCCCAAGTTTGATTTGTATGATTCGCACGGTGATCCAATAACGCACTTGTTTTGTAGCAAAATGAGGGGAGCTGGAGGGAAGGATGAATTGCTAATGGCATATTTCAGTCAAAGTTTGAGTGGTTCAGCGTTGGAATGGTATACCCGGCAAGATCACAGAAGATGGTACACATGGGATGATCTAGCCCAAGCATTTGCTTGTCACTTCCAGTACAATCTCGAGGTCATTGCGGATCGACTGTCCTTGACAAAACTTGAGAAAAAGCACAGTGAAAGTTTCAGAGAGTATGGTTTCCATTGGAGAGAGCAAGCAGTGAGGGTTGACCCTCCGATGAAAAAGTGAAATGGTGGATTATTTCCTGCAGGCCTTAAAGCCCACTTATTTTAGTCATCTGGTATCGGCTGTAGGCAAATCCTTCAACGAAGTGGTGAAAATGGGGGGCATGGTATAAGAAGGGCTCAAGTCGAATAAAATCATGAGCTATTCGGCTATTAAGGCAACCACTCAGGCTATTCAGGGCGGCACGAGAGGAATAATTGGGAAAAAGAAGAGAGAGGATGTGGCGGCAATTGATTCAGGAGCTTGGTTCGGACCCAGAGGCTCATCTTACCATTATAATCAGCCTCGACCCCACCACCGAACTTACCCCCACACCCAGTATAATCCACCCCAACACTATTATCCCTCACCGAAACCTCATTTTTCTGTCCACCACACCCAAACATACAACCAACCTCCTGCCCACGCGCAATGGCGTGCGCCCATTCCCCAAAACACTTATCTACCACCACGAGCCTACCGAAACCCTCCTGGACCAAGTTTCCGGCCTAATCAAGCATTTAAGGATGAAAGGTTGCATAAAAAAGAAAACCTTTACTCCATTGGGAGAGTCATATACTAGTCTATTTCACAAGCTAAAACAATTGGACATGCTAAGGCCGATACAGTCAAAATTGCCAAATCCTCCCCCAAAAGATCTGGATTATTTTGTAAGCTGCGAATATTATTCTAGTACTCCGGGTCATGACACGGAGAAGTGATGACACCTAAAAAGTGCTATCCAGAAGCTCATTGATACTAATAGAATTGAAGTTCAAGCTCCAGAGGCGCCCAATATCAACCGGAATCTGATGCCAACCCACCAAAAGACAAATATGATTGAAATAATGCATAAGGGAGGGGAGTCCAGGAAGCCTTCACAGTCCATCATGATGATTCGGTCCAGTAAGGTCAAGTCAATTGAACCATCTATGGCAGTTAAGAAGAGGTTTTCAAGTGATGTGGCAGAAAAACAAGAAAGGGTGAAAGTGGTTGTACCAGGAGTGGCAAGCAGACCTATCGTAATTGTGGAGGGTGCCCGCACATATCATGTCATTATTAAGCCGGTAACCCAATTACCGATAGTCAATAACAAGGCTATTCCGTGGAATTATGAACGGGTGACAGTGACTTATAAAGGGAAAGAAGTTAAAGAAGAAGTCTGTGAGACCCAGGGTTTGACTCGTTCGGGGAGATGTTTTTCCCCCGAGGAGTTAAGAAAAGCTAAAGATAACCCATTATTAGTGAAGAAAGCTGTAACTAAAGAAGAGGTAGAGGAATTCTTGAGAAAGATGAAGATGCAAGACTATTCTATCATGGAACAATTGAAAAAGACGCTTGCTCAAATTTCAATATTGACATTGTTAATCCACTTAGACGAGCATCGTCGAGCCTTAATGAAAATCCTGAATGAGGCTCATGTTCCCGGTAAAATCTTAGTGAATCATCTGGAAAAGATAGCCAACAAAATCTTTGAAGTGAACAGAGTCACTTTCTGACGAGGAATTGCCTGTAGAAGGTACTGAGCAGAACAAAGCCCTTTACCTTACGGTGAAATGTGAGGACTCCGTGGTTACTCGGGTATTGGTTGATAATGGTTTCAGTGTGAACATTTGCCCTCTCTCCACTCTGAGAATGTTGAAAGTAGAAGATGAGAGGATTCATAAGAACAATATCTGCGTGTGGGGATTTGATGGCGGAGGCAAAGATTCAGTTGGGGATATAGTGCTAGAGCTGACAATAGGGCCAGTTGATTTCACAATGGAGTTCCAGGTGCTAGACATAGTTGTTTCCTACAATCTGCTGTTAGGTCGACCATGGATTCACACAGCTAAAGCAGTCCCATCAACACTACACTAGATGGTCAAATTTGAATGGGATAGACAGGAAATAGTTGTGCACGGTGAAGATAATTTGTGCGTTCATAGCAATGCCGTTGTGCCGTTCATTGAAATGGAAGATGAAAAGGGGGTCGTGGGTCTACCAGATTTTTTCCATGATGTTGGTCGAGAAAGTTCCAGAGGGGAAACACATTCCAAATCCGATGATAACTGTCGCATCAGTCAGGGTGGCCTTTGAAATGTTGAAGAATGGTTTTGTACCAGGCAAAAGTTTGGGTTCATCTCTGTAGGGCATCACACAGCCGGTGTCCCTCCCTAAAAACTTGGGAACATTTGGCCTGGGATACAAGCCCACAGCCGCAGACATAAAAAGAGCCAGGAAATTGAAACAGAGGGCATAGGTCCTTTCAAAGTCGGTCCCACGTCTTTCCAGATCATTTGTCAAGTCAGGTACCAGAAGTCGCCCAGTAACAGCAATTCCCAATTCTGTGATTGATCCTGACAAGGTATTAATTGAAAAATTCGAGAAATTGTTCGACGATGTAAACATGGTGGAAATTGGAGAAGGTTCTAGCAATGCGGAAGTGCAATTTGTCGGGCCAAAAAACAAAGCATAACAATTGGAAGGGTACTACTCTCCCCACTCGGAAGGAGTTTTGGTAGTTTATTTTGATTGTCCTTCAGTTTGTCTGGGTTATTTCATGGTTGTAATCCAGATTGTTATCTTTCAGTCTGTTTGAGTGTGCAAACCTTGTTATCTTTTATCATTAAATGAAATGCAATCTCCCTTTCTTCATCATTCCTAATGGTTTTCCTTTTTGTTTTTTTTTTCTTTTCTGTACAGTTCTTTTTGTTGGTTCTAATGACATGGTATGCATGAGAAATCCTCAGCCCAGTCTTAAACATCAATCTGATTTTGAAATAATAATTCAAGAAGTAGAGTGTGATGACGAATCAGAATATGATGAGGACGAGGCTTTTGAAGAGATTAGTAAGGAATTAAATCACTTTGAAGGAAGATCCAAACCCAACCTAAATGATACAGAAGCCATCAATTTTGGGGACACAGATAATATCAGAGAGACTAAAATAAGCGTCCACCTTGAACCAAAGATCAGGGAAGAGATAATCAAAGCACTGATTGAATACAAAGATATTTTTGCATGGTCATATGACAACATGCCAAGTTTGAGCACTGATTTGGTGGTCCACAAATTACCCACTAACCCGGCATTCCCTCCCGTCAAGCAAAAATTGAGAAAGTTCAAAACTGATATGAGTGTGAAAATTAAGGAAGAAATCACCAAGTAGTTGGATGCAAAGGTCATTCGGGTCACACGATATCCCATTTGGTTAGCTAATGTTGTGCCAGTACCAAAGAAGGACGGCAAGATCAGAGTATGCGTTGATTACCGCAATTTCAACAAAGCAAGTCCAAAGGATAATTTCCCACTACCCAATATCCACATTTTGATTGATAATTGCGCCAAGCGTGAAATTGGACCTTTTGTGGATTGCTATGCAGGGTATCATCAGATTTTAATGGATGAAGAAGATGCGGAAAAGACGCATTCATCACGCCATAAGGAACTTATTGCTACCGAGTAATGCCATTTGGTTTGAAAAACGCTTGGGCAACTTACACGAGGGCAATGACTATTGTGTTCCATGATATAATACATAAAGAGATTGAGGTATACGTAGATGATGTAATCATAAAGTCGAAGCAGTAGGCCGACCACGTCAGAGATTTGAAGAAATTTTTCCAGAGGCTTCGCAGGTACAACCTCAAACTTAACCCTGCCAAGTGCGCATTTGGTGTTCCATCCAGAAAATTGTTGGGATTCATAGTCAGCCATCGAGGCATTGAGTTGGACCCGTCAAAGATCAAAGCTATCCAAGAATTGCCGCCTTCGAGGAACAAGACTGAGGTGATGAGTCTGTTAGGGAGGTTGACTACATCAACAGGTTTATTGCTCAGCTCACGACAACTTGTGAGCCTATTTTCAAGTTGCTGAAGAAGGATGTTGCGGTCAAGTAGACTGATGAGTGTCAAGAAGCATTTGATAATATAAAAGGATACTTGTCAAACCCACCTGTGCTGGTTCCACCAAAACCAGGGAGACCTTTGATTCTTTACTTAACAGTCTTGGAAAATTCATTTGGTTGTGTATTGGGTCAGCATGACATCACTAGTAGGAAGGAACATGCCATCTACTATCTTAGTAAGAAGTTCACGTCTTATGAGGTTAAGTACACTCACTTGGAAAGGACATGTTGCGCCCTAACTTGTGTAGCACAGAAATTAAAACATTATTTGTCATCCTACACTACTTACCTCATTTCGTGCTTGGATCCGTTGAAGAATATCTTTCAAAAGCCTATGCCCACAGGAAGAC